>NC_091813.1:4758807-5061837 GCF_041296235.1 Equus asinus | reverse complement strand
TGTCCGTCTTTAGACAGACTCTGCTGGAACGTTTGAAAGTCAGAGAAATTCACAAGCCAAAAAACGGCAGCGAAGGTCAAGCATGGGCTAACTGGGAAGGGTGAGTTATGAGACTGCTCCAAGCAGGCTCTGAAACCTGTATCCAGGAAGCATGCTGGACCTCAGAGACACAATTATGACAAATCCTCTGACATCACAATGGACCCGAAAAACAACCTAGCCTCATCTACACAGTGCTAGAGTTGGGCTCACTAGTATATTTAACTCCCATTGCACTCAACTGCACGTTGCCACTGAACATGTAAGTGGCCGGCCGGTGGTGCAGTGGTGAGGTCCGCACCTTCTGGGTCTGTGGCCCAGTATGGGCTGGGTGGAATCCTCGGTTTGGGCCTCCTCACCACTGCTTCAGTTGTTCTGGTGCAGGCGTCCGAGGTAGAGTAGAGGCAGATGGGAAGGGACGTTGGACAGGGCCACACTTCCACAGCAAATACAGGAGCATTGCCAGCAGATGTGAGCACAGCAATGCACTTGTGCCAAAACAAAACCAATTAAAAGTTGCAAAGAATAGAAAAACTGAAGCTAAGGAAAAAAAAAACAAAAAAACAGGAGCTTGCCATTACGAAGAATAGGATCTCTGTGAATAACCTTAGCAAAACAGGTGAATTCTATGTTAATTCAAAAACTAGCAAACCTTTGGCGAAAGAAACTCAAGAAGACACAAGAAAAAAAAAGATATCGAGGGATCTAGGAATGGAAGGATTAACACACTTGAAAGGTTCATACCGCAGTAAGGAATCTCTGGATTCCATGCAATCCCAGTCAAAGTTGCAGCAGTATTTGCCACAGAGAAGAAGAGAGAATCCTGAAGTTTCTAGCCAGCAACACGAGACCCTGACTAGGCAAAGGAATCCTCAGGAAAACGAACAAAGCAGCACGTGTCACAATTTCTGATTTCAACATAGAGGACGAAGCGCTAGGTACCGAAACGGCACAGTCTGGGCCCCAAAACAGGCATGAAGACCCATGCAAAACAATTGAGAGCCCAGAGCCCAACTCAAACTTACATGGACAGCCCATTTTGGACCAGGGAGCCAAGTGGAGACAGCGGAGAAAGGAGAGTCTCTACAATAAACGGTGCTGGGAAGCCTGCACAGCCACATGGAACACAACGAGAGTACACCATGATGTTACACCTGGCACACACACCACCTGAAGTGGATTAAAGCCTTGAATGGCAGACTTGAAACCGTGAACCTTGTAGGAGAAGACCTAGGCAGAGTGCTCTTTGCCATCTGTCTGAGCCGCCTATTTGGAAGAAGCATGTCTGACTGGGCAAGGGCAACAAAGGAAACAAGAAACAAACGGGACCACATCAAATGCACACACTTCTGCCCACTCAAGGAAACCATCAACTGAATACTAAGACACCACAACAATTGGGAGAGGATGTTTGCAAACCACACATCGGACAAGGGGTGAAAAGCCCAAAGATACAATCAACTCGCACGTCTCCACAAGAAAAAAAACAAGCCAATGAAAACCTGGTCAAAAGATGGAAGCAGAGATTTCTCCGAAGAAGACAGAAAGAGGGCCAGTAGGTGCATGAAAACTTGTTCACCATCATGAAGTCTCAGGAAAATGCAAATCCAAACTGCAAGGCCATGGCAGCTCACTGTGGTCAGCATGGCTAGAAGGAAGCAGACAGGAAATAACAAGTGTCAGAGAGGAGGTGCAGAGAAGGGAAGCCTCCTGCACTGCTGGTGGGAGTGTAACCCGGTGCAGCCACGATGCCAAAGGTGTGGAACTGCCTCAGAAATTTAAGTATCCATGTCCCGTATGACCCAGCTATTAATCTGCCGCTTGCTTATCCAAAAAAGTCAGAAAGACTACCGCATAAAGACATGTGCATGGCTGTGTTCACCACAGTCTTACTCCTGATATCCAAGACTTGGAAAGCACCCTGGTGTCCAGCAAGGGATGATTGGAGAAGGAAGATGGGCTATAGCCACACAATGGTATACCACTCAGCCGGAACAAATGATGCAATCCAGCCATTTGTGACCACCAGAATGGCTGTGAGGGTTTTAGGGGAAGTGTAACAAGCCCCAGTGAGAAATTCAAATACCATAGAATCTCACTTACAAGGAGAAGAAAAAGCAAGCACTAACCAACAGGTGGCACTGAACATTTGTATGCGGGCTCCCAGAGGCAAAGAGGGGCGGTGACGGAGGGTGAAAGAGAAGATTAGGCACAAGTGTGTGGTGAGGGCCTGTGATTAGTCTTACACTGGTGAAGATGATGTAAGCTACACAGAAGTCTAAAGCAATGAGGATGTGAATCTGGAAGTTATAGTACGTTCTAATGCAGGGTCATGGCTATAAATTCACCTCAAATCAAAAATCCAAAAAGGGGTCCAGAATGATGTCATAAAGCTTTGGGGGCGGAAAGAGTTTACGGAAGGTGAACTTCCAAGGATGGAAAATCACCTCCAAATGCTTACAGATGCTACAGAAAGGCAGACCATTCCAAATAGGTGAAGAGGAATACTACGAAGAGAACATGATCAGTCCTAAACCCATGAACGAACGGAAAATGTTACCGTCCATGATGTTATTACTAATCACCTTCACGAATAATCCAAACAGGCCCACGTCTTCCCAAGTTCAGGCAAAAGGTTGGTCCAAAAGTACAATTCAGGGCCGGCCCTGTGGTGGAGCAGGTAAGTGCCCACATTCCGCTTGGGCGGCCCGGGCCTCACTGTTTCACATTACGAGTGCATATCACATTAGTAGTGTTAGGAAATATAGATTTCATGGTATGGTGCGGGCAGAGATCACAAATAAGCAGCAATTGTGAGGATACGTTATCAATACGCACAAGAAAAGGAACCATAAGAATATTACAATCTATGGAAGTATCTGGTACACTTCCCAAAGGCAGAAGGAAGGAAAACTTGTGACCTGCCAAGGTGGAATTGGCAGAGTGCCACGAGATGACACCATCATCGTGCATCAGAACATTCCCTGGGCAACTTCAACTTGTGAGGGAGTCCAGGACTTTTTCTGGGTAAGGTCCACCCATTTTGCCATCTACCCAAGATATAAGAGATAAAACCCAGGATAATCTTACAGGAGTGACACCAGTGTCTAGAGAGAATGTAGGAGCCCTTTCGAAGTTCAAGGAGAAAGATAGAAACTGACAACAATTGCAGAAAAAGGAAAACTATCCTACCTAGACAGGGTGAGGAGTCAGACTGGTCTGAGATGGCTGTGAAACTCTGTGTGCACGGAGGTTGTCAGGACAACTTCGAATTTTGAGGTCGCTTATGACATCACGGTGAACATGTCCCCCAGGGTGGCCGCATGGTTACAGTCTGAGGATTGGCCTAGGCTAGGCTATTAAAGGGACAGATACCCAGAAACAGGTTTGGCAAACAGAAAGCAGGCACAGAAACTAGAAGAGATAAAACAGAGTCTGATGCAAGGGATAAGAAAGGAACCCTAGGCCACAAGTGAGAATAGAGGGACAGGCACGGAGAGGAGAACATTGTCATCTATTCAAGTCTATGGGGAGGTCATGCTGATTCAAGCTTGCAACTTCATTGGAAACAAGTGGCCGGACTTGGCGTTCATCACACCTACAGTGCCCTTGTGCCTTAAGCATAATGCAAAGTCAAGAAAGATGTCTTGAGGACATTGAAGAGAAGAATCGATGCCTCCTTTCCAAGGCCCATAGCATTCTTTGCAGGTCAGTCTCTTTTTCCGAAGCTCTGGTGTCACGTGGGCCCACTGGGCACATGGTAATGTGTCCCAAGAGATGTCTTGGAAGCCTTGAAGGAATGGAGCCCTGTCACGCTTGGGGTATGTCTCTTTGTTTGGAAGTGCTCTACAAGGGTGCTGAAAAGCACCCTCTTCCACAGGGCTTCGTTCCTTCGTGAAGGCTGCCCTCCCAGGCTAGTGTGCTCTGTTTGCCTCCATCGAAATTCTCTCCCCCTACCTCTTGCCGTAGAAGGATTATTGATTATGTGTTTTGACACCATATGTAAGGAAGTTGCACGAAAATTAGAACTTTACAGTTGTGTTTCAAGAAAAATAAACAGGCCAGGGTAGAGGATGTAGGGCAAACAAATGGCACACCCTATAAAAATTAAGTAAGCCCGTATCTGGACGGAATCTAGGGGAACGTTCAAGGATCAGGGGTCAAGTTCGAAACTTCCCAAATCCGGAAAAGAGACAGAAAAATATCTTTCCTGGAGAGTGGAATTCATCCGATTTGTCTAAGTTGTCTTGGAAACATTGTGTCCGTGAAGGGGGTTGCCAGGACCACCTCGAATTTGGAGTTTCTGATCTCAGGATGTCAAACCAACCCACATGACCACGTGTTCTCAGTGCTTAGTTTGACCTAGGCTAGGATAGCCAAGAGTCCTACAAGTGACCGGTGCAAATTCAAGGACAACAACCAAGAGTCACGAAAGCACTCACACCTCACCCTAGAGAACATACAGCGATTAAAGAAATACAAACTAATCACTCGGAATGAAGGAGAACGGACTGATAAGCATGTCTAAGGGAGATAGCTGAGAAAGACCATGACGAGTATACTATGGAAAAGAAAAAGAGGACCCAGAAAATGGAAGGTGAACAGAAATCACACCTGAATTATCCACAATGAAAGATGATGTCCGTCTTTAGACAGACTCTGCTGGAACGTTTGAAAGTCAGAGAAATTCACAAGCCAAAAAACGGCAGCGAAGGTCAAGCATGGGCTAACTGGGAAGGGTGAGTTATGAGACTGCTCCAAGCAGGCTCTGAAACCTGTATCCAGGAAGCATGCTGGACCTCAGAGACACAATTATGACAAATCCTCTGACATCACAATGGACCCGAAAAACAACCTAGCCTCATCTACACAGTGCTAGAGTTGGGCTCACTAGTATATTTAACTCCCATTGCACTCAACTGCACGTTGCCACTGAACATGTAAGTGGCCGGCCGGTGGTGCAGTGGTGAGGTCCGCACCTTCTGGGTCTGTGGCCCAGTATGGGCTGGGTGGAATCCTCGGTTTGGGCCTCCTCACCACTGCTTCAGTTGTTCTGGTGCAGGCGTCCGAGGTAGAGTAGAGGCAGATGGGAAGGGACGTTGGACAGGGCCACACTTCCACAGCAAATACAGGAGCATTGCCAGCAGATGTGAGCACAGCAATGCACTTGTGCCAAAACAAAACCAATTAAAAGTTGCAAAGAATAGAAAAACTGAAGCTAAGGAAAAAAAAAACAAAAAAACAGGAGCTTGCCATTACGAAGAATAGGATCTCTGTGAATAACCTTAGCAAAACAGGTGAATTCTATGTTAATTCAAAAACTAGCAAACCTTTGGCGAAAGAAACTCAAGAAGACACAAGAAAAAAAAAGATATCGAGGGATCTAGGAATGGAAGGATTAACACACTTGAAAGGTTCATACCGCAGTAAGGAATCTCTGGATTCCATGCAATCCCAGTCAAAGTTGCAGCAGTATTTGCCACAGAGAAGAAGAGAGAATCCTGAAGTTTCTAGCCAGCAACACGAGACCCTGACTAGGCAAAGGAATCCTCAGGAAAACGAACAAAGCAGCACGTGTCACAATTTCTGATTTCAACATAGAGGACGAAGCGCTAGGTACCGAAACGGCACAGTCTGGGCCCCAAAACAGGCATGAAGACCCATGCAAAACAATTGAGAGCCCAGAGCCCAACTCAAACTTACATGGACAGCCCATTTTGGACCAGGGAGCCAAGTGGAGACAGCGGAGAAAGGAGAGTCTCTACAATAAACGGTGCTGGGAAGCCTGCACAGCCACATGGAACACAACGAGAGTACACCATGATGTTACACCTGGCACACACACCACCTGAAGTGGATTAAAGCCTTGAATGGCAGACTTGAAACCGTGAACCTTGTAGGAGAAGACCTAGGCAGAGTGCTCTTTGCCATCTGTCTGAGCCGCCTATTTGGAAGAAGCATGTCTGACTGGGCAAGGGCAACAAAGGAAACAAGAAACAAACGGGACCACATCAAATGCACACACTTCTGCCCACTCAAGGAAACCATCAACTGAATACTAAGACACCACAACAATTGGGAGAGGATGTTTGCAAACCACACATCGGACAAGGGGTGAAAAGCCCAAAGATACAATCAACTCGCACGTCTCCACAAGAAAAAAAACAAGCCAATGAAAACCTGGTCAAAAGATGGAAGCAGAGATTTCTCCGAAGAAGACAGAAAGAGGGCCAGTAGGTGCATGAAAACTTGTTCACCATCATGAAGTCTCAGGAAAATGCAAATCCAAACTGCAAGGCCATGGCAGCTCACTGTGGTCAGCATGGCTAGAAGGAAGCAGACAGGAAATAACAAGTGTCAGAGAGGAGGTGCAGAGAAGGGAAGCCTCCTGCACTGCTGGTGGGAGTGTAACCCGGTGCAGCCACGATGCCAAAGGTGTGGAACTGCCTCAGAAATTTAAGTATCCATGTCCCGTATGACCCAGCTATTAATCTGCCGCTTGCTTATCCAAAAAAGTCAGAAAGACTACCGCATAAAGACATGTGCATGGCTGTGTTCACCACAGTCTTACTCCTGATATCCAAGACTTGGAAAGCACCCTGGTGTCCAGCAAGGGATGATTGGAGAAGGAAGATGGGCTATAGCCACACAATGGTATACCACTCAGCCGGAACAAATGATGCAATCCAGCCATTTGTGACCACCAGAATGGCTGTGAGGGTTTTAGGGGAAGTGTAACAAGCCCCAGTGAGAAATTCAAATACCATAGAATCTCACTTACAAGGAGAAGAAAAAGCAAGCACTAACCAACAGGTGGCACTGAACATTTGTATGCGGGCTCCCAGAGGCAAAGAGGGGCGGTGACGGAGGGTGAAAGAGAAGATTAGGCACAAGTGTGTGGTGAGGGCCTGTGATTAGTCTTACACTGGTGAAGATGATGTAAGCTACACAGAAGTCTAAAGCAATGAGGATGTGAATCTGGAAGTTATAGTACGTTCTAATGCAGGGTCATGGCTATAAATTCACCTCAAATCAAAAATCCAAAAAGGGGTCCAGAATGATGTCATAAAGCTTTGGGGGCGGAAAGAGTTTACGGAAGGTGAACTTCCAAGGATGGAAAATCACCTCCAAATGCTTACAGATGCTACAGAAAGGCAGACCATTCCAAATAGGTGAAGAGGAATACTACGAAGAGAACATGATCAGTCCTAAACCCATGAACGAACGGAAAATGTTACCGTCCATGATGTTATTACTAATCACCTTCACGAATAATCCAAACAGGCCCACGTCTTCCCAAGTTCAGGCAAAAGGTTGGTCCAAAAGTACAATTCAGGGCCGGCCCTGTGGTGGAGCAGGTAAGTGCCCACATTCCGCTTGGGCGGCCCGGGCCTCACTGTTTCACATTACGAGTGCATATCACATTAGTAGTGTTAGGAAATATAGATTTCATGGTATGGTGCGGGCAGAGATCATAAATAAGCAGCAATTGTGAGGATACGTTATCAATACGCACAAGAAAAGGAACCATAAGAATATTACAATCTATGGAAGTATCTGGTACACTTCCCAAAGGCAGAAGGAAGGAAAACTTGTGACCTGCCAAGGTGGAATTGGCAGAGTGCCACGAGATGACACCATCATCGTGCATCAGAACATTCCCTGGGCAACTTCAACTTGTGAGGGAGTCCAGGACTTTTTCTGGGTAAGGTCCACCCATTTTGCCATCTACCCAAGATATAAGAGATAAAACCCAGGATAATCTTACAGGAGTGACACCAGTGTCTAGAGAGAATGTAGGAGCCCTTTCGAAGTTCAAGGAGAAAGACAGAAACTGACAACAATTGCAGAAAAAGGAAAACTATCCTACCTAGACAGGGTGAGGAGTCAGACTGGTCTGAGATGGCTGTGAAACTCTGTGTGCACGGAGGTTGTCAGGACAACTTCGAATTTTGAGGTCGCTTATGACATCACGGTGAACATGTCCCCCAGGGTGGCCGCATGGTTACAGTCTGAGGATTGGCCTAGGCTAGGCTATTAAAGGGACAGATACCCAGAAACAGGTTTGGCAAACAGAAAGCAGGCACAGAAACTAGAAGAGATAAAACAGAGTCTGATGCAAGGGATAAGAAAGGAACCCTAGGCCACAAGTGAGAATAGAGGGACAGGCACGGAGAGGAGAACATTGTCATCTATTCAAGTCTATGGGGAGGTCATGCTGATTCAAGCTTGCAACTTCATTGGAAACAAGTGGCCGGACTTGGGGTTCATCACACCTACAGTGCCCTTGTGCCTTAAGCATAATGCAAAGTCAAGAAAGATGTCTTGAGGACATTGAAGAGAAGAATCGATGCCTCCTTTCCAAGGCCCATAGCATTCTTTGCAGGTCAGTCTCTTTTTCCGAAGCTCTGGTGTCACGTGGGCCCACTGGGCACATGGTAATGTGTCCCAAGAGATGTCTTGGAAGCCTTGAAGGAATGGAGCCCTGTCACGCTTGGGGTATGTCTCTTTGTTTGGAAGTGCTCTACAAGGGTGCTGAAAAGCACCCTCTTCCACAGGGCTTCGTTCCTTCGTGAAGGCTGCCCTCCCAGGCTAGTGTGCTCTGTTTGCCTCCATCGAAATTCTCTCCCCCTACCTCTTGCCGTAGAAGGATTATTGATTATGTGTTTTGACACCATATGTAAGGAAGTTGCACGAAAATTAGAACTTTACAGTTGTGTTTCAAGAAAAATAAACAGGCCAGGGTAGAGGATGTAGGGCAAACAAATGGCACACCCTATAAAAATTAAGTAAGCCCGTATCTGGACGGAATCTAGGGGAACGTTCAAGGATCAGGGGTCAAGTTCGAAACTTCCCAAATCCGGAAAAGAGACAGAAAAATATCTTTCCTGGAGAGTGGAATTCATCCGATTTGTCTAAGTTGTCTTGGAAACATTGTGTCCGTGAAGGGGGTTGCCAGGACCACCTCGAATTTGGAGTTTCTGATCTCAGGATGTCAAACCAACCCACATGACCACGTGTTCTCAGTGCTTAGTTTGACCTAGGCTAGGATAGCCAAGAGTCCTACAAGTGACCGGTGCAAATTCAAGGACAACAACCAAGAGTCACGAAAGCACTCACACCTCACCCTAGAGAACATACAGCGATTAAAGAAATACAAACTAATCACTCGGAATGAAGGAGAACGGACTGATAAGCATGTCTAAGGGAGATAGCTGAGAAAGACCATGACGAGTATACTATGGAAAAGAAAAAGAGGACCCAGAAAATGGAAGGTGAACAGAAATCACACCTGAATTATCCACAATGAAAGATGATGTCCGTCTTTAGACAGACTCTGCTGGAACGTTTGAAAGTCAGAGAAATTCACAAGCCAAAAAACGGCAGCGAAGGTCAAGCATGGGCTAACTGGGAAGGGTGAGTTATGAGACTGCTCCAAGCAGGCTCTGAAACCTGTATCCAGGAAGCATGCTGGACCTCAGAGACACAATTATGACAAATCCTCTGACATCACAATGGACCCGAAAAACAACCTAGCCTCATCTACACAGTGCTAGAGTTGGGCTCACTAGTATATTTAACTCCCATTGCACTCAACTGCACGTTGCCACTGAACATGTAAGTGGCCGGCCGGTGGTGCAGTGGTGAGGTCCGCACCTTCTGGGTCTGTGGCCCAGTATGGGCTGGGTGGAATCCTCGGTTTGGGCCTCCTCACCACTGCTTCAGTTGTTCTGGTGCAGGCGTCCGAGGTAGAGTAGAGGCAGATGGGAAGGGACGTTGGACAGGGCCAGACTTCCACAGCAAATACAGGAGCATTGCCAGCAGATGTGAGCACAGCAATGCACTTGTGCCAAAACAAAACCAATTAAAAGTTGCAAAGAATAGAAAAACTGAAGCTAAGGAAAAAAAAAACAAAAAAACAGGAGCTTGCCATTACGAAGAATAGGATCTCTGTGAATAACCTTAGCAAAACAGGTGAATTCTATGTTAATTCAAAAACTAGCAAACCTTTGGCGAAAGAAACTCAAGAAGACACAAGAAAAAAAAAGATATCGAGGGATCTAGGAATGGAAGGATTAACACACTTGAAAGGTTCATACCGCAGTAAGGAATCTCTGGATTCCATGCAATCCCAGTCAAAGTTGCAGCAGTATTTGCCACAGAGAAGAAGAGAGAATCCTGAAGTTTCTAGCCAGCAACACGAGACCCTGACTAGGCAAAGGAATCCTCAGGAAAACGAACAAAGCAGCACGTGTCACAATTTCTGATTTCAACATAGAGGACGAAGCGCTAGGTACCGAAACGGCACAGTCTGGGCCCCAAAACAGGCATGAAGACCCATGCAAAACAATTGAGAGCCCAGAGCCCAACTCAAACTTACATGGACAGCCCATTTTGGACCAGGGAGCCAAGTGGAGACAGCGGAGAAAGGAGAGTCTCTACAATAAACGGTGCTGGGAAGCCTGCACAGCCACATGGAACACAACGAGAGTACACCATGATGTTACACCTGGCACACACACCACCTGAAGTGGATTAAAGCCTTGAATGGCAGACTTGAAACCGTGAACCTTGTAGGAGAAGACCTAGGCAGAGTGCTCTTTGCCATCTGTCTGAGCCGCCTATTTGGAAGAAGCATGTCTGACTGGGCAAGGGCAACAAAGGAAACAAGAAACAAACGGGACCACATCAAATGCACACACTTCTGCCCACTCAAGGAAACCATCAACTGAATACTAAGACACCACAACAATTGGGAGAGGATGTTTGCAAACCACACATCGGACAAGGGGTGAAAAGCCCAAAGATACAATCAACTCGCACGTCTCCACAAGAAAAAAAACAAGCCAATGAAAACCTGGTCAAAAGATGGAAGCAGAGATTTCTCCGAAGAAGACAGAAAGAGGGCCAGTAGGTGCATGAAAACTTGTTCACCATCATGAAGTCTCAGGAAAATGCAAATCCAAACTGCAAGGCCATGGCAGCTCACTGTGGTCAGCATGGCTAGAAGGAAGCAGACAGGAAATAACAAGTGTCAGAGAGGAGGTGCAGAGAAGGGAAGCCTCCTGCACTGCTGGTGGGAGTGTAACCCGGTGCAGCCACGATGCCAAAGGTGTGGAACTGCCTCAGAAATTTAAGTATCCATGTCCCGTATGACCCAGCTATTAATCTGCCGCTTGCTTATCCAAAAAAGTCAGAAAGACTACCGCATAAAGACATGTGCATGGCTGTGTTCACCACAGTCTTACTCCTGATATCCAAGACTTGGAAAGCACCCTGGTGTCCAGCAAGGGATGATTGGAGAAGGAAGATGGGCTATAGCCACACAATGGTATACCACTCAGCCGGAACAAATGATGCAATCCAGCCATTTGTGACCACCAGAATGGCTGTGAGGGTTTTAGGGGAAGTGTAACAAGCCCCAGTGAGAAATTCAAATACCATAGAATCTCACTTACAAGGCGAAGAAAAAGCAAGCACTAACCAACAGGTGGCACTGAACATTTGTATGCGGGCTCCCAGAGGCAAAGAGGGGCGGTGACGGAGGGTGAAAGAGAAGATTAGGCACAAGTGTGTGGTGAGGGCCTGTGATTAGTCTTACACTGGTGAAGATGATGTAAGCTACACAGAAGTCTAAAGCAATGAGGATGTGAATCTGGAAGTTATAGTACGTTCTAATGCAGGGTCATGGCTATAAATTCACCTCAAATCAAAAATCCAAAAAGGGGTCCAGAATGATGTCATAAAGCTTTGGGGGCGGAAAGAGTTTACGGAAGGTGAACTTCCAAGGATGGAAAATCACCTCCAAATGCTTACAGATGCTACAGAAAGGCAGACCATTCCAAATAGGTGAAGAGGAATACTACGAAGAGAACATGATCAGTCCTAAACCCATGAACGAACGGAAAATGTTACCGTCCATGATGTTATTACTAATCACCTTCACGAATAATCCAAACAGGCCCACGTCTTCCCAAGTTCAGGCAAAAGGTTGGTCCAAAAGTACAATTCAGGGCCGGCCCTGTGGTGGAGCAGGTAAGTGCCCACATTCCGCTTGGGCGGCCCGGGCCTCACTGTTTCACATTACGAGTGCATATCACATTAGTAGTGTTAGGAAATATAGATTTCATGGTATGGTGCGGGCAGAGATCATAAATAAGCAGCAATTGTGAGGATACGTTATCAATACGCACAAGAAAAGGAACCATAAGAATATTACAATCTATGGAAGTATCTGGTACACTTCCCAAAGGCAGAAGGAAGGAAAACTTGTGACCTGCCAAGGTGGAATTGGCAGAGTGCCACGAGATGACACCATCATCGTGCATCAGAACATTCCCTGGGCAACTTCAACTTGTGAGGGAGTCCAGGACTTTTTCTGGGTAAGGTCCACCCATTTTGCCATCTACCCAAGATATAAGAGATAAAACCCAGGATAATCTTACAGGAGTGACACCAGTGTCTAGAGAGAATGTAGGAGCCCTTTCGAAGTTCAAGGAGAAAGATAGAAACTGACAACAATTGCAGAAAAAGGAAAACTATCCTACCTAGACAGGGTGAGGAGTCAGACTGGTCTGAGATGGCTGTGAAACTCTGTGTGCACGGAGGTTGTCAGGACAACTTCGAATTTTGAGGTCGCTTATGACATCACGGTGAACATGTCCCCCAGGGTGGCCGCATGGTTACAGTCTGAGGATTGGCCTAGGCTAGGCTATTAAAGGGACAGATACCCAGAAACAGGTTTGGCAAACAGAAAGCAGGCACAGAAACTAGAAGAGATAAAACAGAGTCTGATGCAAGGGATAAGAAAGGAACCCTAGGCCACAAGTGAGAATAGAGGGACAGGCACGGAGAGGAGAACATTGTCATCTATTCAAGTCTATGGGGAGGTCATGCTGATTCAAGCTTGCAACTTCATTGGAAACAAGTGGCCGGACTTGGCGTTCATCACACCTACAGTGCCCTTGTGCCTTAAGCATAATGCAAAGTCAAGAAAGATGTCTTGAGGACATTGAAGAGAAGAATCGATGCCTCCTTTCCAAGGCCCATAGCATTCTTTGCAGGTCAGTCTCTTTTTCCGAAGCTCTGGTGTCACGTGGGCCCACTGGGCACATGGTAATGTGTCCCAAGAGATGTCTTGGAAGCCTTGAAGGAATGGAGCCCTGTCACGCTTGGGGTATGTCTCTTTGTTTGGAAGTGCTCTACAAGGGTGCTGAAAAGCACCCTCTTCCACAGGGCTTCGTTCCTTCGTGAAGGCTGCCCTCCCAGGCTAGTGTGCTCTGTTTGCCTCCATCGAAATTCTCTCCCCCTACCTCTTGCCGTAGAAGGATTATTGATTATGTGTTTTGACACCATATGTAAGGAAGTTGCACGAAAATTAGAACTTTACAGTTGTGTTTCAAGAAAAATAAACAGGCCAGGGTAGAGGATGTAGGGCAAACAAATGGCACACCCTATAAAAATTAAGTAAGCCCGTATCTGGACGGAATCTAGGGGAACGTTCAAGGATCAGGGGTCAAGTTCGAAACTTCCCAAATCCGGAAAAGAGACAGAAAAATATCTTTCCTGGAGAGTGGAATTCATCCGATTTGTCTAAGTTGTCTTGGAAACATTGTGTCCGTGAAGGGGGTTGCCAGGACCACCTCGAATTTGGAGTTTCTGATCTCAGGATGTCAAACCAACCCACATGACCACGTGTTCTCAGTGCTTAGTTTGACCTAGGCTAGGATAGCCAAGAGTCCTACAAGTGACCGGTGCAAATTCAAGGACAACAACCAAGAGTCACGAAAGCACTCACACCTCACCCTAGAGAACATACAGCGATTAAAGAAATACAAACTAATCACTCGGAATGAAGGAGAACGGACTGATAAGCATGTCTAAGGGAGATAGCTGAGAAAGACCATGACGAGTATACTATGGAAAAGAAAAAGAGGACCCAGAAAATGGAAGGTGAACAGAAATCACACCTGAATTATCCACAATGAAAGATGATGTCCGTCTTTAGACAGACTCTGCTGGAACGTTTGAAAGTCAGAGAAATTCACAAGCCAAAAAACGGCAGCGAAGGTCAAGCATGGGCTAACTGGGAAGGGTGAGTTATGAGACTGCTCCAAGCAGGCTCTGAAACCTGTATCCAGGAAGCATGCTGGACCTCAGAGACACAATTATGACAAATCCTCTGACATCACAATGGACCCGAAAAACAACCTAGCCTCATCTACACAGTGCTAGAGTTGGGCTCACTAGTATATTTAACTCCCATTGCACTCAACTGCACGTTGCCACTGAACATGTAAGTGGCCGGCCGGTGGTGCAGTGGTGAGGTCCGCACCTTCTGGGTCTGTGGCCCAGTATGGGCTGGGTGGAATCCTCGGTTTGGGCCTCCTCACCACTGCTTCAGTTGTTCTGGTGCAGGCGTCCGAGGTAGAGTAGAGGCAGATGGGAAGGGACGTTGGACAGGGCCACACTTCCACAGCAAATACAGGAGCATTGCCAGCAGATGTGAGCACAGCAATGCACTTGTGCCAAAACAAAACCAATTAAAAGTTGCAAAGAATAGAAAAACTGAAGCTAAGGAAAAAAAAAACAAAAAAACAGGAGCTTGCCATTACGAAGAATAGGATCTCTGTGAATAACCTTAGCAAAACAGGTGAATTCTATGTTAATTCAAAAACTAGCAAACCTTTGGCGAAAGAAACTCAAGAAGACACAAGAAAAAAAAAGATATCGAGGGATCTAGGAATGGAAGGATTAACACACTTGAAAGGTTCATACCGCAGTAAGGAATCTCTGGATTCCATGCAATCCCAGTCAAAGTTGCAGCAGTATTTGCCACAGAGAAGAAGAGAGAATCCTGAAGTTTCTAGCCAGCAACACGAGACCCTGACTAGGCAAAGGAATCCTCAGGAAAACGAACAAAGCAGCACGTGTCACAATTTCTGATTTCAACATAGAGGACGAAGCGCTAGGTACCGAAACGGCACAGTCTGGGCCCCAAAACAGGCATGAAGACCCATGCAAAACAATTGAGAGCCCAGAGCCCAACTCAAACTTACATGGACAGCCCATTTTGGACCAGGGAGCCAAGTGGAGACAGCGGAGAAAGGAGAGTCTCTACAATAAACGGTGCTGGGAAGCCTGCACAGCCACATGGAACACAACGAGAGTACACCATGATGTTACACCTGGCACACACACCACCTGAAGTGGATTAAAGCCTTGAATGGCAGACTTGAAACCGTGAACCTTGTAGGAGAAGACCTAGGCAGAGTGCTCTTTGCCATCTGTCTGAGCCGCCTATTTGGAAGAAGCATGTCTGACTGGGCAAGGGCAACAAAGGAAACAAGAAACAAACGGGACCACATCAAATGCACACACTTCTGCCCACTCAAGGAAACCATCAACTGAATACTAAGACACCACAACAATTGGGAGAGGATGTTTGCAAACCACACATCGGACAAGGGGTGAAAAGCCCAAAGATACAATCAACTCGCACGTCTCCACAAGAAAAAAAACAAGCCAATGAAAACCTGGTCAAAAGATGGAAGCAGAGATTTCTCCGAAGAAGACAGAAAGAGGGCCAGTAGGTGCATGAAAACTTGTTCACCATCATGAAGTCTCAGGAAAATGCAAATCCAAACTGCAAGGCCATGGCAGCTCACTGTGGTCAGCATGGCTAGAAGGAAGCAGACAGGAAATAACAAGTGTCAGAGAGGAGGTGCAGAGAAGGGAAGCCTCCTGCACTGCTGGTGGGAGTGTAACCCGGTGCAGCCACGATGCCAAAGGTGTGGAACTGCCTCAGAAATTTAAGTATCCATGTCCCGTATGACCCAGCTATTAATCTGCCGCTTGCTTATCCAAAAAAGTCAGAAAGACTACCGCATAAAGACATGTGCATGGCTGTGTTCACCACAGTCTTACTCCTGATATCCAAGACTTGGAAAGCACCCTGGTGTCCAGCAAGGGATGATTGGAGAAGGAAGATGGGCTATAGCCACACAATGGTATACCACTCAGCCGGAACAAATGATGCAATCCAGCCATTTGTGACCACCAGAATGGCTGTGAGGGTTTTAGGGGAAGTGTAACAAGCCCCAGTGAGAAATTCAAATACCATAGAATCTCACTTACAAGGAGAAGAAAAAGCAAGCACTAACCAACAGGTGGCACTGAACATTTGTATGCGGGCTCCCAGAGGCAAAGAGGGGCGGTGACGGAGGGTGAAAGAGAAGATTAGGCACAAGTGTGTGGTGAGGGCCTGTGATTAGTCTTACACTGGTGAAGATGATGTAAGCTACACAGAAGTCTAAAGCAATGAGGATGTGAATCTGGAAGTTATAGTACGTTCTAATGCAGGGTCATGGCTATAAATTCACCTCAAATCAAAAATCCAAAAAGGGGTCCAGAATGATGTCATAAAGCTTTGGGGGCGGAAAGAGTTTACGGAAGGTGAACTTCCAAGGATGGAAAATCACCTCCAAATGCTTACAGATGCTACAGAAAGGCAGACCATTCCAAATAGGTGAAGAGGAATACTACGAAGAGAACATGATCAGTCCTAAACCCATGAACGAACGGAAAATGTTACCGTCCATGATGTTATTACTAATCACCTTCACGAATAATCCAAACAGGCCCACGTCTTCCCAAGTTCAGGCAAAAGGTTGGTCCAAAAGTACAATTCAGGGCCGGCCCTGTGGTGGAGCAGGTAAGTGCCCACATTCCGCTTGGGCGGCCCGGGCCTCACTGTTTCACATTACGAGTGCATATCACATTAGTAGTGTTAGGAAATATAGATTTCATGGTATGGTGCGGGCAGAGATCATAAATAAGCAGCAATTGTGAGGATACGTTATCAATACGCACAAGAAAAGGAACCATAAGAATATTACAATCTATGGAAGTATCTGGTACACTTCCCAAAGGCAGAAGGAAGGAAAACTTGTGACCTGCCAAGGTGGAATTGGCAGAGTGCCACGAGATGACACCATCATCGTGCATCAGAACATTCCCTGGGCAACTTCAACTTGTGAGGGAGTCCAGGACTTTTTCTGGGTAAGGTCCACCCATTTTGCCATCTACCCAAGATATAAGAGATAAAACCCAGGATAATCTTACAGGAGTGACACCAGTGTCTAGAGAGAATGTAGGAGCCCTTTCGAAGTTCAAGGAGAAAGATAGAAACTGACAACAATTGCAGAAAAAGGAAAACTATCCTACCTAGACAGGGTGAGGAGTCAGACTGGTCTGAGATGGCTGTGAAACTCTGTGTGCACGGAGGTTGTCAGGACAACTTCGAATTTTGAGGTCGCTTATGACATCACGGTGAACATGTCCCCCAGGGTGGCCGCATGGTTACAGTCTGAGGATTGGCCTAGGCTAGGCTATTAAAGGGACAGATACCCAGAAACAGGTTTGGCAAACAGAAAGCAGGCACAGAAACTAGAAGAGATAAAACAGAGTCTGATGCAAGGGATAAGAAAGGAACCCAAGGCCACAAGTGAGAATAGAGGGACAGGCACGGAGAGGAGAACATTGTCATCTATTCAAGTCTATGGGGAGGTCATGCTGATTCAAGCTTGCAACTTCATTGGAAACAAGTGGCCGGACTTGGCGTTCATCACACCTACAGTGCCCTTGTGCCTTAAGCATAATGCAAAGTCAAGAAAGATGTCTTGAGGACATTGAAGAGAAGAATCGATGCCTCCTTTCCAAGGCCCATAGCATTCTTTGCAGGTCAGTCTCTTTTTCCGAAGCTCTGGTGTCACGTGGGCCCACTGGGCACATGGTAATGTGTCCCAAGAGATGTCTTGGAAGCCTTGAAGGAATGGAGCCCTGTCACGCTTGGGGTATGTCTCTTTGTTTGGAAGTGCTCTACAAGGGTGCTGAAAAGCACCCTCTTCCACAGGGCTTCGTTCCTTCGTGAAGGCTGCCCTCCCAGGCTAGTGTGCTCTGTTTGCCTCCATCGAAATTCTCTCCCCCTACCTCTTGCCGTAGAAGGATTATTGATTATGTGTTTTGACACCATATGTAAGGAAGTTGCACGAAAATTAGAACTTTACAGTTGTGTTTCAAGAAAAATAAACAGGCCAGGGTAGAGGATGTAGGGCAAACAAATGGCACACCCTATAAAAATTAAGTAAGCCCGTATCTGGACGGAATCTAGGGGAACGTTCAAGGATCAGGGGTCAAGTTCGAAACTTCCCAAATCCGGAAAAGAGACAGAAAAATATCTTTCCTGGAGAGTGGAATTCATCCGATTTGTCTAAGTTGTCTTGGAAACATTGTGTCCGTGAAGGGGGTTGCCAGGACCACCTCGAATTTGGAGTTTCTGATCTCAGGATGTCAAACCAACCCACATGACCACGTGTTCTCAGTGCTTAGTTTGACCTAGGCTAGGATAGCCAAGAGTCCTACAAGTGACCGGTGCAAATTCAAGGACAACAACCAAGAGTCACGAAAGCACTCACACCTCACCCTAGAGAACATACAGCGATTAACGAAATACAAACTAATCACTCGGAATGAAGGAGAACGGACTGATAAGCATGTCTAAGGGAGATAGCTGAGAAAGACCATGACGAGTATACTATGGAAAAGAAAAAGAGGACCCAGAAAATGGAAGGTGAACAGAAATCACACCTGAATTATCCACAATGAAAGATGATGTCCGTCTTTAGACAGACTCTGCTGGAACGTTTGAAAGTCAGAGAAATTCACAAGCCAAAAAACGGCAGCGAAGGTCAAGCATGGGCTAACTGGGAAGGGTGAGTTATGAGACTGCTCCAAGCAGGCTCTGAAACCTGTATCCAGGAAGCATGCTGGACCTCAGAGACACAATTATGACAAATCCTCTGACATCACAATGGACCCGAAAAACAACCTAGCCTCATCTACACAGTGCTAGAGTTGGGCTCACTAGTATATTTAACTCCCATTGCACTCAACTGCACGTTGCCACTGAACATGTAAGTGGCCGGCCGGTGGTGCAGTGGTGAGGTCCGCACCTTCTGGGTCTGTGGCCCAGTATGGGCTGGGTGGAATCCTCGGTTTGGGCCTCCTCACCACTGCTTCAGTTGTTCTGGTGCAGGCGTCCGAGGTAGAGTAGAGGCAGATGGGAAGGGACGTTGGACAGGGCCACACTTCCACAGCAAATACAGGAGCATTGCCAGCAGATGTGAGCACAGCAATGCACTTGTGCCAAAACAAAACCAATTAAAAGTTGCAAAGAATAGAAAAACTGAAGCTAAGGAAAAAAAAAACAAAAAAACAGGAGCTTGCCATTACGAAGAATAGGATCTCTGTGAATAACCTTAGCAAAACAGGTGAATTCTATGTTAATTCAAAAACTAGCAAACCTTTGGCGAAAGAAACTCAAGAAGACACAAGAAAAAAAAAGATATCGAGGGATCTAGGAATGGAAGGATTAACACACTTGAAAGGTTCATACCGCAGTAAGGAATCTCTGGATTCCATGCAATCCCAGTCAAAGTTGCAGCAGTATTTGCCACAGAGAAGAAGAGAGAATCCTGAAGTTTCTAGCCAGCAACACGAGACCCTGACTAGGCAAAGGAATCCTCAGGAAAACGAACAAAGCAGCACGTGTCACAATTTCTGATTTCAACATAGAGGACGAAGCGCTAGGTACCGAAACGGCACAGTCTGGGCCCCAAAACAGGCATGAAGACCCATGCAAAACAATTGAGAGCCCAGAGCCCAACTCAAACTTACATGGACAGCCCATTTTGGACCAGGGAGCCAAGTGGAGACAGCGGAGAAAGGAGAGTCTCTACAATAAACGGTGCTGGGAAGCCTGCACAGCCACATGGAACACAACGAGAGTACACCATGATGTTACACCTGGCACACACACCACCTGAAGTGGATTAAAGCCTTGAATGGCAGACTTGAAACCGTGAACCTTGTAGGAGAAGACCTAGGCAGAGTGCTCTTTGCCATCTGTCTGAGCCGCCTATTTGGAAGAAGCATGTCTGACTGGGCAAGGGCAACAAAGGAAACAAGAAACAAACGGGACCACATCAAATGCACACACTTCTGCCCACTCAAGGAAACCATCAACTGAATACTAAGACACCACAACAATTGGGAGAGGATGTTTGCAAACCACACATCGGACAAGGGGTGAAAAGCCCAAAGATACAATCAACTCGCACGTCTCCACAAGAAAAAAAACAAGCCAATGAAAACCTGGTCAAAAGATGGAAGCAGAGATTTCTCCGAAGAAGACAGAAAGAGGGCCAGTAGGTGCATGAAAACTTGTTCACCATCATGAAGTCTCAGGAAAATGCAAATCCAAACTGCAAGGCCATGGCAGCTCACTGTGGTCAGCATGGCTAGAAGGAAGCAGACAGGAAATAACAAGTGTCAGAGAGGAGGTGCAGAGAAGGGAAGCCTCCTGCACTGCTGGTGGGAGTGTAACCCGGTGCAGCCACGATGCCAAAGGTGTGGAACTGCCTCAGAAATTTAAGTATCCATGTCCCGTATGACCCAGCTATTAATCTGCCGCTTGCTTATCCAAAAAAGTCAGAAAGACTACCGCATAAAGACATGTGCATGGCTGTGTTCACCACAGTCTTACTCCTGATATCCAAGACTTGGAAAGCACCCTGGTGTCCAGCAAGGGATGATTGGAGAAGGAAGATGGGCTATAGCCACACAATGGTATACCACTCAGCCGGAACAAATGATGCAATCCAGCCATTTGTGACCACCAGAATGGCTGTGAGGGTTTTAGGGGAAGTGTAACAAGCCCCAGTGAGAAATTCAAATACCATAGAATCTCACTTACAAGGAGAAGAAAAAGCAAGCACTAACCAACAGGTGGCACTGAACATTTGTATGCGGGCTCCCAGAGGCAAAGAGGGGCGGTGACGGAGGGTGAAAGAGAAGATTAGGCACAAGTGTGTGGTGAGGGCCTGTGATTAGTCTTACACTGGTGAAGATGATGTAAGCTACACAGAAGTCTAAAGCAATGAGGATGTGAATCTGGAAGTTATAGTACGTTCTAATGCAGGGTCATGGCTATAAATTCACCTCAAATCAAAAATCCAAAAAGGGGTCCAGAATGATGTCATAAAGCTTTGGGGGCGGAAAGAGTTTACGGAAGGTGAACTTCCAAGGATGGAAAATCACCTCCAAATGCTTACAGATGCTACAGAAAGGCAGACCATTCCAAATAGGTGAAGAGGAATACTACGAAGAGAACATGATCAGTCCTAAACCCATGAACGAACGGAAAATGTTACCGTCCATGATGTTATTACTAATCACCTTCACGAATAATCCAAACAGGCCCACGTCTTCCCAAGTTCAGGCAAAAGGTTGGTCCAAAAGTACAATTCAGGGCCGGCCCTGTGGTGGAGCAGGTAAGTGCCCACATTCCGCTTGGGCGGCCCGGGCCTCACTGTTTCACATTACGAGTGCATATCACATTAGTAGTGTTAGGAAATATAGATTTCATGGTATGGTGCGGGCAGAGATCATAAATAAGCAGCAATTGTGAGGATACGTTATCAATACGCACAAGAAAAGGAACCATAAGAATATTACAATCTATGGAAGTATCTGGTACACTTCCCAAAGGCAGAAGGAAGGAAAACTTGTGACCTGCCAAGGTGGAATTGGCAGAGTGCCACGAGATGACACCATCATCGTGCATCAGAACATTCCCTGGGCAACTTCAACTTGTGAGGGAGTCCAGGACTTTTTCTGGGTAAGGTCCACCCATTTTGCCATCTACCCAAGATATAAGAGATAAAACCCAGGATAATCTTACAGGAGTGACACCAGTGTCTAGAGAGAATGTAGGAGCCCTTTCGAAGTTCAAGGAGAAAGATAGAAACTGACAACAATTGCAGAAAAAGGAAAACTATCCTACCTAGACAGGGTGAGGAGTCAGACTGGTCTGAGATGGCTGTGAAACTCTGTGTGCACGGAGGTTGTCAGGACAACTTCGAATTTTGAGGTCGCTTATGACATCACGGTGAACATGTCCCCCAGGGTGGCCGCATGGTTACAGTCTGAGGATTGGCCTAGGCTAGGCTATTAAAGGGACAGATACCCAGAAACAGGTTTGGCAAACAGAAAGCAGGCACAGAAACTAGAAGAGATAAAACAGAGTCTGATGCAAGGGATAAGAAAGGAACCCTAGGCCACAAGTGAGAATAGAGGGACAGGCACGGAGAGGAGAACATTGTCATCTATTCAAGTCTATGGGGAGGTCATGCTGATTCAAGCTTGCAACTTCATTGGAAACAAGTGGCCGGACTTGGCGTTCATCACACCTACAGTGCCCTTGTGCCTTAAGCATAATGCAAAGTCAAGAAAGATGTCTTGAGGACATTGAAGAGAAGAATCGATGCCTCCTTTCCAAGGCCCATAGCATTCTTTGCAGGTCAGTCTCTTTTTCCGAAGCTCTGGTGTCACGTGGGCCCACTGGGCACATGGTAATGTGTCCCAAGAGATGTCTTGGAAGCCTTGAAGGAATGGAGCCCTGTCACGCTTGGGGTATGTCTCTTTGTTTGGAAGTGCTCTACAAGGGTGCTGAAAAGCACCCTCTTCCACAGGGCTTCGTTCCTTCGTGAAGGCTGCCCTCCCAGGCTAGTGTGCTCTGTTTGCCTCCATCGAAATTCTCTCCCCCTACCTCTTGCCGTAGAAGGATTATTGATTATGTGTTTTGACACCATATGTAAGGAAGTTGCACGAAAATTAGAACTTTACAGTTGTGTTTCAAGAAAAATAAACAGGCCAGGGTAGAGGATGTAGGGCAAACAAATGGCACACCCTATAAAAATTAAGTAAGCCCGTATCTGGACGGAATCTAGGGGAACGTTCAAGGATCAGGGGTCAAGTTCGAAACTTCCCAAATCCGGAAAAGAGACAGAAAAATATCTTTCCTGGAGAGTGGAATTCATCCGATTTGTCTAAGTTGTCTTGGAAACATTGTGTCCGTGAAGGGGGTTGCCAGGACCACCTCGAATTTGGAGTTTCTGATCTCAGGATGTCAAACCAACCCACATGACCACGTGTTCTCAGTGCTTAGTTTGACCTAGGCTAGGATAGCCAAGAGTCCTACAAGTGACCGGTGCAAATTCAAGGACAACAACCAAGAGTCACGAAAGCACTCACACCTCACCCTAGAGAACATACAGCGATTAAAGAAATACAAACTAATCACTCGGAATGAAGGAGAACGGACTGATAAGCATGTCTAAGGGAGATAGCTGAGAAAGACCATGACGAGTATACTATGGAAAAGAAAAAGAGGACCCAGAAAATGGAAGGTGAACAGAAATCACACCTGAATTATCCACAATGAAAGATGATGTCCGTCTTTAGACAGACTCTGCTGGAACGTTTGAAAGTCAGAGAAATTCACAAGCCAAAAAACGGCAGCGAAGGTCAAGCATGGGCTAACTGGGAAGGGTGAGTTATGAGACTGCTCCAAGCAGGCTCTGAAACCTGTATCCAGGAAGCATGCTGGACCTCAGAGACACAATTATGACAAATCCTCTGACATCACAATGGACCCGAAAAACAACCTAGCCTCATCTACACAGTGCTAGAGTTGGGCTCACTAGTATATTTAACTCCCATTGCACTCAACTGCACGTTGCCACTGAACATGTAAGTGGCCGGCCGGTGGTGCAGTGGTGAGGTCCGCACCTTCTGGGTCTGTGGCCCAGTATGGGCTGGGTGGAATCCTCGGTTTGGGCCTCCTCACCACTGCTTCAGTTGTTCTGGTGCAGGCGTCCGAGGTAGAGTAGAGGCAGATGGGAAGGGACGTTGGACAGGGCCAGACTTCCACAGCAAATACAGGAGCATTGCCAGCAGATGTGAGCACAGCAATGCACTTGTGCCAAAACAAAACCAATTAAAAGTTGCAAAGAATAGAAAAACTGAAGCTAAGGAAAAAAAAAACAAAAAAACAGGAGCTTGCCATTACGAAGAATAGGATCTCTGTGAATAACCTTAGCAAAACAGGTGAATTCTATGTTAATTCAAAAACTAGCAAACCTTTGGCGAAAGAAACTCAAGAAGACACAAGAAAAAAAAAGATATCGAGGGATCTAGGAATGGAAGGATTAACACACTTGAAAGGTTCATACCGCAGTAAGGAATCTCTGGATTCCATGCAATCCCAGTCAAAGTTGCAGCAGTATTTGCCACAGAGAAGAAGAGAGAATCCTGAAGTTTCTAGCCAGCAACACGAGACCCTGACTAGGCAAAGGAATCCTCAGGAAAACGAACAAAGCAGCACGTGTCACAATTTCTGATTTCAACATAGAGGACGAAGCGCTAGGTACCGAAACGGCACAGTCTGGGCCCCAAAACAGGCATGAAGACCCATGCAAAACAATTGAGAGCCCAGAGCCCAACTCAAACTTACATGGACAGCCCATTTTGGACCAGGGAGCCAAGTGGAGACAGCGGAGAAAGGAGAGTCTCTACAATAAACGGTGCTGGGAAGCCTGCACAGCCACATGGAACACAACGAGAGTACACCATGATGTTACACCTGGCACACACACCACCTGAAGTGGATTAAAGCCTTGAATGGCAGACTTGAAACCGTGAACCTTGTAGGAGAAGACCTAGGCAGAGTGCTCTTTGCCATCTGTCTGAGCCGCCTATTTGGAAGAAGCATGTCTGACTGGGCAAGGGCAACAAAGGAAACAAGAAACAAACGGGACCACATCAAATGCACACACTTCTGCCCACTCAAGGAAACCATCAACTGAATACTAAGACACCACAACAATTGGGAGAGGATGTTTGCAAACCACACATCGGACAAGGGGTGAAAAGCCCAAAGATACAATCAACTCGCACGTCTCCACAAGAAAAAAAACAAGCCAATGAAAACCTGGTCAAAAGATGGAAGCAGAGATTTCTCCGAAGAAGACAGAAAGAGGGCCAGTAGGTGCATGAAAACTTGTTCACCATCATGAAGTCTCAGGAAAATGCAAATCCAAACTGCAAGGCCATGGCAGCTCACTGTGGTCAGCATGGCTAGAAGGAAGCAGACAGGAAATAACAAGTGTCAGAGAGGAGGTGCAGAGAAGGGAAGCCTCCTGCACTGCTGGTGGGAGTGTAACCCGGTGCAGCCACGATGCCAAAGGTGTGGAACTGCCTCAGAAATTTAAGTATCCATGTCCCGTATGACCCAGCTATTAATCTGCCGCTTGCTTATCCAAAAAAGTCAGAAAGACTACCGCATAAAGACATGTGCATGGCTGTGTTCACCACAGTCTTACTCCTGATATCCAAGACTTGGAAAGCACCCTGGTGTCCAGCAAGGGATGATTGGAGAAGGAAGATGGGCTATAGCCACACAATGGTATACCACTCAGCCGGAACAAATGATGCAATCCAGCCATTTGTGACCACCAGAATGGCTGTGAGGGTTTTAGGGGAAGTGTAACAAGCCCCAGTGAGAAATTCAAATACCATAGAATCTCACTTACAAGGAGAAGAAAAAGCAAGCACTAACCAACAGGTGGCACTGAACATTTGTATGCGGGCTCCCAGAGGCAAAGAGGGGCGGTGACGGAGGGTGAAAGAGAAGATTAGGCACAAGTGTGTGGTGAGGGCCTGTGATTAGTCTTACACTGGTGAAGATGATGTAAGCTACACAGAAGTCTAAAGCAATGAGGATGTGAATCTGGAAGTTATAGTACGTTCTAATGCAGGGTCATGGCTATAAATTCACCTCAAATCAAAAATCCAAAAAGGGGTCCAGAATGATGTCATAAAGCTTTGGGGGCGGAAAGAGTTTACGGAAGGTGAACTTCCAAGGATGGAAAATCACCTCCAAATGCTTACAGATGCTACAGAAAGGCAGACCATTCCAAATAGGTGAAGAGGAATACTACGAAGAGAACATGATCAGTCCTAAACCCATGAACGAACGGAAAATGTTACCGTCCATGATGTTATTACTAATCACCTTCACGAATAATCCAAACAGGCCCACGTCTTCCCAAGTTCAGGCAAAAGGTTGGTCCAAAAGTACAATTCAGGGCCGGCCCTGTGGTGGAGCAGGTAAGTGCCCACATTCCGCTTGGGCGGCCCGGGCCTCACTGTTTCACATTACGAGTGCATATCACATTAGTAGTGTTAGGAAATATAGATTTCATGGTATGGTGCGGGCAGAGATCATAAATAAGCAGCAATTGTGAGGATACGTTATCAATACGCACAAGAAAAGGAACCATAAGAATATTACAATCTATGGAAGTATCTGGTACACTTCCCAAAGGCAGAAGGAAGGAAAACTTGTGACCTGCCAAGGTGGAATTGGCAGAGTGCCACGAGATGACACCATCATCGTGCATCAGAACATTCCCTGGGCAACTTCAACTTGTGAGGGAGTCCAGGACTTTTTCTGGGTAAGGTCCACCCATTTTGCCATCTACCCAAGATATAAGAGATAAAACCCAGGATAATCTTACAGGAGTGACACCAGTGTCTAGAGAGAATGTAGGAGCCCTTTCGAAGTTCAAGGAGAAAGATAGAAACTGACAACAATTGCAGAAAAAGGAAAACTATCCTACCTAGACAGGGTGAGGAGTCAGACTGGTCTGAGATGGCTGTGAAACTCTGTGTGCACGGAGGTTGTCAGGACAACTTCGAATTTTGAGGTCGCTTATGACATCACGGTGAACATGTCCCCCAGGGTGGCCGCATGGTTACAGTCTGAGGATTGGCCTAGGCTAGGCTATTAAAGGGACAGATACCCAGAAACAGGTTTGGCAAACAGAAAGCAGGCACAGAAACTAGAAGAGATAAAACAGAGTCTGATGCAAGGGATAAGAAAGGAACCCTAGGCCACAAGTGAGAATAGAGGGACAGGCACGGAGAGGAGAACATTGTCATCTATTCAAGTCTATGGGGAGGTCATGCTGATTCAAGCTTGCAACTTCATTGGAAACAAGTGGCCGGACTTGGCGTTCATCACACCTACAGTGCCCTTGTGCCTTAAGCATAATGCAAAGTCAAGAAAGATGTCTTGAGGACATTGAAGAGAAGAATCGATGCCTCCTTTCCAAGGCCCATAGCATTCTTTGCAGGTCAGTCTCTTTTTCCGAAGCTCTGGTGTCACGTGGGCCCACTGGGCACATGGTAATGTGTCCCAAGAGATGTCTTGGAAGCCTTGAAGGAATGGAGCCCTGTCACGCTTGGGGTATGTCTCTTTGTTTGGAAGTGCTCTACAAGGGTGCTGAAAAGCACCCTCTTCCACAGGGCTTCGTTCCTTCGTGAAGGCTGCCCTCCCAGGCTAGTGTGCTCTGTTTGCCTCCATCGAAATTCTCTCCCCCTACCTCTTGCCGTAGAAGGATTATTGATTATGTGTTTTGACACCATATGTAAGGAAGTTGCACGAAAATTAGAACTTTACAGTTGTGTTTCAAGAAAAATAAACAGGCCAGGGTAGAGGATGTAGGGCAAACAAATGGCACACCCTATAAAAATTAAGTAAGCCCGTATCTGGACGGAATCTAGGGGAACGTTCAAGGATCAGGGGTCAAGTTCGAAACTTCCCAAATCCGGAAAAGAGACAGAAAAATATCTTTCCTGGAGAGTGGAATTCATCCGATTTGTCTAAGTTGTCTTGGAAACATTGTGTCCGTGAAGGGGGTTGCCAGGACCACCTCGAATTTGGAGTTTCTGATCTCAGGATGTCAAACCAACCCACATGACCACGTGTTCTCAGTGCTTAGTTTGACCTAGGCTAGGATAGCCAAGAGTCCTACAAGTGACCGGTGCAAATTCAAGGACAACAACCAAGAGTCACGAAAGCACTCACACCTCACCCTAGAGAACATACAGCGATTAAAGAAATACAAACTAATCACTCGGAATGAAGGAGAACGGACTGATAAGCATGTCTAAGGGAGATAGCTGAGAAAGACCATGACGAGTATACTATGGAAAAGAAAAAGAGGACCCAGAAAATGGAAGGTGAACAGAAATCACACCTGAATTATCCACAATGAAAGATGATGTCCGTCTTTAGACAGACTCTGCTGGAACGTTTGAAAGTCAGAGAAATTCACAAGCCAAAAAACGGCAGCGAAGGTCAAGCATGGGCTAACTGGGAAGGGTGAGTTATGAGACTGCTCCAAGCAGGCTCTGAAACCTGTATCCAGGAAGCATGCTGGACCTCAGAGACACAATTATGACAAATCCTCTGACATCACAATGGACCCGAAAAACAACCTAGCCTCATCTACACAGTGCTAGAGTTGGGCTCACTAGTATATTTAACTCCCATTGCACTCAACTGCACGTTGCCACTGAACATGTAAGTGGCCGGCCGGTGGTGCAGTGGTGAGGTCCGCACCTTCTGGGTCTGTGGCCCAGTATGGGCTGGGTGGAATCCTCGGTTTGGGCCTCCTCACCACTGCTTCAGTTGTTCTGGTGCAGGCGTCCGAGGTAGAGTAGAGGCAGATGGGAAGGGACGTTGGACAGGGCCAGACTTCCACAGCAAATACAGGAGCATTGCCAGCAGATGTGAGCACAGCAATGCACTTGTGCCAAAACAAAACCAATTAAAAGTTGCAAAGAATAGAAAAACTGAAGCTAAGGAAAAAAAAAACAAAAAAACAGGAGCTTGCCATTACGAAGAATAGGATCTCTGTGAATAACCTTAGCAAAACAGGTGAATTCTATGTTAATTCAAAAACTAGCAAACCTTTGGCGAAAGAAACTCAAGAAGACACAAGAAAAAAAAAGATATCGAGGGATCTAGGAATGGAAGGATTAACACACTTGAAAGGTTCATACCGCAGTAAGGAATCTCTGGATTCCATGCAATCCCAGTCAAAGTTGCAGCAGTATTTGCCACAGAGAAGAAGAGAGAATCCTGAAGTTTCTAGCCAGCAACACGAGACCCTGACTAGGCAAAGGAATCCTCAGGAAAACGAACAAAGCAGCACGTGTCACAATTTCTGATTTCAACATAGAGGACGAAGCGCTAGGTACCGAAACGGCACAGTCTGGGCCCCAAAACAGGCATGAAGACCCATGCAAAACAATTGAGAGCCCAGAGCCCAACTCAAACTTACATGGACAGCCCATTTTGGACCAGGGAGCCAAGTGGAGACAGCGGAGAAAGGAGAGTCTCTACAATAAACGGTGCTGGGAAGCCTGCACAGCCACATGGAACACAACGAGAGTACACCATGATGTTACACCTGGCACACACACCACCTGAAGTGGATTAAAGCCTTGAATGGCAGACTTGAAACCGTGAACCTTGTAGGAGAAGACCTAGGCAGAGTGCTCTTTGCCATCTGTCTGAGCCGCCTATTTGGAAGAAGCATGTCTGACTGGGCAAGGGCAACAAAGGAAACAAGAAACAAACGGGACCACATCAAATGCACACACTTCTGCCCACTCAAGGAAACCATCAACTGAATACTAAGACACCACAACAATTGGGAGAGGATGTTTGCAAACCACACATCGGACAAGGGGTGAAAAGCCCAAAGATACAATCAACTCGCACGTCTCCACAAGAAAAAAAACAAGCCAATGAAAACCTGGTCAAAAGATGGAAGCAGAGATTTCTCCGAAGAAGACAGAAAGAGGGCCAGTAGGTGCATGAAAACTTGTTCACCATCATGAAGTCTCAGGAAAATGCAAATCCAAACTGCAAGGCCATGGCAGCTCACTGTGGTCAGCATGGCTAGAAGGAAGCAGACAGGAAATAACAAGTGTCAGAGAGGAGGTGCAGAGAAGGGAAGCCTCCTGCACTGCTGGTGGGAGTGTAACCCGGTGCAGCCACGATGCCAAAGGTGTGGAACTGCCTCAGAAATTTAAGTATCCATGTCCCGTATGACCCAGCTATTAATCTGCCGCTTGCTTATCCAAAAAAGTCAGAAAGACTACCGCATAAAGACATGTGCATGGCTGTGTTCACCACAGTCTTACTCCTGATATCCAAGACTTGGAAAGCACCCTGGTGTCCAGCAAGGGATGATTGGAGAAGGAAGATGGGCTATAGCCACACAATGGTATACCACTCAGCCGGAACAAATGATGCAATCCAGCCATTTGTGACCACCAGAATGGCTGTGAGGGTTTTAGGGGAAGTGTAACAAGCCCCAGTGAGAAATTCAAATACCATAGAATCTCACTTACAAGGAGAAGAAAAAGCAAGCACTAACCAACAGGTGGCACTGAACATTTGTATGCGGGCTCCCAGAGGCAAAGAGGGGCGGTGACGGAGGGTGAAAGAGAAGATTAGGCACAAGTGTGTGGTGAGGGCCTGTGATTAGTCTTACACTGGTGAAGATGATGTAAGCTACACAGAAGTCTAAAGCAATGAGGATGTGAATCTGGAAGTTATAGTACGTTCTAATGCAGGGTCATGGCTATAAATTCACCTCAAATCAAAAATCCAAAAAGGGGTCCAGAATGATGTCCTAAAGCTTTGGGGGCGGAAAGAGTTTACGGAAGGTGAACTTCCAAGGATGGAAAATCACCTCCAAATGCTTACAGATGCTACAGAAAGGCAGACCATTCCAAATAGGTGAAGAGGAATACTACGAAGAGAACATGATCAGTCCTAAACCCATGAACGAACGGAAAATGTTACCGTCCATGATGTTATTACTAATCACCTTCACGAATAATCCAAACAGGCCCACGTCTTCCCAAGTTCAGGCAAAAGGTTGGTCCAAAAGTACAATTCAGGGCCGGCCCTGTGGTGGAGCAGGTAAGTGCCCACATTCCGCTTGGGCGGCCCGGGCCTCACTGTTTCACATTACGAGTGCATATCACATTAGTAGTGTTAGGAAATATAGATTTCATGGTATGGTGCGGGCAGAGATCATAAATAAGCAGCAATTGTGAGGATACGTTATCAATACGCACAAGAAAAGGAACCATAAGAATATTACAATCTATGGAAGTATCTGGTACACTTCCCAAAGGCAGAAGGAAGGAAAACTTGTGACCTGCCAAGGTGGAATTGGCAGAGTGCCACGAGATGACACCATCATCGTGCATCAGAACATTCCCTGGGCAACTTCAACTTGTGAGGGAGTCCAGGACTTTTTCTGGGTAAGGTCCACCCATTTTGCCATCTACCCAAGATATAAGAGATAAAACCCAGGATAATCTTACAGGAGTGACACCAGTGTCTAGAGAGAATGTAGGAGCCCTTTCGAAGTTCAAGGAGAAAGATAGAAACTGACAACAATTGCAGAAAAAGGAAAACTATCCTACCTAGACAGGGTGAGGAGTCAGACTGGTCTGAGATGGCTGTGAAACTCTGTGTGCACGGAGGTTGTCAGGACAACTTCGAATTTTGAGGTCGCTTATGACATCACGGTGAACATGTCCCCCAGGGTGGCCGCATGGTTACAGTCTGAGGATTGGCCTAGGCTAGGCTATTAAAGGGACAGATACCCAGAAACAGGTTTGGCAAACAGAAAGCAGGCACAGAAACTAGAAGAGATAAAACAGAGTCTGATGCAAGGGATAAGAAAGGAACCCTAGGCCACAAGTGAGAATAGAGGGACAGGCACGGAGAGGAGAACATTGTCATCTATTCAAGTCTATGGGGAGGTCATGCTGATTCAAGCTTGCAACTTCATTGGAAACAAGTGGCCGGACTTGGCGTTCATCACACCTACAGTGCCCTTGTGCCTTAAGCATAATGCAAAGTCAAGAAAGATGTCTTGAGGACATTGAAGAGAAGAATCGATGCCTCCTTTCCAAGGCCCATAGCATTCTTTGCAGGTCAGTCTCTTTTTCCGAAGCTCTGGTGTCACGTGGGCCCACTGGGCACATGGTAATGTGTCCCAAGAGATGTCTTGGAAGCCTTGAAGGAATGGAGCCCTGTCACGCTTGGGGTATGTCTCTTTGTTTGGAAGTGCTCTACAAGGGTGCTGAAAAGCACCCTCTTCCACAGGGCTTCGTTCCTTCGTGAAGGCTGCCCTCCCAGGCTAGTGTGCTCTGTTTGCCTCCATCGAAATTCTCTCCCCCTACCTCTTGCCGTAGAAGGATTATTGATTATGTGTTTTGACACCATATGTAAGGAAGTTGCACGAAAATTAGAACTTTACAGTTGTGTTTCAAGAAAAATAAACAGGCCAGGGTAGAGGATGTAGGGCAAACAAATGGCACACCCTATAAAAATTAAGTAAGCCCGTATCTGGACGGAATCTAGGGGAACGTTCAAGGATCAGGGGTCAAGTTCGAAACTTCCCAAATCCGGAAAAGAGACAGAAAAATATCTTTCCTGGAGAGTGGAATTCATCCGATTTGTCTAAGTTGTCTTGGAAACATTGTGTCCGTGAAGGGGGTTGCCAGGACCACCTCGAATTTGGAGTTTCTGATCTCAGGATGTCAAACCAACCCACATGACCACGTGTTCTCAGTGCTTAGTTTGACCTAGGCTAGGATAGCCAAGAGTCCTACAAGTGACCGGTGCAAATTCAAGGACAACAACCAAGAGTCACGAAAGCACTCACACCTCACCCTAGAGAACATACAGCGATTAACGAAATACAAACTAATCACTCGGAATGAAGGAGAACGGACTGATAAGCATGTCTAAGGGAGATAGCTGAGAAAGACCATGACGAGTATACTATGGAAAAGAAAAAGAGGACCCAGAAAATGGAAGGTGAACAGAAATCACACCTGAATTATCCACAATGAAAGATGATGTCCGTCTTTAGACAGACTCTGCTGGAACGTTTGAAAGTCAGAGAAATTCACAAGCCAAAAAACGGCAGCGAAGGTCAAGCATGGGCTAACTGGGAAGGGTGAGTTATGAGACTGCTCCAAGCAGGCTCTGAAACCTGTATCCAGGAAGCATGCTGGACCTCAGAGACACAATTATGACAAATCCTCTGACATCACAATGGACCCGAAAAACAACCTAGCCTCATCTACACAGTGCTAGAGTTGGGCTCACTAGTATATTTAACTCCCATTGCACTCAACTGCACGTTGCCACTGAACATGTAAGTGGCCGGCCGGTGGTGCAGTGGTGAGGTCCGCACCTTCTGGGTCTGTGGCCCAGTATGGGCTGGGTGGAATCCTCGGTTTGGGCCTCCTCACCACTGCTTCAGTTGTTCTGGTGCAGGCGTCCGAGGTAGAGTAGAGGCAGATGGGAAGGGACGTTGGACAGGGCCAGACTTCCACAGCAAATACAGGAGCATTGCCAGCAGATGTGAGCACAGCAATGCACTTGTGCCAAAACAAAACCAATTAAAAGTTGCAAAGAATAGAAAAACTGAAGCTAAGGAAAAAAAAAACAAAAAAACAGGAGCTTGCCATTACGAAGAATAGGATCTCTGTGAATAACCTTAGCAAAACAGGTGAATTCTATGTTAATTCAAAAACTAGCAAACCTTTGGCGAAAGAAACTCAAGAAGACACAAGAAAAAAAAAGATATCGAGGGATCTAGGAATGGAAGGATTAACACACTTGAAAGGTTCATACCGCAGTAAGGAATCTCTGGATTCCATGCAATCCCAGTCAAAGTTGCAGCAGTATTTGCCACAGAGAAGAAGAGAGAATCCTGAAGTTTCTAGCCAGCAACACGAGACCCTGACTAGGCAAAGGAATCCTCAGGAAAACGAACAAAGCAGCACGTGTCACAATTTCTGATTTCAACATAGAGGACGAAGCGCTAGGTACCGAAACGGCACAGTCTGGGCCCGAAAACAGGCATGAAGACCCATGCAAAACAATTGAGAGCCCAGAGCCCAACTCAAACTTACATGGACAGCCCATTTTGGACCAGGGAGCCAAGTGGAGACAGCGGAGAAAGGAGAGTCTCTACAATAAACGGTGCTGGGAAGCCTGCACAGCCACATGGAACACAACGAGAGTACACCATGATGTTACACCTGGCACACACACCACCTGAAGTGGATTAAAGCCTTGAATGGCAGACTTGAAACCGTGAACCTTGTAGGAGAAGACCTAGGCAGAGTGCTCTTTGCCATCTGTCTGAGCCGCCTATTTGGAAGAAGCATGTCTGACTGGGCAAGGGCAACAAAGGAAACAAGAAACAAACGGGACCACATCAAATGCACACACTTCTGCCCACTCAAGGAAACCATCAACTGAATACTAAGACACCACAACAATTGGGAGAGGATGTTTGCAAACCACACATCGGACAAGGGGTGAAAAGCCCAAAGATACAATCAACTCGCACGTCTCCACAAGAAAAAAAACAAGCCAATGAAAACCTGGTCAAAAGATGGAAGCAGAGATTTCTCCGAAGAAGACAGAAAGAGGGCCAGTAGGTGCATGAAAACTTGTTCACCATCATGAAGTCTCAGGAAAATGCAAATCCAAACTGCAAGGCCATGGCAGCTCACTGTGGTCAGCATGGCTAGAAGGAAGCAGACAGGAAATAACAAGTGTCAGAGAGGAGGTGCAGAGAAGGGAAGCCTCCTGCACTGCTGGTGGGAGTGTAACCCGGTGCAGCCACGATGCCAAAGGTGTGGAACTGCCTCAGAAATTTAAGTATCCATGTCCCGTATGACCCAGCTATTAATCTGCCGCTTGCTTATCCAAAAAAGTCAGAAAGACTACCGCATAAAGACATGTGCATGGCTGTGTTCACCACAGTCTTACTCCTGATATCCAAGACTTGGAAAGCACCCTGGTGTCCAGCAAGGGATGATTGGAGAAGGAAGATGGGCTATAGCCACACAATGGTATACCACTCAGCCGGAACAAATGATGCAATCCAGCCATTTGTGACCACCAGAATGGCTGTGAGGGTTTTAGGGGAAGTGTAACAAGCCCCAGTGAGAAATTCAAATACCATAGAATCTCACTTACAAGGAGAAGAAAAAGCAAGCACTAACCAACAGGTGGCACTGAACATTTGTATGCGGGCTCCCAGAGGCAAAGAGGGGCGGTGACGGAGGGTGAAAGAGAAGATTAGGCACAAGTGTGTGGTGAGGGCCTGTGATTAGTCTTACACTGGTGAAGATGATGTAAGCTACACAGAAGTCTAAAGCAATGAGGATGTGAATCTGGAAGTTATAGTACGTTCTAATGCAGGGTCATGGCTATAAATTCACCTCAAATCAAAAATCCAAAAAGGGGTCCAGAATGATGTCATAAAGCTTTGGGGGCGGAAAGAGTTTACGGAAGGTGAACTTCCAAGGATGGAAAATCACCTCCAAATGCTTACAGATGCTACAGAAAGGCAGACCATTCCAAATAGGTGAAGAGGAATACTACGAAGAGAACATGATCAGTCCTAAACCCATGAACGAACGGAAAATGTTACCGTCCATGATGTTATTACTAATCACCTTCACGAATAATCCAAACAGGCCCACGTCTTCCCAAGTTCAGGCAAAAGGTTGGTCCAAAAGTACAATTCAGGGCCGGCCCTGTGGTGGAGCAGGTAAGTGCCCACATTCCGCTTGGGCGGCCCGGGCCTCACTGTTTCACATTACGAGTGCATATCACATTAGTAGTGTTAGGAAATATAGATTTCATGGTATGGTGCGGGCAGAGATCATAAATAAGCAGCAATTGTGAGGATACGTTATCAATACGCACAAGAAAAGGAACCATAAGAATATTACAATCTATGGAAGTATCTGGTACACTTCCCAAAGGCAGAAGGAAGGAAAACTTGTGACCTGCCAAGGTGGAATTGGCAGAGTGCCACGAGATGACACCATCATCGTGCATCAGAACATTCCCTGGGCAACTTCAACTTGTGAGGGAGTCCAGGACTTTTTCTGGGTAAGGTCCACCCATTTTGCCATCTACCCAAGATATAAGAGATAAAACCCAGGATAATCTTACAGGAGTGACACCAGTGTCTAGAGAGAATGTAGGAGCCCTTTCGAAGTTCAAGGAGAAAGATAGAAACTGACAACAATTGCAGAAAAAGGAAAACTATCCTACCTAGACAGGGTGAGGAGTCAGACTGGTCTGAGATGGCTGTGAAACTCTGTGTGCACGGAGGTTGTCAGGACAACTTCGAATTTTGAGGTCGCTTATGACATCACGGTGAACATGTCCCCCAGGGTGGCCGCATGGTTACAGTCTGAGGATTGGCCTAGGCTAGGCTATTAAAGGGACAGATACCCAGAAACAGGTTTGGCAAACAGAAAGCAGGCACAGAAACTAGAAGAGATAAAACAGAGTCTGATGCAAGGGATAAGAAAGGAACCCTAGGCCACAAGTGAGAATAGAGGGACAGGCACGGAGAGGAGAACATTGTCATCTATTCAAGTCTATGGGGAGGTCATGCTGATTCAAGCTTGCAACTTCATTGGAAACAAGTGGCCGGACTTGGCGTTCATCACACCTACAGTGCCCTCGTGCCTTAAGCATAATGCAAAGTCAAGAAAGATGTCTTGAGGACATTGAAGAGAAGAATCGATGCCTCCTTTCCAAGGCCCATAGCATTCTTTGCAGGTCAGTCTCTTTTTCCGAAGCTCTGGTGTCACGTGGGCCCACTGGGCACATGGTAATGTGTCCCAAGAGATGTCTTGGAAGCCTTGAAGGAATGGAGCCCTGTCACGCTTGGGGTATGTCTCTTTGTTTGGAAGTGCTCTACAAGGGTGCTGAAAAGCACCCTCTTCCACAGGGCTTCGTTCCTTCGTGAAGGCTGCCCTCCCAGGCTAGTGTGCTCTGTTTGCCTCCATCGAAATTCTCTCCCCCTACCTCTTGCCGTAGAAGGATTATTGATTATGTGTTTTGACACCATATGTAAGGAAGTTGCACGAAAATTAGAACTTTACAGTTGTGTTTCAAGAAAAATAAACAGGCCAGGGTAGAGGATGTAGGGCAAACAAATGGCACACCCTATAAAAATTAAGTAAGCCCGTATCTGGACGGAATCTAGGGGAACGTTCAAGGATCAGGGGTCAAGTTCGAAACTTCCCAAATCCGGAAAAGAGACAGAAAAATATCTTTCCTGGAGAGTGGAATTCATCCGATTTGTCTAAGTTGTCTTGGAAACATTGTGTCCGTGAAGGGGGTTGCCAGGACCACCTCGAATTTGGAGTTTCTGATCTCAGGATGTCAAACCAACCCACATGACCACGTGTTCTCAGTGCTTAGTTTGACCTAGGCTAGGATAGCCAAGAGTCCTACAAGTGACCGGTGCAAATTCAAGGACAACAACCAAGAGTCACGAAAGCACTCACACCTCACCCTAGAGAACATACAGCGATTAAAGAAATACAAACTAATCACTCGGAATGAAGGAGAACGGACTGATAAGCATGTCTAAGGGAGATAGCTGAGAAAGACCATGACGAGTATACTATGGAAAAGAAAAAGAGGACCCAGAAAATGGAAGGTGAACAGAAATCACACCTGAATTATCCACAATGAAAGATGATGTCCGTCTTTAGACAGACTCTGCTGGAACGTTTGAAAGTCAGAGAAATTCACAAGCCAAAAAACGGCAGCGAAGGTCAAGCATGGGCTAACTGGGAAGGGTGAGTTATGAGACTGCTCCAAGCAGGCTCTGAAACCTGTATCCAGGAAGCATGCTGGACCTCAGAGACACAATTATGACAAATCCTCTGACATCACAATGGACCCGAAAAACAACCTAGCCTCATCTACACAGTGCTAGAGTTGGGCTCACTAGTATATTTAACTCCCATTGCACTCAACTGCACGTTGCCACTGAACATGTAAGTGGCCGGCCGGTGGTGCAGTGGTGAGGTCCGCACCTTCTGGGTCTGTGGCCCAGTATGGGCTGGGTGGAATCCTCGGTTTGGGCCTCCTCACCACTGCTTCAGTTGTTCTGGTGCAGGCGTCCGAGGTAGAGTAGAGGCAGATGGGAAGGGACGTTGGACAGGGCCACACTTCCACAGCAAATACAGGAGCATTGCCAGCAGATGTGAGCACAGCAATGCACTTGTGCCAAAACAAAACCAATTAAAAGTTGCAAAGAATAGAAAAACTGAAGCTAAGGAAAAAAAAAACAAAAAAACAGGAGCTTGCCATTACGAAGAATAGGATCTCTGTGAATAACCTTAGCAAAACAGGTGAATTCTATGTTAATTCAAAAACTAGCAAACCTTTGGCGAAAGAAACTCAAGAAGACACAAGAAAAAAAAAGATATCGAGGGATCTAGGAATGGAAGGATTAACACACTTGAAAGGTTCATACCGCAGTAAGGAATCTCTGGATTCCATGCAATCCCAGTCAAAGTTGCAGCAGTATTTGCCACAGAGAAGAAGAGAGAATCCTGAAGTTTCTAGCCAGCAACACGAGACCCTGACTAGGCAAAGGAATCCTCAGGAAAACGAACAAAGCAGCACGTGTCACAATTTCTGATTTCAACATAGAGGACGAAGCGCTAGGTACCGAAACGGCACAGTCTGGGCCCCAAAACAGGCATGAAGACCCGTGCAAAACAATTGAGAGCCCAGAGCCCAACTCAAACTTACATGGACAGCCCATTTTGGACCAGGGAGCCAAGTGGAGACAGCGGAGAAAGGAGAGTCTCTACAATAAACGGTGCTGGGAAGCCTGCACAGCCACATGGAACACAACGAGAGTACACCATGATGTTACACCTGGCACACACACCACCTGAAGTGGATTAAAGCCTTGAATGGCAGACTTGAAACCGTGAACCTTGTAGGAGAAGACCTAGGCAGAGTGCTCTTTGCCATCTGTCTGAGCCGCCTATTTGGAAGAAGCATGTCTGACTGGGCAAGGGCAACAAAGGAAACAAGAAACAAACGGGACCACATCAAATGCACACACTTCTGCCCACTCAAGGAAACCATCAACTGAATACTAAGACACCACAACAATTGGGAGAGGATGTTTGCAAACCACACATCGGACAAGGGGTGAAAAGCCCAAAGATACAATCAACTCGCACGTCTCCACAAGAAAAAAAACAAGCCAATGAAAACCTGGTCAAAAGATGGAAGCAGAGATTTCTCCGAAGAAGACAGAAAGAGGGCCAGTAGGTGCATGAAAACTTGTTCACCATCATTAAGTCTCAGGAAAATGCAAATCCAAACTGCAAGGCCATGGCAGCTCACTGTGGTCAGCATGGCTAGAAGGAAGCAGACAGGAAATAACAAGTGTCAGAGAGGAGGTGCAGAGAAGGGAAGCCTCCTGCACTGCTGGTGGGAGTGTAACCCGGTGCAGCCACGATGCCAAAGGTGTGGAACTGCCTCAGAAATTTAAGTATCCATGTCCCGTATGACCCAGCTATTAATCTGCCGCTTGCTTATCCAAAAAAGTCAGAAAGACTACCGCATAAAGACATGTGCATGGCTGTGTTCACCACAGTCTTACTCCGGATATCCAAGACTTGGAAAGCACCCTGGTGTCCAGCAAGGGATGATTGGAGAAGGAAGATGGGCTATAGCCACACAATGGTATACCACTCAGCCGGAACAAATGATGCAATCCAGCCATTTGTGACCACCAGAATGGCTGTGAGGGTTTTAGGGGAAGTGTAACAAGCCCCAGTGAGAAATTCAAATACCATAGAATCTCACTTACAAGGAGAAGAAAAAGCAAGCACTAACCAACAGGTGGCACTGAACATTTGTATGCGGGCTCCCAGAGGCAAAGAGGGGCGGTGACGGAGGGTGAAAGAGAAGATTAGGCACAAGTGTGTGGTGAGGGCCTGTGATTAGTCTTACACTGGTGAAGATGATGTAAGCTACACAGAAGTCTAAAGCAATGAGGATGTGAATCTGGAAGTTATAGTACGTTCTAATGCAGGGTCATGGCTATAAATTCACCTCAAATCAAAAATCCAAAAAGGGGTCCAGAATGATGTCATAAAGCTTTGGGGGCGGAAAGAGTTTACGGAAGGTGAACTTCCAAGGATGGAAAATCACCTCCAAATGCTTACAGATGCTACAGAAAGGCAGACCATTCCAAATAGGTGAAGAGGAATACTACGAAGAGAACATGATCAGTCCTAAACCCATGAACGAACGGAAAATGTTACCGTCCATGATGTTATTACTAATCACCTTCACGAATAATCCAAACAGGCCCACGTCTTCCCAAGTTCAGGCAAAAGGTTGGTCCAAAAGTACAATTCAGGGCCGGCCCTGTGGTGGAGCAGGTAAGTGCCCACATTCCGCTTGGGCGGCCCGGGCCTCACTGTTTCACATTACGAGTGCATATCACATTAGTAGTGTTAGGAAATATAGATTTCATGGTATGGTGCGGGCAGAGATCATAAATAAGCAGCAATTGTGAGGATACGTTATCAATACGCACAAGAAAAGGAACCATAAGAATATTACAATCTATGGAAGTATCTGGTACACTTCCCAAAGGCAGAAGGAAGGAAAACTTGTGACCTGCCAAGGTGGAATTGGCAGAGTGCCACGAGATGACACCATCATCGTGCATCAGAACATTCCCTGGGCAACTTCAACTTGTGAGGGAGTCCAGGACTTTTTCTGGGTAAGGTCCACCCATTTTGCCATCTACCCAAGATATAAGAGATAAAACCCAGGATAATCTTACAGGAGTGACACCAGTGTCTAGAGAGAATGTAGGAGCCCTTTCGAAGTTCAAGGAGAAAGATAGAAACTGACAACAATTGCAGAAAAAGGAAAACTATCCTACCTAGACAGGGTGAGGAGTCAGACTGGTCTGAGATGGCTGTGAAACTCTGTGTGCACGGAGGTTGTCAGGACAACTTCGAATTTTGAGGTCGCTTATGACATCACGGTGAACATGTCCCCCAGGGTGGCCGCATGGTTACAGTCTGAGGATTGGCCTAGGCTAGGCTATTAAAGGGACAGATACCCAGAAACAGGTTTGGCAAACAGAAAGCAGGCACAGAAACTAGAAGAGATAAAACAGAGTCTGATGCAAGGGATAAGAAAGGAACCCTAGGCCACAAGTGAGAATAGAGGGACAGGCACGGAGAGGAGAACATTGTCATCTATTCAAGTCTATGGGGAGGTCATGCTGATTCAAGCTTGCAACTTCATTGGAAACAAGTGGCCGGACTTGGCGTTCATCACACCTACAGTGCCCTTGTGCCTTAAGCATAATGCAAAGTCAAGAAAGATGTCTTGAGGACATTGAAGAGAGGAATCGATGCCTCCTTTCCAAGGCCCATAGCATTCTTTGCAGGTCAGTCTCTTTTTCCGAAGCTCTGGTGTCACGTGGGCCCACTGGGCACATGGTAATGTGTCCCAAGAGATGTCTTGGAAGCCTTGAAGGAATGGAGCCCTGTCACGCTTGGGGTATGTCTCTTTGTTTGGAAGTGCTCTACAAGGGTGCTGAAAAGCACCCTCTTCCACAGGGCTTCGTTCCTTCGTGAAGGCTGCCCTCCCAGGCTAGTGTGCTCTGTTTGCCTCCATCGAAATTCTCTCCCCCTACCTCTTGCCGTAGAAGGATTATTGATTATGTGTTTTGACACCATATGTAAGGAAGTTGCACGAAAATTAGAACTTTACAGTTGTGTTTCAAGAAAAATAAACAGGCCAGGGTAGAGGATGTAGGGCAAACAAATGGCACACCCTATAAAAATTAAGTAAGCCCGTATCTGGACGGAATCTAGGGGAACGTTCAAGGATCAGGGGTCAAGTTCGAAACTTCCCAAATCCGGAAAAGAGACAGAAAAATATCTTTCCTGGAGAGTGGAATTCATCCGATTTGTCTAAGTTGTCTTGGAAACATTGTGTCCGTGAAGGGGGTTGCCAGGACCACCTCGAATTTGGAGTTTCTGATCTCAGGATGTCAAACCAACCCACATGACCACGTGTTCTCAGTGCTTAGTTTGACCTAGGCTAGGGTAGCCAAGAGTCCTACAAGTGACCGGTGCAAATTCAAGGACAACAACCAAGAGTCACGAAAGCACTCACACCTCACCCTAGAGAACATACAGCGATTAACGAAATACAAACTAATCCCTTGGAATGAAGGAGAACGGACTGATAAGCATGTCTAAGGGAGATAGCTGAGAAAGACCATGACGAGTATACTATGGAAAAGAAAAAGAGGACCCAGAAAATGGAAGGTGAACAGAAATCACACCTGAATTATCCACAATGAAAGATGATGTCCGTCTTTAGACAGACTCTGCTGGAACGTTTGAAAGTCAGAGAAATTCACAAGCCAAAAAACGGCAGCGAAGGTCAAGCATGGGCTAACTGGGAAGGGTGAGTTATGAGACTGCTCCAAGCAGGCTCTGAAACCTGTATCCAGGAAGCATGCTGGACCTCAGAGACACAATTATGACAAATCCTCTGACATCACAATGGACCCGAAAAACAACCTAGCCTCATCTACACAGTGCTAGAGTTGGGCTCACTAGTATATTTAACTCCCATTGCACTCAACTGCACGTTGCCACTGAACATGTAAGTGGCCGGCCGGTGGTGCAGTGGTGAGGTCCGCACCTTCTGGGTCTGTGGCCCAGTATGGGCTGGGTGGAATCCTCGGTTTGGGCCTCCTCACCACTGCTTCAGTTGTTCTGGTGCAGGCGTCCGAGGTAGAGTAGAGGCAGATGGGAAGGGACGTTGGACAGGGCCACACTTCCACAGCAAATACAGGAGCATTGCCAGCAGATGTGAGCACAGCAATGCACTTGTGCCAAAACAAAACCAATTAAAAGTTGCAAAGAACAGAAAAACTGAAGCTAAGGAAAAAAAAAACAAAAAAACAGGAGCTTGCCATTACGAAGAATAGGATCTCTGTGAATAACCTTAGCAAAACAGGTGAATTCTATGTTAATTCAAAAACTAGCAAACCTTTGGCGAAAGAAACTCAAGAAGACACAAGAAAAAAAAAGATATCGAGGGATCTAGGAATGGAAGGATTAACACACTTGAAAGGTTCATACCGCAGTAAGGAATCTCTGGATTCCATGCAATCCCAGTCAAAGTTGCAGCAGTATTTGCCACAGAGAAGAAGAGAGAATCCTGAAGTTTCTAGCCAGCAACACGAGACCCTGACTAGGCAAAGGAATCCTCAGGAAAACGAACAAAGCAGCACGTGTCACAATTTCTGATTTCAACATAGAGGACGAAGCGCTAGGTACCGAAACGGCACAGTCTGGGCCCCAAAACAGGCATGAAGACCCGTGCAAAACAATTGAGAGCCCAGAGCCCAACTCAAACTTACATGGACAGCCCATTTTGGACCAGGGAGCCAAGTGGAGACAGCGGAGAAAGGAGAGTCTCTACAATAAACGGTGCTGGGAAGCCTGCACAGCCACATGGAACACAACGAGAGTACACCATGATGTTACACCTGGCACACACACCACCTGAAGTGGATTAAAGCCTTGAATGGCAGACTTGAAACCGTGAACCTTGTAGGAGAAGACCTAGGCAGAGTGCTCTTTGCCATCTGTCTGAGCCGCCTATTTGGAAGAAGCATGTCTGACTGGGCAAGGGCAACAAAGGAAACAAGAAACAAACGGGACCACATCAAATGCACACACTTCTGCCCACTCAAGGAAACCATCAACTGAATACTAAGACACCACAACAATTGGGAGAGGATGTTTGCAAACCACACATCGGACAAGGGGTGAAAAGCCCAAAGATACAATCAACTCGCACGTCTCCACAAGAAAAAAAACAAGCCAATGAAAACCTGGTCAAAAGATGGAAGCAGAGATTTCTCCGAAGAAGACAGAAAGAGGGCCAGTAGGTGCATGAAAACTTGTTCACCATCATGAAGTCTCAGGAAAATGCAAATCCAAACTGCAAGGCCATGGCAGCTCACTGTGGTCAGCATGGCTAGAAGGAAGCAGACAGGAAATAACAAGTGTCAGAGAGGAGGTGCAGAGAAGGGAAGCCTCCTGCACTGCTGGTGGGAGTGTAACCCGGTGCAGCCACGATGCCAAAGGTGTGGAACTGCCTCAGAAATTTAAGTATCCATGTCCCGTATGACCCAGCTATTAATCTGCCGCTTGCTTATCCAAAAAAGTCAGAAAGACTACCGCATAAAGACATGTGCATGGCTGTGTTCACCACAGTCTTACTCCTGATATCCAAGACTTGGAAAGCACCCTGGTGTCCAGCAAGGGATGATTGGAGAAGGAAGATGGGCTATAGCCACACAATGGTATACCACTCAGCCGGAACAAATGATGCAATCCAGCCATTTGTGACCACCAGAATGGCTGTGAGGGTTTTAGGGGAAGTGTAACAAGCCCCAGTGAGAAATTCAAATACCATAGAATCTCACTTACAAGGAGAAGAAAAAGCAAGCACTAACCAACAGGTGGCACTGAACATTTGTATGCGGGCTCCCAGAGGCAAAGAGGGGCGGTGACGGAGGGTGAAAGAGAAGATTAGGCACAAGTGTGTGGTGAGGGCCTGTGATTAGTCTTACACTGGTGAAGATGATGTAAGCTACACAGAAGTCTAAAGCAATGAGGATGTGAATCTGGAAGTTATAGTACGTTCTAATGCAGGGCCATGGCTATAAATTCACCTCAAATCAAAAATCCAAAAAGGGGTCCAGAATGATGTCATAAAGCTTTGGGGGCGGAAAGAGTTTACGGAAGGTGAACTTCCAAGGATGGAAAATCACCTCCAAATGCTTACAGATGCTACAGAAAGGCAGACCATTCCAAATAGGTGAAGAGGAATACTACGAAGAGAACATGATCAGTCCTAAACCCATGAACGAACGGAAAATGTTACCGTCCATGATGTTATTACTAATCACCTTCACGAATAATCCAAACAGGCCCACGTCTTCCCAAGTTCAGGCAAAAGGTTGGTCCAAAAGTACAATTCAGGGCCGGCCCTGTGGTGGAGCAGGTAAGTGCCCACATTCCGCTTGGGCGGCCCGGGCCTCACTGTTTCACATTACGAGTGCATATCACATTAGTAGTGTTAGGAAATATAGATTTCATGGTATGGTGCGGGCAGAGATCATAAATAAGCAGCAATTGTGAGGATACGTTATCAATACGCACAAGAAAAGGAACCATAAGAATATTACAATCTATGGAAGTATCTGGTACACTTCCCAAAGGCAGAAGGAAGGAAAACTTGTGACCTGCCAAGGTGGAATTGGCAGAGTGCCACGAGATGACACCATCATCGTGCATCAGAACATTCCCTGGGCAACTTCAACTTGTGAGGGAGTCCAGGACTTTTTCTGGGTAAGGTCCACCCATTTTGCCATCTACCCAAGATATAAGAGATAAAACCCAGGATAATCTTACAGGAGTGACACCAGTGTCTAGAGAGAATGTAGGAGCCCTTTCGAAGTTCAAGGAGAAAGATAGAAACTGACAACAATTGCAGAAAAAGGAAAACTATCCTACCTAGACAGGGTGAGGAGTCAGACTGGTCTGAGATGGCTGTGAAACTCTGTGTGCACGGAGGTTGTCAGGACAACTTCGAATTTTGAGGTCGCTTATGACATCACGGTGAACATGTCCCCCAGGGTGGCCGCATGGTTACAGTCTGAGGATTGGCCTAGGCTAGGCTATTAAAGGGACAGATACCCAGAAACAGGTTTGGCAAACAGAAAGCAGGCACAGAAACTAGAAGAGATAAAACAGAGTCTGATGCAAGGGATAAGAAAGGAACCCTAGGCCACAAGTGAGAATAGAGGGACAGGCACGGAGAGGAGAACATTGTCATCTATTCAAGTCTATGGGGAGGTCATGCTGATTCAAGCTTGCAACTTCATTGGAAACAAGTGGCCGGACTTGGCGTTCATCACACCTACAGTGCCCTCGTGCCTTAAGCATAATGCAAAGTCAAGAAAGATGTCTTGAGGACATTGAAGAGAAGAATCGATGCCTCCTTTCCAAGGCCCATAGCATTCTTTGAAGGTCAGTCTCTTTTTCCGAAGCTCTGGTGTCACGTGGGCCCACTGGGCACATGGCAATGTGTCCCAAGAGATGTCTTGGAAGCCTTGAAGGAATGGAGCCCTGTCACGCTTGGGGTATGTCTCTTTGTTTGGAAGTGCTCTACAAGGGTGCTGAAAAGCACCCTCTTCCACAGGGCTTCGTTCCTTCGTGAAGGCTGCCCTCCCAGGCTAGTGTGCTCTGTTTGCCTCCATCGAAATTCTCTCCCCCTACCTCTTGCCGTAGAAGGATTATTGATTATGTGTTTTGACACCATATGTAAGGAAGTTGCACGAAAATTAGAACTTTACAGTTGTGTTTCAAGAAAAATAAACAGGCCAGGGTAGAGGATGTAGGGCAAACAAATGGCACACCCTATAAAAATTAAGTAAGCCCGTATCTGGACGGAATCTAGGGGAACGTTCAAGGATCAGGGGTCAAGTTCGAAACTTCCCAAATCCGGAAAAGAGACAGAAAAATATCTTTCCTGGAGAGTGGAATTCATCCGATTTGTCTAAGTTGTCTTGGAAACATTGTGTCCGTGAAGGGGGTTGCCAGGACCACCTCGAATTTGGAGTTTCTGATCTCAGGATGTCAAACCAACCCACATGACCACGTGTTCTCAGTGCTTAGTTTGACCTAGGCTAGGGTAGCCAAGAGTCCTACAAGTGACCGGTGCAAATTCAAGGACAACAACCAAGAGTCACGAAAGCACTCACACCTCACCCTAGAGAACATACAGCGATTAAAGAAATACAAACTAATCCCTTGGAATGAAGGAGAACGGACTGATAAGCATGTCTAAGGGAGATAGCTGAGAAAGACCATGACGAGTATACTATGGAAAAGAAAAAGAGGACCCAGAAAATGGAAGGTGAACAGAAATCACACCTGAATTATCCACAATGAAAGATGATGTCCGTCTTTAGACAGACTCTGCTGGAACGTTTGAAAGTCAGAGAAATTCACAAGCCAAAAAACGGCAGCGAAGGTCAAGCATGGGCTAACTGGGAAGGGTGAGTTATGAGACTGCTCCAAGCAGGCTCTGAAACCTGTATCCAGGAAGCATGCTGGACCTCAGAGACACAATTATGACAAATCCTCTGACATCACAATGGACCCGAAAAACAACCTAGCCTCATCTACACAGTGCTAGAGTTGGGCTCACTAGTATATTTAACTCCCATTGCACTCAACTGCACGTTGCCACTGAACATGTAAGTGGCCGGCCGGTGGTGCAGTGGTGAGGTCCGCACCTTCTGGGTCTGTGGCCCAGTATGGGCTGGGTGGAATCCTCGGTTTGGGCCTCCTCACCACTGCTTCAGTTGTTCTGGTGCAGGCGTCCGAGGTAGAGTAGAGGCAGATGGGAAGGGACGTTGGACAGGGCCACACTTCCACAGCAAATACAGGAGCATTGCCAGCAGATGTGAGCACAGCAATGCACTTGTGCCAAAACAAAACCAATTAAAAGTTGCAAAGAACAGAAAAACTGAAGCTAAGGAAAAAAAAAACAAAAAAACAGGAGCTTGCCATTACGAAGAATAGGATCTCTGTGAATAACCTTAGCAAAACAGGTGAATTCTATGTTAATTCAAAAACTAGCAAACCTTTGGGGAAAGAAACTCAAGAAGACACAAGAAAAAAAAAGATATCGAGGGATCTAGGAATGGAAGGATTAACACACTTGAAAGGTTCATACCGCAGTAAGGAATCTCTGGATTCCATGCAATCCCAGTCAAAGTTGCAGCAGTATTTGCCACAGAGAAGAAGAGAGAATCCTGAAGTTTCTAGCCAGCAACACGAGACCCTGACTAGGCAAAGGAATCCTCAGGAAAACGAACAAAGCAGCACGTGTCACAATTTCTGATTTCAACATAGAGGACGAAGCGCTAGGTACCGAAACGGCACAGTCTGGGCCCCAAAACAGGCATGAAGACCCGTGCAAAACAATTGAGAGCCCAGAGCCCAACTCAAACTTACATGGACAGCCCATTTTGGACCAGGGAGCCAAGTGGAGACAGCGGAGAAAGGAGAGTCTCTACAATAAACGGTGCTGGGAAGCCTGCACAGCCACATGGAACACAACGAGAGTACACCATGATGTTACACCTGGCACACACACCACCTGAAGTGGATTAAAGCCTTGAATGGCAGACTTGAAACCGTGAACCTTGTAGGAGAAGACCTAGGCAGAGTGCTCTTTGCCATCTGTCTGAGCCGCCTATTTGGAAGAAGCATGTCTGACTGGGCAAGGGCAACAAAGGAAACAAGAAACAAACGGGACCACATCAAATGCACACACTTCTGCCCACTCAAGGAAACCATCAACTGAATACTAAGACACCACAACAATTGGGAGAGGATGTTTGCAAACCACACATCGGACAAGGGGTGAAAAGCCCAAAGATACAATCAACTCGCACGTCTCCACAAGAAAAAAAACAAGCCAATGAAAACCTGGTCAAAAGATGGAAGCAGAGATTTCTCCGAAGAAGACAGAAAGAGGGCCAGTAGGTGCATGAAAACTTGTTCACCATCATGAAGTCTCAGGAAAATGCAAATCCAAACTGCAAGGCCATGGCAGCTCACTGTGGTCAGCATGGCTAGAAGGAAGCAGACAGGAAATAACAAGTGTCAGAGAGGAGGTGCAGAGAAGGGAAGCCTCCTGCACTGCTGGTGGGAGTGTAACCCGGTGCAGCCACGATGCCAAAGGTGTGGAACTGCCTCAGAAATTTAAGTATCCATGTCCCGTATGACCCAGCTATTAATCTGCCGCTTGCTTATCCAAAAAAGTCAGAAAGACTACCGCATAAAGACATGTGCATGGCTGTGTTCACCACAGTCTTACTCCTGATATCCAAGACTTGGAAAGCACCCTGGTGTCCAGCAAGGGATGATTGGAGAAGGAAGATGGGCTATAGCCACACAATGGTATACCACTCAGCCGGAACAAATGATGCAATCCAGCCATTTGTGACCACCAGAATGGCTGTGAGGGTTTTAGGGGAAGTGTAACAAGCCCCAGTGAGAAATTCAAATACCATAGAATCTCACTTACAAGGAGAAGAAAAAGCAAGCACTAACCAACAGGTGGCACTGAACATTTGTATGCGGGCTCCCAGAGGCAAAGAGGGGCGGTGACGGAGGGTGAAAGAGAAGATTAGGCACAAGTGTGTGGTGAGGGCCTGTGATTAGTCTTACACTGGTGAAGATGATGTAAGCTACACAGAAGTCTAAAGCAATGAGGATGTGAATCTGGAAGTTATAGTACGTTCTAATGCAGGGCCATGGCTATAAATTCACCTCAAATCAAAAATCCAAAAAGGGGTCCAGAATGATGTCATAAAGCTTTGGGGGCGGAAAGAGTTTACGGAAGGTGAACTTCCAAGGATGGAAAATCACCTCCAAATGCTTACAGATGCTACAGAAAGGCAGACCATTCCAAATAGGTGAAGAGGAATACTACGAAGAGAACATGATCAGTCCTAAACCCATGAACGAACGGAAAATGTTACCGTCCATGATGTTATTACTAATCACCTTCACGAATAATCCAAACAGGCCCACGTCTTCCCAAGTTCAGGCAAAAGGTTGGTCCAAAAGTACAATTCAGGGCCGGCCCTGTGGTGGAGCAGGTAAGTGCCCACATTCCGCTTGGGCGGCCCGGGCCTCACTGTTTCACATTACGAGTGCATATCACATTAGTAGTGTTAGGAAATATAGATTTCATGGTATGGTGCGGGCAGAGATCATAAATAAGCAGCAATTGTGAGGATACGTTATCAATACGCACAAGAAAAGGAACCATAAGAATATTACAATCTATGGAAGTATCTGGTACACTTCCCAAAGGCAGAAGGAAGGAAAACTTGTGACCTGCCAAGGTGGAATTGGCAGAGTGCCACGAGATGACACCATCATCGTGCATCAGAACATTCCCTGGGCAACTTCAACTTGTGAGGGAGTCCAGGACTTTTTCTGGGTAAGGTCCACCCATTTTGCCATCTACCCAAGATATAAGAGATAAAACCCAGGATAATCTTACAGGAGTGACACCAGTGTCTAGAGAGAATGTAGGAGCCCTTTCGAAGTTCAAGGAGAAAGATAGAAACTGACAACAATTGCAGAAAAAGGAAAACTATCCTACCTAGACAGGGTGAGGAGTCAGACTGGTCTGAGATGGCTGTGAAACTCTGTGTGCACGGAGGTTGTCAGGACAACTTCGAATTTTGAGGTCGCTTATGACATCACGGTGAACATGTCCCCCAGGGTGGCCGCATGGTTACAGTCTGAGGATTGGCCTAGGCTAGGCTATTAAAGGGACAGATACCCAGAAACAGGTTTGGCAAACAGAAAGCAGGCACAGAAACTAGAAGAGATAAAACAGAGTCTGATGCAAGGGATAAGAAAGGAACCCTAGGCCACAAGTGAGAATAGAGGGACAGGCACGGAGAGGAGAACATTGTCATCTATTCAAGTCTATGGGGAGGTCATGCTGATTCAAGCTTGCAACTTCATTGGAAACAAGTGGCCGGACTTGGCGTTCATCACACCTACAGTGCCCTCGTGCCTTAAGCATAATGCAAAGTCAAGAAAGATGTCTTGAGGACATTGAAGAGAAGAATCGATGCCTCCTTTCCAAGGCCCATAGCATTCTTTGAAGGTCAGTCTCTTTTTCCGAAGCTCTGGTGTCACGTGGGCCCACTGGGCACATGGCAATGTGTCCCAAGAGATGTCTTGGAAGCCTTGAAGGAATGGAGCCCTGTCACGCTTGGGGTATGTCTCTTTGTTTGGAAGTGCTCTACAAGGGTGCTGAAAAGCACCCTCTTCCACAGGGCTTCGTTCCTTCGTGAAGGCTGCCCTCCCAGGCTAGTGTGCTCTGTTTGCCTCCATCGAAATTCTCTCCCCCTACCTCTTGCCGTAGAAGGATTATTGATTATGTGTTTTGACACCATATGTAAGGAAGTTGCACGAAAATTAGAACTTTACAGTTGTGTTTCAAGAAAAATAAACAGGCCAGGGTAGAGGATGTAGGGCAAACAAATGGCACACCCTATAAAAATTAAGTAAGCCCGTATCTGGACGGAATCTAGGGGAACGTTCAAGGATCAGGGGTCAAGTTCGAAACTTCCCAAATCCGGAAAAGAGACAGAAAAATATCTTTCCTGGAGAGTGGAATTCATCCGATTTGTCTAAGTTGTCTTGGAAACATTGTGTCCGTGAAGGGGGTTGCCAGGACCACCTCGAATTTGGAGTTTCTGATCTCAGGATGTCAAACCAACCCACATGACCACGTGTTCTCAGTGCTTAGTTTGACCTAGGCTAGGATAGCCAAGAGTCCTACAAGTGACCGGTGCAAATTCAAGGACAACAACCAAGAGTCACGAAAGCACTCACACCTCACCCTAGAGAACATACAGCGATTAAAGAAATACAAACTAATCACTCGGAATGAAGGAGAACGGACTGATAAGCATGTCTAAGGGAGATAGCTGAGAAAGACCATGACGAGTATACTATGGAAAAGAAAAAGAGGACCCAGAAAATGGAAGGTGAACAGAAATCACACCTGAATTATCCACAATGAAAGATGATGTCCGTCTTTAGACAGACTCTGCTGGAACGTTTGAAAGTCAGAGAAATTCACAAGCCAAAAAACGGCAGCGAAGGTCAAGCATGGGCTAACTGGGAAGGGTGAGTTATGAGACTGCTCCAAGCAGGCTCTGAAACCTGTATCCAGGAAGCATGCTGGACCTCAGAGACACAATTATGACAAATCCTCTGACATCACAATGGACCCGAAAAACAACCTAGCCTCATCTACACAGTGCTAGAGTTGGGCTCACTAGTATATTTAACTCCCATTGCACTCAACTGCACGTTGCCACTGAACATGTAAGTGGCCGGCCGGTGGTGCAGTGGTGAGGTCCGCACCTTCTGGGTCTGTGGCCCAGTATGGGCTGGGTGGAATCCTCGGTTTGGGCCTCCTCACCACTGCTTCAGTTGTTCTGGTGCAGGCGTCCGAGGTAGAGTAGAGGCAGATGGGAAGGGACGTTGGACAGGGCCACACTTCCACAGCAAATACAGGAGCATTGCCAGCAGATGTGAGCACAGCAATGCACTTGTGCCAAAACAAAACCAATTAAAAGTTGCAAAGAATAGAAAAACTGAAGCTAAGGAAAAAAAAAACAAAAAAACAGGAGCTTGCCATTACGAAGAATAGGATCTCTGTGAATAACCTTAGCAAAACAGGTGAATTCTATGTTAATTCAAAAACTAGCAAACCTTTGGCGAAAGAAACTCAAGAAGACACAAGAAAAAAAAAGATATCGAGGGATCTAGGAATGGAAGGATTAACACACTTGAAAGGTTCATACCGCAGTAAGGAATCTCTGGATTCCATGCAATCCCAGTCAAAGTTGCAGCAGTATTTGCCACAGAGAAGAAGAGAGAATCCTGAAGTTTCTAGCCAGCAACACGAGACCCTGACTAGGCAAAGGAATCCTCAGGAAAACGAACAAAGCAGCACGTGTCACAATTTCTGATTTCAACATAGAGGACGAAGCGCTAGGTACCGAAACGGCACAGTCTGGGCCCCAAAACAGGCATGAAGACCCGTGCAAAACAATTGAGAGCCCAGAGCCCAACTCAAACTTACATGGACAGCCCATTTTGGACCAGGGAGCCAAGTGGAGACAGCGGAGAAAGGAGAGTCTCTACAATAAACGGTGCTGGGAAGCCTGCACAGCCACATGGAACACAACGAGAGTACACCATGATGTTACACCTGGCACACACACCACCTGAAGTGGATTAAAGCCTTGAATGGCAGACTTGAAACCGTGAACCTTGTAGGAGAAGACCTAGGCAGAGTGCTCTTTGCCATCTGTCTGAGCCGCCTATTTGGAAGAAGCATGTCTGACTGGGCAAGGGCAACAAAGGAAACAAGAAACAAACGGGACCACATCAAATGCACACACTTCTGCCCACTCAAGGAAACCATCAACTGAATACTAAGACACCACAACAATTGGGAGAGGATGTTTGCAAACCACACATCGGACAAGGGGTGAAAAGCCCAAAGATACAATCAACTCGCACGTCTCCACAAGAAAAAAAACAAGCCAATGAAAACCTGGTCAAAAGATGGAAGCAGAGATTTCTCCGAAGAAGACAGAAAGAGGGCCAGTAGGTGCATGAAAACTTGTTCACCATCATTAAGTCTCAGGAAAATGCAAATCCAAACTGCAAGGCCATGGCAGCTCACTGTGGTCAGCATGGCTAGAAGGAAGCAGACAGGAAATAACAAGTGTCAGAGAGGAGGTGCAGAGAAGGGAAGCCTCCTGCACTGCTGGTGGGAGTGTAACCCGGTGCAGCCACGATGCCAAAGGTGTGGAACTGCCTCAGAAATTTAAGTATCCATGTCCCGTATGACCCAGCTATTAATCTGCCGCTTGCTTATCCAAAAAAGTCAGAAAGACTACCGCATAAAGACATGTGCATGGCTGTGTTCACCACAGTCTTACTCCGGATATCCAAGACTTGGAAAGCACCCTGGTGTCCAGCAAGGGATGATTGGAGAAGGAAGATGGGCTATAGCCACACAATGGTATACCACTCAGCCGGAACAAATGATGCAATCCAGCCATTTGTGACCACCAGAATGGCTGTGAGGGTTTTAGGGGAAGTGTAACAAGCCCCAGTGAGAAATTCAAATACCATAGAATCTCACTTACAAGGAGAAGAAAAAGCAAGCACTAACCAACAGGTGGCACTGAACATTTGTATGCGGGCTCCCAGAGGCAAAGAGGGGCGGTGACGGAGGGTGAAAGAGAAGATTAGGCACAAGTGTGTGGTGAGGGCCTGTGATTAGTCTTACACTGGTGAAGATGATGTAAGCTACACAGAAGTCTAAAGCAATGAGGATGTGAATCTGGAAGTTATAGTACGTTCTAATGCAGGGTCATGGCTATAAATTCACCTCAAATCAAAAATCCAAAAAGGGGTCCAGAATGATGTCATAAAGCTTTGGGGGCGGAAAGAGTTTACGGAAGGTGAACTTCCAAGGATGGAAAATCACCTCCAAATGCTTACAGATGCTACAGAAAGGCAGACCATTCCAAATAGGTGAAGAGGAATACTACGAAGAGAACATGATCAGTCCTAAACCCATGAACGAACGGAAAATGTTACCGTCCATGATGTTATTACTAATCACCTTCACGAATAATCCAAACAGGCCCACGTCTTCCCAAGTTCAGGCAAAAGGTTGGTCCAAAAGTACAATTCAGGGCCGGCCCTGTGGTGGAGCAGGTAAGTGCCCACATTCCGCTTGGGCGGCCCGGGCCTCACTGTTTCACATTACGAGTGCATATCACATTAGTAGTGTTAGGAAATATAGATTTCATGGTATGGTGCGGGCAGAGATCATAAATAAGCAGCAATTGTGAGGATACGTTATCAATACGCACAAGAAAAGGAACCATAAGAATATTACAATCTATGGAAGTATCTGGTACACTTCCCAAAGGCAGAAGGAAGGAAAACTTGTGACCTGCCAAGGTGGAATTGGCAGAGTGCCACGAGATGACACCATCATCGTGCATCAGAACATTCCCTGGGCAACTTCAACTTGTGAGGGAGTCCAGGACTTTTTCTGGGTAAGGTCCACCCATTTTGCCATCTACCCAAGATATAAGAGATAAAACCCAGGATAATCTTACAGGAGTGACACCAGTGTCTAGAGAGAATGTAGGAGCCCTTTCGAAGTTCAAGGAGAAAGATAGAAACTGACAACAATTGCAGAAAAAGGAAAACTATCCTACCTAGACAGGGTGAGGAGTCAGACTGGTCTGAGATGGCTGTGAAACTCTGTGTGCACGGAGGTTGTCAGGACAACTTCGAATTTTGAGGTCGCTTATGACATCACGGTGAACATGTCCCCCAGGGTGGCCGCATGGTTACAGTCTGAGGATTGGCCTAGGCTAGGCTATTAAAGGGACAGATACCCAGAAACAGGTTTGGCAAACAGAAAGCAGGCACAGAAACTAGAAGAGATAAAACAGAGTCTGATGCAAGGGATAAGAAAGGAACCCTAGGCCACAAGTGAGAATAGAGGGACAGGCACGGAGAGGAGAACATTGTCATCTATTCAAGTCTATGGGGAGGTCATGCTGATTCAAGCTTGCAACTTCATTGGAAACAAGTGGCCGGACTTGGCGTTCATCACACCTACAGTGCCCTTGTGCCTTAAGCATAATGCAAAGTCAAGAAAGATGTCTTGAGGACATTGAAGAGAAGAATCGATGCCTCCTTTCCAAGGCCCATAGCATTCTTTGCAGGTCAGTCTCTTTTTCCGAAGCTCTGGTGTCACGTGGGCCCACTGGGCACATGGTAATGTGTCCCAAGAGATGTCTTGGAAGCCTTGAAGGAATGGAGCCCTGTCACGCTTGGGGTATGTCTCTTTGTTTGGAAGTGCTCTACAAGGGTGCTGAAAAGCACCCTCTTCCACAGGGCTTCGTTCCTTCGTGAAGGCTGCCCTCCCAGGCTAGTGTGCTCTGTTTGCCTCCATCGAAATTCTCTCCCCCTACCTCTTGCCGTAGAAGGATTATTGATTATGTGTTTTGACACCATATGTAAGGAAGTTGCACGAAAATTAGAACTTTACAGTTGTGTTTCAAGAAAAATAAACAGGCCAGGGTAGAGGATGTAGGGCAAACAAATGGCACACCCTATAAAAATTAAGTAAGCCCGTATCTGGACGGAATCTAGGGGAACGTTCAAGGATCAGGGGTCAAGTTCGAAACTTCCCAAATCCGGAAAAGAGACAGAAAAATATCTTTCCTGGAGAGTGGAATTCATCCGATTTGTCTAAGTTGTCTTGGAAACATTGTGTCCGTGAAGGGGGTTGCCAGGACCACCTCGAATTTGGAGTTTCTGATCTCAGGATGTCAAACCAACCCACATGACCACGTGTTCTCAGTGCTTAGTTTGACCTAGGCTAGGGTAGCCAAGAGTCCTACAAGTGACCGGTGCAAATTCAAGGACAACAACCAAGAGTCACGAAAGCACTCACACCTCACCCTAGAGAACATACAGCGATTAACGAAATACAAACTAATCCCTTGGAATGAAGGAGAACGGACTGATAAGCATGTCTAAGGGAGATAGCTGAGAAAGACCATGACGAGTATACTATGGAAAAGAAAAAGAGGACCCAGAAAATGGAAGGTGAACAGAAATCACACCTGAATTATCCACAATGAAAGATGATGTCCGTCTTTAGACAGACTCTGCTGGAACGTTTGAAAGTCAGAGAAATTCACAAGCCAAAAAACGGCAGCGAAGGTCAAGCATGGGCTAACTGGGAAGGGTGAGTTATGAGACTGCTCCAAGCAGGCTCTGAAACCTGTATCCAGGAAGCATGCTGGACCTCAGAGACACAATTATGACAAATCCTCTGACATCACAATGGACCCGAAAAACAACCTAGCCTCATCTACACAGTGCTAGAGTTGGGCTCACTAGTATATTTAACTCCCATTGCACTCAACTGCACGTTGCCACTGAACATGTAAGTGGCCGGCCGGTGGTGCAGTGGTGAGGTCCGCACCTTCTGGGTCTGTGGCCCAGTATGGGCTGGGTGGAATCCTCGGTTTGGGCCTCCTCACCACTGCTTCAGTTGTTCTGGTGCAGGCGTCCGAGGTAGAGTAGAGGCAGATGGGAAGGGACGTTGGACAGGGCCACACTTCCACAGCAAATACAGGAGCATTGCCAGCAGATGTGAGCACAGCAATGCACTTGTGCCAAAACAAAACCAATTAAAAGTTGCAAAGAACAGAAAAACTGAAGCTAAGGAAAAAAAAAACAAAAAAACAGGAGCTTGCCATTACGAAGAATAGGATCTCTGTGAATAACCTTAGCAAAACAGGTGAATTCTATGTTAATTCAAAAACTAGCAAACCTTTGGCGAAAGAAACTCAAGAAGACACAAGAAAAAAAAAGATATCGAGGGATCTAGGAATGGAAGGATTAACACACTTGAAAGGTTCATACCGCAGTAAGGAATCTCTGGATTCCATGCAATCCCAGTCAAAGTTGCAGCAGTATTTGCCACAGAGAAGAAGAGAGAATCCTGAAGTTTCTAGCCAGCAACACGAGACCCTGACTAGGCAAAGGAATCCTCAGGAAAACGAACAAAGCAGCACGTGTCACAATTTCTGATTTCAACATAGAGGACGAAGCGCTAGGTACCGAAACGGCACAGTCTGGGCCCCAAAACAGGCATGAAGACCCGTGCAAAACAATTGAGAGCCCAGAGCCCAACTCAAACTTACATGGACAGCCCATTTTGGACCAGGGAGCCAAGTGGAGACAGCGGAGAAAGGAGAGTCTCTACAATAAACGGTGCTGGGAAGCCTGCACAGCCACATGGAACACAACGAGAGTACACCATGATGTTACACCTGGCACACACACCACCTGAAGTGGATTAAAGCCTTGAATGGCAGACTTGAAACCGTGAACCTTGTAGGAGAAGACCTAGGCAGAGTGCTCTTTGCCATCTGTCTGAGCCGCCTATTTGGAAGAAGCATGTCTGACTGGGCAAGGGCAACAAAGGAAACAAGAAACAAACGGGACCACATCAAATGCACACACTTCTGCCCACTCAAGGAAACCATCAACTGAATACTAAGACACCACAACAATTGGGAGAGGATGTTTGCAAACCACACATCGGACAAGGGGTGAAAAGCCCAAAGATACAATCAACTCGCACGTCTCCACAAGAAAAAAAACAAGCCAATGAAAACCTGGTCAAAAGATGGAAGCAGAGATTTCTCCGAAGAAGACAGAAAGAGGGCCAGTAGGTGCATGAAAACTTGTTCACCATCATGAAGTCTCAGGAAAATGCAAATCCAAACTGCAAGGCCATGGCAGCTCACTGTGGTCAGCATGGCTAGAAGGAAGCAGACAGGAAATAACAAGTGTCAGAGAGGAGGTGCAGAGAAGGGAAGCCTCCTGCACTGCTGGTGGGAGTGTAACCCGGTGCAGCCACGATGCCAAAGGTGTGGAACTGCCTCAGAAATTTAAGTATCCATGTCCCGTATGACCCAGCTATTAATCTGCCGCTTGCTTATCCAAAAAAGTCAGAAAGACTACCGCATAAAGACATGTGCATGGCTGTGTTCACCACAGTCTTACTCCTGATATCCAAGACTTGGAAAGCACCCTGGTGTCCAGCAAGGGATGATTGGAGAAGGAAGATGGGCTATAGCCACACAATGGTATACCACTCAGCCGGAACAAATGATGCAATCCAGCCATTTGTGACCACCAGAATGGCTGTGAGGGTTTTAGGGGAAGTGTAACAAGCCCCAGTGAGAAATTCAAATACCATAGAATCTCACTTACAAGGAGAAGAAAAAGCAAGCACTAACCAACAGGTGGCACTGAACATTTGTATGCGGGCTCCCAGAGGCAAAGAGGGGCGGTGACGGAGGGTGAAAGAGAAGATTAGGCACAAGTGTGTGGTGAGGGCCTGTGATTAGTCTTACACTGGTGAAGATGATGTAAGCTACACAGAAGTCTAAAGCAATGAGGATGTGAATCTGGAAGTTATAGTACGTTCTAATGCAGGGCCATGGCTATAAATTCACCTCAAATCAAAAATCCAAAAAGGGGTCCAGAATGATGTCATAAAGCTTTGGGGGCGGAAAGAGTTTACGGAAGGTGAACTTCCAAGGATGGAAAATCACCTCCAAATGCTTACAGATGCTACAGAAAGGCAGACCATTCCAAATAGGTGAAGAGGAATACTACGAAGAGAACATGATCAGTCCTAAACCCATGAACGAACGGAAAATGTTACCGTCCATGATGTTATTACTAATCACCTTCACGAATAATCCAAACAGGCCCACGTCTTCCCAAGTTCAGGCAAAAGGTTGGTCCAAAAGTACAATTCAGGGCCGGCCCTGTGGTGGAGCAGGTAAGTGCCCACATTCCGCTTGGGCGGCCCGGGCCTCACTGTTTCACATTACGAGTGCATATCACATTAGTAGTGTTAGGAAATATAGATTTCATGGTATGGTGCGGGCAGAGATCATAAATAAGCAGCAATTGTGAGGATACGTTATCAATACGCACAAGAAAAGGAACCATAAGAATATTACAATCTATGGAAGTATCTGGTACACTTCCCAAAGGCAGAAGGAAGGAAAACTTGTGACCTGCCAAGGTGGAATTGGCAGAGTGCCACGAGATGACACCATCATCGTGCATCAGAACATTCCCTGGGCAACTTCAACTTGTGAGGGAGTCCAGGACTTTTTCTGGGTAAGGTCCACCCATTTTGCCATCTACCCAAGATATAAGAGATAAAACCCAGGATAATCTTACAGGAGTGACACCAGTGTCTAGAGAGAATGTAGGAGCCCTTTCGAAGTTCAAGGAGAAAGATAGAAACTGACAACAATTGCAGAAAAAGGAAAACTATCCTACCTAGACAGGGTGAGGAGTCAGACTGGTCTGAGATGGCTGTGAAACTCTGTGTGCACGGAGGTTGTCAGGACAACTTCGAATTTTGAGGTCGCTTATGACATCACGGTGAACATGTCCCCCAGGGTGGCCGCATGGTTACAGTCTGAGGATTGGCCTAGGCTAGGCTATTAAAGGGACAGATACCCAGAAACAGGTTTGGCAAACAGAAAGCAGGCACAGAAACTAGAAGAGATAAAACAGAGTCTGATGCAAGGGATAAGAAAGGAACCCTAGGCCACAAGTGAGAATAGAGGGACAGGCACGGAGAGGAGAACATTGTCATCTATTCAAGTCTATGGGGAGGTCATGCTGATTCAAGCTTGCAACTTCATTGGAAACAAGTGGCCGGACTTGGCGTTCATCACACCTACAGTGCCCTCGTGCCTTAAGCATAATGCAAAGTCAAGAAAGATGTCTTGAGGACATTGAAGAGAAGAATCGATGCCTCCTTTCCAAGGCCCATAGCATTCTTTGAAGGTCAGTCTCTTTTTCCGAAGCTCTGGTGTCACGTGGGCCCACTGGGCACATGGCAATGTGTCCCAAGAGATGTCTTGGAAGCCTTGAAGGAATGGAGCCCTGTCACGCTTGGGGTATGTCTCTTTGTTTGGAAGTGCTCTACAAGGGTGCTGAAAAGCACCCTCTTCCACAGGGCTTCGTTCCTTCGTGAAGGCTGCCCTCCCAGGCTAGTGTGCTCTGTTTGCCTCCATCGAAATTCTCTCCCCCTACCTCTTGCCGTAGAAGGATTATTGATTATGTGTTTTGACACCATATGTAAGGAAGTTGCACGAAAATTAGAACTTTACAGTTGTGTTTCAAGAAAAATAAACAGGCCAGGGTAGAGGATGTAGGGCAAACAAATGGCACACCCTATAAAAATTAAGTAAGCCCGTATCTGGACGGAATCTAGGGGAACGTTCAAGGATCAGGGGTCAAGTTCGAAACTTCCCAAATCCGGAAAAGAGACAGAAAAATATCTTTCCTGGAGAGTGGAATTCATCCGATTTGTCTAAGTTGTCTTGGAAACATTGTGTCCGTGAAGGGGGTTGCCAGGACCACCTCGAATTTGGAGTTTCTGATCTCAGGATGTCAAACCAACCCACATGACCACGTGTTCTCAGTGCTTAGTTTGACCTAGGCTAGGGTAGCCAAGAGTCCTACAAGTGACCGGTGCAAATTCAAGGACAACAACCAAGAGTCACGAAAGCACTCACACCTCACCCTAGAGAACATACAGCGATTAAAGAAATACAAACTAATCCCTTGGAATGAAGGAGAACGGACTGATAAGCATGTCTAAGGGAGATAGCTGAGAAAGACCATGACGAGTATACTATGGAAAAGAAAAAGAGGACCCAGAAAATGGAAGGTGAACAGAAATCACACCTGAATTATCCACAATGAAAGATGATGTCCGTCTTTAGACAGACTCTGCTGGAACGTTTGAAAGTCAGAGAAATTCACAAGCCAAAAAACGGCAGCGAAGGTCAAGCATGGGCTAACTGGGAAGGGTGAGTTATGAGACTGCTCCAAGCAGGCTCTGAAACCTGTATCCAGGAAGCATGCTGGACCTCAGAGACACAATTATGACAAATCCTCTGACATCACAATGGACCCGAAAAACAACCTAGCCTCATCTACACAGTGCTAGAGTTGGGCTCACTAGTATATTTAACTCCCATTGCACTCAACTGCACGTTGCCACTGAACATGTAAGTGGCCGGCCGGTGGTGCAGTGGTGAGGTCCGCACCTTCTGGGTCTGTGGCCCAGTATGGGCTGGGTGGAATCCTCGGTTTGGGCCTCCTCACCACTGCTTCAGTTGTTCTGGTGCAGGCGTCCGAGGTAGAGTAGAGGCAGATGGGAAGGGACGTTGGACAGGGCCACACTTCCACAGCAAATACAGGAGCATTGCCAGCAGATGTGAGCACAGCAATGCACTTGTGCCAAAACAAAACCAATTAAAAGTTGCAAAGAACAGAAAAACTGAAGCTAAGGAAAAAAAAAACAAAAAAACAGGAGCTTGCCATTACGAAGAATAGGATCTCTGTGAATAACCTTAGCAAAACAGGTGAATTCTATGTTAATTCAAAAACTAGCAAACCTTTGGGGAAAGAAACTCAAGAAGACACAAGAAAAAAAAAGATATCGAGGGATCTAGGAATGGAAGGATTAACACACTTGAAAGGTTCATACCGCAGTAAGGAATCTCTGGATTCCATGCAATCCCAGTCAAAGTTGCAGCAGTATTTGCCACAGAGAAGAAGAGAGAATCCTGAAGTTTCTAGCCAGCAACACGAGACCCTGACTAGGCAAAGGAATCCTCAGGAAAACGAACAAAGCAGCACGTGTCACAATTTCTGATTTCAACATAGAGGACGAAGCGCTAGGTACCGAAACGGCACAGTCTGGGCCCCAAAACAGGCATGAAGACCCGTGCAAAACAATTGAGAGCCCAGAGCCCAACTCAAACTTACATGGACAGCCCATTTTGGACCAGGGAGCCAAGTGGAGACAGCGGAGAAAGGAGAGTCTCTACAATAAACGGTGCTGGGAAGCCTGCACAGCCACATGGAACACAACGAGAGTACACCATGATGTTACACCTGGCACACACACCACCTGAAGTGGATTAAAGCCTTGAATGGCAGACTTGAAACCGTGAACCTTGTAGGAGAAGACCTAGGCAGAGTGCTCTTTGCCATCTGTCTGAGCCGCCTATTTGGAAGAAGCATGTCTGACTGGGCAAGGGCAACAAAGGAAACAAGAAACAAACGGGACCACATCAAATGCACACACTTCTGCCCACTCAAGGAAACCATCAACTGAATACTAAGACACCACAACAATTGGGAGAGGATGTTTGCAAACCACACATCGGACAAGGGGTGAAAAGCCCAAAGATACAATCAACTCGCACGTCTCCACAAGAAAAAAAACAAGCCAATGAAAACCTGGTCAAAAGATGGAAGCAGAGATTTCTCCGAAGAAGACAGAAAGAGGGCCAGTAGGTGCATGAAAACTTGTTCACCATCATGAAGTCTCAGGAAAATGCAAATCCAAACTGCAAGGCCATGGCAGCTCACTGTGGTCAGCATGGCTAGAAGGAAGCAGACAGGAAATAACAAGTGTCAGAGAGGAGGTGCAGAGAAGGGAAGCCTCCTGCACTGCTGGTGGGAGTGTAACCCGGTGCAGCCACGATGCCAAAGGTGTGGAACTGCCTCAGAAGTTTAAGTATCCATGTCCCGTATGACCCAGCTATTAATCTGCCGCTTGCTTATCCAAAAAAGTCAGAAAGACTACCGCATAAAGACATGTGCATGGCTGTGTTCACCACAGTCTTACTCCTGATATCCAAGACTTGGAAAGCACCCTGGTGTCCAGCAAGGGATGATTGGAGAAGGAAGATGGGCTATAGCCACACAATGGTATACCACTCAGCCGGAACAAATGATGCAATCCAGCCATTTGTGACCACCAGAATGGCTGTGAGGGTTTTAGGGGAAGTGTAACAAGCCCCAGTGAGAAATTCAAATACCATAGAATCTCACTTACAAGGAGAAGAAAAAGCAAGCACTAACCAACAGGTGGCACTGAACATTTGTATGCGGGCTCCCAGAGGCAAAGAGGGGCGGTGACGGAGGGTGAAAGAGAAGATTAGGCACAAGTGTGTGGTGAGGGCCTGTGATTAGTCTTACACTGGTGAAGATGATGTAAGCTACACAGAAGTCTAAAGCAATGAGGATGTGAATCTGGAAGTTATAGTACGTTCTAATGCAGGGCCATGGCTATAAATTCACCTCAAATCAAAAATCCAAAAAGGGGTCCAGAATGATGTCATAAAGCTTTGGGGGCGGAAAGAGTTTACGGAAGGTGAACTTCCAAGGATGGAAAATCACCTCCAAATGCTTACAGATGCTACAGAAAGGCAGACCATTCCAAATAGGTGAAGAGGAATACTACGAAGAGAACATGATCAGTCCTAAACCCATGAACGAACGGAAAATGTTACCGTCCATGATGTTATTACTAATCACCTTCACGAATAATCCAAACAGGCCCACGTCTTCCCAAGTTCAGGCAAAAGGTTGGTCCAAAAGTACAATTCAGGGCCGGCCCTGTGGTGGAGCAGGTAAGTGCCCACATTCCGCTTGGGCGGCCCGGGCCTCACTGTTTCACATTACGAGTGCATATCACATTAGTAGTGTTAGGAAATATAGATTTCATGGTATGGTGCGGGCAGAGATCATAAATAAGCAGCAATTGTGAGGATACGTTATCAATACGCACAAGAAAAGGAACCATAAGAATATTACAATCTATGGAAGTATCTGGTACACTTCCCAAAGGCAGAAGGAAGGAAATCTTGTGACCTGCCAAGGTGGAATTGGCAGAGTGCCACGAGATGACACCATCATCGTGCATCAGAACATTCCCTGGGCAACTTCAACTTGTGAGGGAGTCCAGGACTTTTTCTGGGTAAGGTCCACCCATTTTGCCATCTACCCAAGATATAAGAGATAAAACCCAGGATAATCTTACAGGAGTGACACCAGTGTCTAGAGAGAATGTAGGAGCCCTTTCGAAGTTCAAGGAGAAAGATAGAAACTGACAACAATTGCAGAAAAAGGAAAACTATCCTACCTAGACAGGGTGAGGAGTCAGACTGGTCTGAGATGGCTGTGAAACTCTGTGTGCACGGAGGTTGTCAGGACAACTTCGAATTTTGAGGTCGCTTATGACATCACGGTGAACATGTCCCCCAGGGTGGCCGCATGGTTACAGTCTGAGGATTGGCCTAGGCTAGGCTATTAAAGGGACAGATACCCAGAAACAGGTTTGGCAAACAGAAAGCAGGCACAGAAACTAGAAGAGATAAAACAGAGTCTGATGCAAGGGATAAGAAAGGAACCCTAGGCCACAAGTGAGAATAGAGGGACAGGCACGGAGAGGAGAACATTGTCATCTATTCAAGTCTATGGGGAGGTCATGCTGATTCAAGCTTGCAACTTCATTGGAAACAAGTGGCCGGACTTGGCGTTCATCACACCTACAGTGCCCTTGTGCCTTAAGCATAATGCAAAGTCAAGAAAGATGTCTTGAGGACATTGAAGAGAAGAATCGATGCCTCCTTTCCAAGGCCCATAGCATTCTTTGCAGGTCAGTCTCTTTTTCCGAAGCTCTGGTGTCACGTGGGCCCACTGGGCACATGGTAATGTGTCCCAAGAGATGTCTTGGAAGCCTTGAAGGAATGGAGCCCTGTCACGCTTGGGGTATGTCTCTTTGTTTGGAAGTGCTCTACAAGGGTGCTGAAAAGCACCCTCTTCCACAGGGCTTCGTTCCTTCGTGAAGGCTGCCCTCCCAGGCTAGTGTGCTCTGTTTGCCTCCATCGAAATTCTCTCCCCCTACCTCTTGCCGTAGAAGGATTATTGATTATGTGTTTTGACACCATATGTAAGGAAGTTGCACGAAAATTAGAACTTTACAGTTGTGTTTCAAGAAAAATAAACAGGCCAGGGTAGAGGATGTAGGGCAAACAAATGGCACACCCTATAAAAATTAAGTAAGCCCGTATCTGGACGGAATCTAGGGGAACGTTCAAGGATCAGGGGTCAAGTTCGAAACTTCCCAAATCCGGAAAAGAGACAGAAAAATATCTTTCCTGGAGAGTGGAATTCATCCGATTTGTCTAAGTTGTCTTGGAAACATTGTGTCCGTGAAGGGGGTTGCCAGGACCACCTCGAATTTGGAGTTTCTGATCTCAGGATGTCAAACCAACCCACATGACCACGTGTTCTCAGTGCTTAGTTTGACCTAGGCTAGGATAGCCAAGAGTCCTACAAGTGACCGGTGCAAATTCAAGGACAACAACCAAGAGTCACGAAAGCACTCACACCTCACCCTAGAGAACATACAGCGATTAAAGAAATACAAACTAATCCCTTGGAATGAAGGAGAACGGACTGATAAGCATGTCTAAGGGAGATAGCTGAGAAAGACCATGACGAGTATACTATGGAAAAGAAAAAGAGGACCCAGAAAATGGAAGGTGAACAGAAATCACACCTGAATTATCCACAATGAAAGATGATGTCCGTCTTTAGACAGACTCTGCTGGAACGTTTGAAAGTCAGAGAAATTCACAAGCCAAAAAACGGCAGCGAAGGTCAAGCATGGGCTAACTGGGAAGGGTGAGTTATGAGACTGCTCCAAGCAGGCTCTGAAACCTGTATCCAGGAAGCATGCTGGACCTCAGAGACACAATTATGACAAATCCTCTGACATCACAATGGACCCGAAAAACAACCTAGCCTCATCTACACAGTGCTAGAGTTGGGCTCACTAGTATATTTAACTCCCATTGCACTCAACTGCACGTTGCCACTGAACATGTAAGTGGCCGGCCGGTGGTGCAGTGGTGAGGTCCGCACCTTCTGGGTCTGTGGCCCAGTATGGGCTGGGTGGAATCCTCGGTTTGGGCCTCCTCACCACTGCTTCAGTTGTTCTGGTGCAGGCGTCCGAGGTAGAGTAGAGGCAGATGGGAAGGGACGTTGGACAGGGCCAGACTTCCACAGCAAATACAGGAGCATTGCCAGCAGATGTGAGCACAGCAATGCACTTGTGCCAAAACAAAACCAATTAAAAGTTGCAAAGAACAGAAAAACTGAAGCTAAGGGAAAAAAAAACAAAAAAACAGGAGCTTGCCATTACGAAGAATAGGATCTCTGTGAATAACCTTAGCAAAACAGGTGAATTCTATGTTAATTCAAAAACTAGCAAACCTTTGGGGAAAGAAACTCAAGAAGACACAAGAAAAAAAAAGATATCGAGGGATCTAGGAATGGAAGGATTAACACACTTGAAAGGTTCATACCGCAGTAAGGAATCTCTGGATTCCATGCAATCCCAGTCAAAGTTGCAGCAGTATTTGCCACAGAGAAGAAGAGAGAATCCTGAAGTTTCTAGCCAGCAACACGAGACCCTGACTAGGCAAAGGAATCCTCAGGAAAACGAACAAAGCAGCACGTGTCACAATTTCTGATTTCAACATAGAGGACGAAGCGCTAGGTACCGAAACGGCACAGTCTGGGCCCCAAAACAGGCATGAAGACCCGTGCAAAACAATTGAGAGCCCAGAGCCCAACTCAAACTTACATGGACAGCCCATTTTGGACCAGGGAGCCAAGTGGAGACAGCGGAGAAAGGAGAGTCTCTACAATAAACGGTGCTGGGAAGCCTGCACAGCCACATGGAACACAACGAGAGTACACCATGATGTTACACCTGGCACACACACCACCTGAAGTGGATTAAAGCCTTGAATGGCAGACTTGAAACCGTGAACCTTGTAGGAGAAGACCTAGGCAGAGTGCTCTTTGCCATCTGTCTGAGCCGCCTATTTGGAAGAAGCATGTCTGACTGGGCAAGGGCAACAAAGGAAACAAGAAACAAACGGGACCACATCAAATGCACACACTTCTGCCCACTCAAGGAAACCATCAACTGAATACTAAGACACCACAACAATTGGGAGAGGATGTTTGCAAACCACACATCGGACAAGGGGTGAAAAGCCCAAAGATACAATCAACTCGCACGTCTCCACAAGAAAAAAAACAAGCCAATGAAAACCTGGTCAAAAGATGGAAGCAGAGATTTCTCCGAAGAAGACAGAAAGAGGGCCAGTAGGTGCATGAAAACTTGTTCACCATCATGAAGTCTCAGGAAAATGCAAATCCAAACTGCAAGGCCATGGCAGCTCACTGTGGTCAGCATGGCTAGAAGGAAGCAGACAGGAAATAACAAGTGTCAGAGAGGAGGTGCAGAGAAGGGAAGCCTCCTGCACTGCTGGTGGGAGTGTAACCCGGTGCAGCCACGATGCCAAAGGTGTGGAACTGCCTCAGAAATTTAAGTATCCATGTCCCGTATGACCCAGCTATTAATCTGCCGCTTGCTTATCCAAAAAAGTCAGAAAGACTACCGCATAAAGACATGTGCATGGCTGTGTTCACCACAGTCTTACTCCTGATATCCAAGACTTGGAAAGCACCCTGGTGTCCAGCAAGGGATGATTGGAGAAGGAAGATGGGCTATAGCCACACAATGGTATACCACTCAGCCGGAACAAATGATGCAATCCAGCCATTTGTGACCACCAGAATGGCTGTGAGGGTTTTAGGGGAAGTGTAACAAGCCCCAGTGAGAAATTCAAATACCATAGAATCTCACTTACAAGGTGAAGAAAAAGCAAGCACTAACCAACAGGTGGCACTGAACATTTGTATGCGGGCTCCCAGAGGCAAAGAGGGGCGGTGACGGAGGGTGAAAGAGAAGATTAGGCACAAGTGTGTGGTGAGGGCCTGTGATTAGTCTTACACTGGTGAAGATGATGTAAGCTACACAGAAGTCTAAAGCAATGAGGATGTGAATCTGGAAGTTATAGTACGTTCTAATGCAGGGCCATGGCTATAAATTCACCTCAAATCAAAAATCCAAAAAGGGGTCCAGAATGATGTCATAAAGCTTTGGGGGCGGAAAGAGTTTACGGAAGGTGAACTTCCAAGGATGGAAAATCACCTCCAAATGCTTACAGATGCTACAGAAAGGCAGACCATTCCAAATAGGTGAAGAGGAATACTACGAAGAGAACATGATCAGTCCTAAACCCATGAACGAACGGAAAATGTTACCGTCCATGATGTTATTACTAATCACCTTCACGAATAATCCAAACAGGCCCACGTCTTCCCAAGTTCAGGCAAAAGGTTGGTCCAAAAGTACAATTCAGGGCCGGCCCTGTGGTGGAGCAGGTAAGTGCCCACATTCCGCTTGGGCGGCCCGGGCCTCACTGTTTCACATTACGAGTGCATATCACATTAGTAGTGTTAGGAAATATAGATTTCATGGTATGGTGCGGGCAGAGATCATAAATAAGCAGCAATTGTGAGGATACGTTATCAATACGCACAAGAAAAGGAACCATAAGAATATTACAATCTATGGAAGTATCTGGTACACTTCCCAAAGGCAGAAGGAAGGAAAACTTGTGACCTGCCAAGGTGGAATTGGCAGAGTGCCACGAGATGACACCATCATCGTGCATCAGAACATTCCCTGGGCAACTTCAACTTGTGAGGGAGTCCAGGACTTTTTCTGGGTAAGGTCCACCCATTTTGCCATCTACCCAAGATATAAGAGATAAAACCCAGGATAATCTTACAGGAGTGACACCAGTGTCTAGAGAGAATGTAGGAGCCCTTTCGAAGTTCAAGGAGAAAGATAGAAACTGACAACAATTGCAGAAAAAGGAAAACTATCCTACCTAGACAGGGTGAGGAGTCAGACTGGTCTGAGATGGCTGTGAAACTCTGTGTGCACGGAGGTTGTCAGGACAACTTCGAATTTTGAGGTCGCTTATGACATCACGGTGAACATGTCCCCCAGGGTGGCCGCATGGTTACAGTCTGAGGATTGGCCTAGGCTAGGCTATTAAAGGGACAGATACCCAGAAACAGGTTTGGCAAACAGAAAGCAGGCACAGAAACTAGAAGAGATAAAACAGAGTCTGATGCAAGGGATAAGAAAGGAACCCTAGGCCACAAGTGAGAATAGAGGGACAGGCACGGAGAGGAGAACATTGTCATCTATTCAAGTCTATGGGGAGGTCATGCTGATTCAAGCTTGCAACTTCATTGGAAACAAGTGGCCGGACTTGGCGTTCATCACACCTACAGTGCCCTTGTGCCTTAAGCATAATGCAAAGTCAAGAAAGATGTCTTGAGGACATTGAAGAGAAGAATCGATGCCTCCTTTCCAAGGCCCATAGCATTCTTTGCAGGTCAGTCTCTTTTTCCGAAGCTCTGGTGTCACGTGGGCCCACTGGGCACATGGTAATGTGTCCCAAGAGATGTCTTGGAAGCCTTGAAGGAATGGAGCCCTGTCACGCTTGGGGTATGTCTCTTTGTTTGGAAGTGCTCTACAAGGGTGCTGAAAAGCACCCTCTTCCACAGGGCTTCGTTCCTTCGTGAAGGCTGCCCTCCCAGGCTAGTGTGCTCTGTTTGCCTCCATCGAAATTCTCTCCCCCTACCTCTTGCCGTAGAAGGATTATTGATTATGTGTTTTGACACCATATGTAAGGAAGTTGCACGAAAATTAGAACTTTACAGTTGTGTTTCAAGAAAAATAAACAGGCCAGGGTAGAGGATGTAGGGCAAACAAATGGCACACCCTATAAAAATTAAGTAAGCCCGTATCTGGACGGAATCTAGGGGAACGTTCAAGGATCAGGGGTCAAGTTCGAAACTTCCCAAATCCGGAAAAGAGACAGAAAAATATCTTTCCTGGAGAGTGGAATTCATCCGATTTGTCTAAGTTGTCTTGGAAACATTGTGTCCGTGAAGGGGGTTGCCAGGACCACCTCGAATTTGGAGTTTCTGATCTCAGGATGTCAAACCAACCCACATGACCACGTGTTCTCAGTGCTTAGTTTGACCTAGGCTAGGATAGCCAAGAGTCCTACAAGTGACCGGTGCAAATTCAAGGACAACAACCAAGAGTCACGAAAGCACTCACACCTCACCCTAGAGAACATACAGCGATTAAAGAAATACAAACTAATCCCTTGGAATGAAGGAGAACGGACTGATAAGCATGTCTAAGGGAGATAGCTGAGAAAGACCATGACGAGTATACTATGGAAAAGAAAAAGAGGACCCAGAAAATGGAAGGTGAACAGAAATCACACCTGAATTATCCACAATGAAAGATGATGTCCGTCTTTAGACAGACTCTGCTGGAACGTTTGAAAGTCAGAGAAATTCACAAGCCAAAAAACGGCAGCGAAGGTCAAGCATGGGCTAACTGGGAAGGGTGAGTTATGAGACTGCTCCAAGCAGGCTCTGAAACCTGTATCCAGGAAGCATGCTGGACCTCAGAGACACAATTATGACAAATCCTCTGACATCACAATGGACCCGAAAAACAACCTAGCCTCATCTACACAGTGCTAGAGTTGGGCTCACTAGTATATTTAACTCCCATTGCACTCAACTGCACGTTGCCACTGAACATGTAAGTGGCCGGCCGGTGGTGCAGTGGTGAGGTCCGCACCTTCTGGGTCTGTGGCCCAGTATGGGCTGGGTGGAATCCTCGGTTTGGGCCTCCTCACCACTGCTTCAGTTGTTCTGGTGCAGGCGTCCGAGGTAGAGTAGAGGCAGATGGGAAGGGACGTTGGACAGGGCCACACTTCCACAGCAAATACAGGAGCATTGCCAGCAGATGTGAGCACAGCAATGCACTTGTGCCAAAACAAAACCAATTAAAAGTTGCAAAGAATAGAAAAACTGAAGCTAAGGAAAAAAAAAACAAAAAAACAGGAGCTTGCCATTACGAAGAATAGGATCTCTGTGAATAACCTTAGCAAAACAGGTGAATTCTATGTTAATTCAAAAACTAGCAAACCTTTGGCGAAAGAAACTCAAGAAGACACAAGAAAAAAAAAGATATCGAGGGATCTAGGAATGGAAGGATTAACACACTTGAAAGGTTCATACCGCAGTAAGGAATCTCTGGATTCCATGCAATCCCAGTCAAAGTTGCAGCAGTATTTGCCACAGAGAAGAAGAGAGAATCCTGAAGTTTCTAGCCAGCAACACGAGACCCTGACTAGGCAAAGGAATCCTCAGGAAAACGAACAAAGCAGCACGTGTCACAATTTCTGATTTCAACATAGAGGACGAAGCGCTAGGTACCGAAACGGCACAGTCTGGGCCCCAAAACAGGCATGAAGACCCGTGCAAAACAATTGAGAGCCCAGAGCCCAACTCAAACTTACATGGACAGCCCATTTTGGACCAGGGAGCCAAGTGGAGACAGCGGAGAAAGGAGAGTCTCTACAATAAACGGTGCTGGGAAGCCTGCACAGCCACATGGAACACAACGAGAGTACACCATGATGTTACACCTGGCACACACACCACCTGAAGTGGATTAAAGCCTTGAATGGCAGACTTGAAACCGTGAACCTTGTAGGAGAAGACCTAGGCAGAGTGCTCTTTGCCATCTGTCTGAGCCGCCTTTTTGGAAGAAGCATGTCTGACTGGGCAAGGGCAACAAAGGAAACAAGAAACAAACGGGACCACATCAAATGCACACACTTCTGCCCACTCAAGGAAACCATCAACTGAATACTAAGACACCACAACAATTGGGAGAGGATGTTTGCAAACCACACATCGGACAAGGGGTGAAAAGCCCAAAGATACAATCAACTCGCACGTCTCCACAAGAAAAAAAACAAGCCAATGAAAACCTGGTCAAAAGATGGAAGCAGAGATTTCTCCGAAGAAGACAGAAAGAGGGCCAGTAGGTGCATGAAAACTTGTTCACCATCATGAAGTCTCAGGAAAATGCAAATCCAAACTGCAAGGCCATGGCAGCTCACTGTGGTCAGCATGGCTAGAAGGAAGCAGACAGGAAATAACAAGTGTCAGAGAGGAGGTGCAGAGAAGGGAAGCCTCCTGCACTGCTGGTGGGAGTGTAACCCGGTGCAGCCACGATGCCAAAGGTGTGGAACTGCCTCAGAAATTTAAGTATCCATGTCCCGTATGACCCAGCTATTAATCTGCCGCTTGCTTATCCAAAAAAGTCAGAAAGACTACCGCATAAAGACATGTGCATGGCTGTGTTCACCACAGTCTTACTCCTGATATCCAAGACTTGGAAAGCACCCTGGTGTCCAGCAAGGGATGATTGGAGAAGGAAGATGGGCTATAGCCACACAATGGTATACCACTCAGCCGGAACAAATGATGCAATCCAGCCATTTGTGACCACCAGAATGGCTGTGAGGGTTTTAGGGGAAGTGTAACAAGCCCCAGTGAGAAATTCAAATACCATAGAATCTCACTTACAAGGCGAAGAAAAAGCAAGCACTAACCAACAGGTGGCACTGAACATTTGTATGCGGGCTCCCAGAGGCAAAGAGGGGCGGTGACGGAGGGTGAAAGAGAAGATTAGGCACAAGTGTGTGGTGAGGGCCTGTGATTAGTCTTACACTGGTGAAGATGATGTAAGCTACACAGAAGTCTAAAGCAATGAGGATGTGAATCTGGAAGTTATAGTACGTTCTAATGCAGGGCCATGGCTATAAATTCACCTCAAATCAAAAATCCAAAAAGGGGTCCAGAATGATGTCATAAAGCTTTGGGGGCGGAAAGAGTTTACGGAAGGTGAACTTCCAAGGATGGAAAATCACCTCCAAATGCTTACAGATGCTACAGAAAGGCAGACCATTCCAAATAGGTGAAGAGGAATACTACGAAGAGAACATGATCAGTCCTAAACCCATGAACGAACGGAAAATGTTACCGTCCATGATGTTATTACTAATCACCTTCACGAATAATCCAAACAGGCCCACGTCTTCCCAAGTTCAGGCAAAAGGTTGGTCCAAAAGTACAATTCAGGGCCGGCCCTGTGGTGGAGCAGGTAAGTGCCCACATTCCGCTTGGGCGGCCCGGGCCTCACTGTTTCACATTACGAGTGCATATCACATTAGTAGTGTTAGGAAATATAGATTTCATGGTATGGTGCGGGCAGAGATCATAAATAAGCAGCAATTGTGAGGATACGTTATCAATACGCACAAGAAAAGGAACCATAAGAATATTACAATCTATGGAAGTATCTGGTACACTTCCCAAAGGCAGAAGGAAGGAAAACTTGTGACCTGCCAAGGTGGAATTGGCAGAGTGCCACGAGATGACACCATCATCGTGCATCAGAACATTCCCTGGGCAACTTCAACTTGTGAGGGAGTCCAGGACTTTTTCTGGGTAAGGTCCACCCATTTTGCCATCTACCCAAGATATAAGAGATAAAACCCAGGATAATCTTACAGGAGTGACACCAGTGTCTAGAGAGAATGTAGGAGCCCTTTCGAAGTTCAAGGAGAAAGATAGAAACTGACAACAATTGCAGAAAAAGGAAAACTATCCTACCTAGACAGGGTGAGGAGTCAGACTGGTCTGAGATGGCTGTGAAACTCTGTGTGCACGGAGGTTGTCAGGACAACTTCGAATTTTGAGGTCGCTTATGACATCACGGTGAACATGTCCCCCAGGGTGGCCGCATGGTTACAGTCTGAGGATTGGCCTAGGCTAGGCTATTAAAGGGACAGATACCCAGAAACAGGTTTGGCAAACAGAAAGCAGGCACAGAAACTAGAAGAGATAAAACAGAGTCTGATGCAAGGGATAAGAAAGGAACCCTAGGCCACAAGTGAGAATAGAGGGACAGGCACGGAGAGGAGAACATTGTCATCTATTCAAGTCTATGGGGAGGTCATGCTGATTCAAGCTTGCAACTTCATTGGAAACAAGTGGCCGGACTTGGCGTTCATCACACCTACAGTGCCCTTGTGCCTTAAGCATAATGCAAAGTCAAGAAAGATGTCTTGAGGACATTGAAGAGAAGAATCGATGCCTCCTTTCCAAGGCCCATAGCATTCTTTGCAGGTCAGTCTCTTTTTCCGAAGCTCTGGTGTCACGTGGGCCCACTGGGCACATGGTAATGTGTCCCAAGAGATGTCTTGGAAGCCTTGAAGGAATGGAGCCCTGTCACGCTTGGGGTATGTCTCTTTGTTTGGAAGTGCTCTACAAGGGTGCTGAAAAGCACCCTCTTCCACAGGGCTTCGTTCCTTCGTGAAGGCTGCCCTCCCAGGCTAGTGTGCTCTGTTTGCCTCCATCGAAATTCTCTCCCCCTACCTCTTGCCGTAGAAGGATTATTGATTATGTGTTTTGACACCATATGTAAGGAAGTTGCACGAAAATTAGAACTTTACAGTTGTGTTTCAAGAAAAATAAACAGGCCAGGGTAGAGGATGTAGGGCAAACAAATGGCACACCCTATAAAAATTAAGTAAGCCCGTATCTGGACGGAATCTAGGGGAACGTTCAAGGATCAGGGGTCAAGTTCGAAACTTCCCAAATCCGGAAAAGAGACAGAAAAATATCTTTCCTGGAGAGTGGAATTCATCCGATTTGTCTAAGTTGTCTTGGAAACATTGTGTCCGTGAAGGGGGTTGCCAGGACCACCTCGAATTTGGAGTTTCTGATCTCAGGATGTCAAACCAACCCACATGACCACGTGTTCTCAGTGCTTAGTTTGACCTAGGCTAGGATAGCCAAGAGTCCTACAAGTGACCGGTGCAAATTCAAGGACAACAACCAAGAGTCACGAAAGCACTCACACCTCACCCTAGAGAACATACAGCGATTAAAGAAATACAAACTAATCCCTTGGAATGAAGGAGAACGGACTGATAAGCATGTCTAAGGGAGATAGCTGAGAAAGACCATGACGAGTATACTATGGAAAAGAAAAAGAGGACCCAGAAAATGGAAGGTGAACAGAAATCACACCTGAATTATCCACAATGAAAGATGATGTCCGTCTTTAGACAGACTCTGCTGGAACGTTTGAAAGTCAGAGAAATTCACAAGCCAAAAAACGGCAGCGAAGGTCAAGCATGGGCTAACTGGGAAGGGTGAGTTATGAGACTGCTCCAAGCAGGCTCTGAAACCTGTATCCAGGAAGCATGCTGGACCTCAGAGACACAATTATGACAAATCCTCTGACATCACAATGGACCCGAAAAACAACCTAGCCTCATCTACACAGTGCTAGAGTTGGGCTCACTAGTATATTTAACTCCCATTGCACTCAACTGCACGTTGCCACTGAACATGTAAGTGGCCGGCCGGTGGTGCAGTGGTGAGGTCCGCACCTTCTGGGTCTGTGGCCCAGTATGGGCTGGGTGGAATCCTCGGTTTGGGCCTCCTCACCACTGCTTCAGTTGTTCTGGTGCAGGCGTCCGAGGTAGAGTAGAGGCAGATGGGAAGGGACGTTGGACAGGGCCACACTTCCACAGCAAATACAGGAGCATTGCCAGCAGATGTGAGCACAGCAATGCACTTGTGCCAAAACAAAACCAATTAAAAGTTGCAAAGAATAGAAAAACTGAAGCTAAGGAAAAAAAAAACAAAAAAACAGGAGCTTGCCATTACGAAGAATAGGATCTCTGTGAATAACCTTAGCAAAACAGGTGAATTCTATGTTAATTCAAAAACTAGCAAACCTTTGGCGAAAGAAACTCAAGAAGACACAAGAAAAAAAAAGATATCGAGGGATCTAGGAATGGAAGGATTAACACACTTGAAAGGTTCATACCGCAGTAAGGAATCTCTGGATTCCATGCAATCCCAGTCAAAGTTGCAGCAGTATTTGCCACAGAGAAGAAGAGAGAATCCTGAAGTTTCTAGCCAGCAACACGAGACCCTGACTAGGCAAAGGAATCCTCAGGAAAACGAACAAAGCAGCACGTGTCACAATTTCTGATTTCAACATAGAGGACGAAGCGCTAGGTACCGAAACGGCACAGTCTGGGCCCCAAAACAGGCATGAAGACCCATGCAAAACAATTGAGAGCCCAGAGCCCAACTCAAACTTACATGGACAGCCCATTTTGGACCAGGGAGCCAAGTGGAGACAGCGGAGAAAGGAGAGTCTCTACAATAAACGGTGCTGGGAAGCCTGCACAGCCACATGGAACACAACGAGAGTACACCATGATGTTACACCTGGCACACACACCACCTGAAGTGGATTAAAGCCTTGAATGGCAGACTTGAAACCGTGAACCTTGTAGGAGAAGACCTAGGCAGAGTGCTCTTTGCCATCTGTCTGAGCCGCCTATTTGGAAGAAGCATGTCTGACTGGGCAAGGGCAACAAAGGAAACAAGAAACAAACGGGACCACATCAAATGCACACACTTCTGCCCACTCAAGGAAACCATCAACTGAATACTAAGACACCACAACAATTGGGAGAGGATGTTTGCAAACCACACATCGGACAAGGGGTGAAAAGCCCAAAGATACAATCAACTCGCACGTCTCCACAAGAAAAAAAACAAGCCAATGAAAACCTGGTCAAAAGATGGAAGCAGAGATTTCTCCGAAGAAGACAGAAAGAGGGCCAGTAGGTGCATGAAAACTTGTTCACCATCATGAAGTCTCAGGAAAATGCAAATCCAAACTGCAAGGCCATGGCAGCTCACTGTGGTCAGCATGGCTAGAAGGAAGCAGACAGGAAATAACAAGTGTCAGAGAGGAGGTGCAGAGAAGGGAAGCCTCCTGCACTGCTGGTGGGAGTGTAACCCGGTGCAGCCACGATGCCAAAGGTGTGGAACTGCCTCAGAAGTTTAAGTATCCATGTCCCGTATGACCCAGCTATTAATCTGCCGCTTGCTTATCCAAAACAGTCAGAAAGACTACCGCATAAAGACATGTGCATGGCTGTGTTCACCACAGTCTTACTCCGGATATCCAAGACTTGGAAAGCACCCTGGTGTCCAGCAAGGGATGATTGGAGAAGGAAGATGGGCTATAGCCACACAATGGTATACCAATCAGCCGGAACAAATGATGCAATCCAGCCATTTGTGACCACCAGAATGGCTGTGAGGGTTTTAGGGGAAGTGTAACAAGCCCCAGTGAGAAATTCAAATACCATAGAATCTCACTTACAAGGAGAAGAAAAAGCAAGCACTAACCAACAGGTGGCACTGAACATTTGTATGCGGGCTCCCAGAGGCAAAGAGGGGCGGTGACGGAGGGTGAAAGAGAAGATTAGGCACAAGTGTGTGGTGAGGGCCTGTGATTAGTCTTACACTGGTGAAGATGATGTAAGCTACACAGAAGTCTAAAGCAATGAGGACGTGAATCTGGAAGTTATAGTACGTTCTAATGCAGGGCCATGGCTATAAATTCACCTCAAATCAAAAATCCAAAAAGGGGTCCAGAATGATGTCATAAAGCTTTGGGGGCGGAAAGAGTTTACAGAAGGTGAACTTCCAAGGATGGAAAATCACCTCCAAATGCTTACAGATGCTACAGAAAGGCAGACCATTCCAAATAGGTGAAGAGGAATACTACGAAGAGAACATGATCAGTCCTAAACCCATGAACGAACGGAAAATGTTACCGTCCATGATGTTATTACTAATCACCTTCACGAATAATCCAAACAGGCCCACGTCTTCCCAAGTTCAGGCAAAAGGTTGGTCCAAAAGTACAATTCAGGGCCGGCCCTGTGGTGGAGCAGGTAAGTGCCCACATTCCGCTTGGGCGGCCCGGGCCTCACTGTTTCACATTACGAGTGCATATCACATTAGTAGTGTTAGGAAATATAGATTTCATGGTATGGTGCGGGCAGAGATCATAAATAAGCAGCAATTGTGAGGATACGTTATCAATACGCACAAGAAAAGGAACCATAAGAATATTACAATCTATGGAAGTATCTGGTACACTTCCCAAAGGCAGAAGGAAGGAAAACTTGTGACCTGCCAAGGTGGAATTGGCAGAGTGCCACGAGATGACACCATCATCGTGCATCAGAACATTCCCTGGGCAACTTCAACTTGTGAGGGAGTCCAGGACTTTTTCTGGGTAAGGTCCACCCATTTTGCCATCTACCCAAGATATAAGAGATAAAACCCAGGATAATCTTACAGGAGTGACACCAGTGTCTAGAGAGAATGTAGGAGCCCTTTCGAAGTTCAAGGAGAAAGATAGAAACTGACAACAATTGCAGAAAAAGGAAAACTATCCTACCTAGACAGGGTGAGGAGTCAGACTGGTCTGAGATGGCTGTGAAACTCTGTGTGCACGGAGGTTGTCAGGACAACTTCGAATTTTGAGGTCGCTTATGACATCACGGTGAACATGTCCCCCAGGGTGGCCGCATGGTTACAGTCTGAGGATTGGCCTAGGCTAGGCTATTAAAGGGACAGATACCCAGAAACAGGTTTGGCAAACAGAAAGCAGGCACAGAAACTAGAAGAGATAAAACAGAGTCTGATGCAAGGGATAAGAAAGGAACCCTAGGCCACAAGTGAGAATAGAGGGACAGGCACGGAGAGGAGAACATTGTCATCTATTCAAGTCTATGGGGAGGTCATGCTGATTCAAGCTTGCAACTTCATTGGAAACAAGTGGCCGGACTTGGCGTTCATCACACCTACAGTGCCCTCGTGCCTTAAGCATAATGCAAAGTCAAGAAAGATGTCTTGAGGACATTGAAGAGAAGAATCGATGCCTCCTTTCCAAGGCCCATAGCATTCTTTGCAGGTCAGTCTCTTTTTCCGAAGCTCTGGTGTCACGTGGGCCCACTGGGCACATGGTAATGTGTCCCAAGAGATGTCTTGGAAGCCTTGAAGGAATGGAGCCCTGTCACGCTTGGGGTATGTCTCTTTGTTTGGAAGTGCTCTACAAGGGTGCTGAAAAGCACCCTCTTCCACAGGGCTTCGTTCCTTCGTGAAGGCTGCCCTCCCAGGCTAGTGTGCTCTGTTTGCCTCCATCGAAATTCTCTCCCCCTACCTCTTGCCGTAGAAGGATTATTGATTATGTGTTTTGACACCATATGTAAGGAAGTTGCACGAAAATTAGAACTTTACAGTTGTGTTTCAAGAAAAATAAACAGGCCAGGGTAGAGGATGTAGGGCAAACAAATGGCACACCCTATAAAAATTAAGTAAGCCCGTATCTGGACGGAATCTAGGGGAACGTTCAAGGATCAGGGGTCAAGTTCGAAACTTCCCAAATCCGGAAAAGAGACAGAAAAATATCTTTCCTGGAGAGTGGAATTCATCCGATTTGTCTAAGTTGTCTTGGAAACATTGTGTCCGTGAAGGGGGTTGCCAGGACCACCTCGAATTTGGAGTTTCTGATCTCAGGATGTCAAACCAACCCACATGACCACGTGTTCTCAGTGCTTAGTTTGACCTAGGCTAGGGTAGCCAAGAGTCCTACAAGTGACCGGTGCAAATTCAAGGACAACAACCAAGAGTCACGAAAGCACTCACACCTCACCCTAGAGAACATACAGCGATTAACGAAATACAAACTAATCCCTTGGAATGAAGGAGAACGGACTGATAAGCATGTCTAAGGGAGATAGCTGAGAAAGACCATGACGAGTATACTATGGAAAAGAAAAAGAGGACCCAGAAAATGGAAGGTGAACAGAAATCACACCTGAATTATCCACAATGAAAGATGATGTCCGTCTTTAGACAGACTCTGCTGGAACGTTTGAAAGTCAGAGAAATTCACAAGCCAAAAAACGGCAGCGAAGGTCAAGCATGGGCTAACTGGGAAGGGTGAGTTATGAGACTGCTCCAAGCAGGCTCTGAAACCTGTATCCAGGAAGCATGCTGGACCTCAGAGACACAATTATGACAAATCCTCTGACATCACAATGGACCCGAAAAACAACCTAGCCTCATCTACACAGTGCTAGAGTTGGGCTCACTAGTATATTTAACTCCCATTGCACTCAACTGCACGTTGCCACTGAACATGTAAGTGGCCGGCCGGTGGTGCAGTGGTGAGCTCCGCACCTTCTGGGTCTGTGGCCCAGTATGGGCTGGGTGGAATCCTCGGTTTGGGCCTCCTCACCACTGCTTCAGTTGTTCTGGTGCAGGCGTCCGAGGTAGAGTAGAGGCAGATGGGAAGGGACGTTGGACAGGGCCAGACTTCCACAGCAAATACAGGAGCATTGCCAGCAGATGTGAGCACAGCAATGCACTTGTGCCAAAACAAAACCAATTAAAAGTTGCAAAGAATAGAAAAACTGAAGCTAAGGAAAAAAAAAACAAAAAAACAGGAGCTTGCCATTACGAAGAATAGGATCTCTGTGAATAACCTTAGCAAAACAGGTGAATTCTATGTTAATTCAAAAACTAGCAAACCTTTGGCGAAAGAAACTCAAGAAGACACAAGAAAAAAAAAGATATCGAGGGATCTAGGAATGGAAGGATTAACACACTTGAAAGGTTCATACCGCAGTAAGGAATCTCTGGATTCCATGCAATCCCAGTCAAAGTTGCAGCAGTATTTGCCACAGAGAAGAAGAGAGAATCCTGAAGTTTCTAGCCAGCAACACGAGACCCTGACTAGGCAAAGGAATCCTCAGGAAAACGAACAAAGCAGCACGTGTCACAATTTCTGATTTCAACATAGAGGACGAAGCGCTAGGTACCGAAACGGCACAGTCTGGGCCCCAAAACAGGCATGAAGACCCGTGCAAAACAATTGAGAGCCCAGAGCCCAACTCAAACTTACATGGACAGCCCATTTTGGACCAGGGAGCCAAGTGGAGACAGCGGAGAAAGGAGAGTCTCTACAATAAACGGTGCTGGGAAGCCTGCACAGCCACATGGAACACAACGAGAGTACACCATGATGTTACACCTGGCACACACACCACCTGAAGTGGATTAAAGCCTTGAATGGCAGACTTGAAACCGTGAACCTTGTAGGAGAAGACCTAGGCAGAGTGCTCTTTGCCATCTGTCTGAGCCGCCTTTTTGGAAGAAGCATGTCTGACTGGGCAAGGGCAACAAAGGAAACAAGAAACAAACGGGACCACATCAAATGCACACACTTCTGCCCACTCAAGGAAACCATCAACTGAATACTAAGACACCACAACAATTGGGAGAGGATGTTTGCAAACCACACATCGGACAAGGGGTGAAAAGCCCAAAGATACAATCAACTCGCACGTCTCCACAAGAAAAAAAACAAGCCAATGAAAACCTGGTCAAAAGATGGAAGCAGAGATTTCTCCGAAGAAGACAGAAAGAGGGCCAGTAGGTGCATGAAAACTTGTTCACCATCATGAAGTCTCAGGAAAATGCAAATCCAAACTGCAAGGCCATGGCAGCTCACTGTGGTCAGCATGGCTAGAAGGAAGCAGACAGGAAATAACAAGTGTCAGAGAGGAGGTGCAGAGAAGGGAAGCCTCCTGCACTGCTGGTGGGAGTGTAACCCGGTGCAGCCACGATGCCAAAGGTGTGGAACTGCCTCAGAAATTTAAGTATCCATGTCCCGTATGACCCAGCTATTAATCTGCCGCTTGCTTATCCAAAAAAGTCAGAAAGACTACCGCATAAAGACATGTGCATGGCTGTGTTCACCACAGTCTTACTCCTGATATCCAAGACTTGGAAAGCACCCTGGTGTCCAGCAAGGGATGATTGGAGAAGGAAGATGGGCTATAGCCACACAATGGTATACCACTCAGCCGGAACAAATGATGCAATCCAGCCATTTGTGACCACCAGAATGGCTGTGAGGGTTTTAGGGGAAGTGTAACAAGCCCCAGTGAGAAATTCAAATACCATAGAATCTCACTTACAAGGAGAAGAAAAAGCAAGCACTAACCAACAGGTGGCACTGAACATTTGTATGCGGGCTCCCAGAGGCAAAGAGGGGCGGTGACGGAGGGTGAAAGAGAAGATTAGGCACAAGTGTGTGGTGAGGGCCTGTGATTAGTCTTACACTGGTGAAGATGATGTAAGCTACACAGAAGTCTAAAGCAATGAGGATGTGAATCTGGAAGTTATAGTACGTTCTAATGCAGGGCCATGGCTATAAATTCACCTCAAATCAAAAATCCAAAAAGGGGTCCAGAATGATGTCATAAAGCTTTGGGGGCGGAAAGAGTTTACGGAAGGTGAACTTCCAAGGATGGAAAATCACCTCCAAATGCTTACAGATGCTACAGAAAGGCAGACCATTCCAAATAGGTGAAGAGGAATACTACGAAGAGAACATGATCAGTCCTAAACCCATGAACGAACGGAAAATGTTACCGTCCATGATGTTATTACTAATCACCTTCACGAATAATCCAAACAGGCCCACGTCTTCCCAAGTTCAGGCAAAAGGTTGGTCCAAAAGTACAATTCAGGGCCGGCCCTGTGGTGGAGCAGGTAAGTGCCCACATTCCGCTTGGGCGGCCCGGGCCTCACTGTTTCACATTACGAGTGCATATCACATTAGTAGTGTTAGGAAATATAGATTTCATGGTATGGTGCGGGCAGAGATCATAAATAAGCAGCAATTGTGAGGATACGTTATCAATACGCACAAGAAAAGGAACCATAAGAATATTACAATCTATGGAAGTATCTGGTACACTTCCCAAAGGCAGAAGGAAGGAAATCTTGTGACCTGCCAAGGTGGAATTGGCAGAGTGCCACGAGATGACACCATCATCGTGCATCAGAACATTCCCTGGGCAACTTCAACTTGTGAGGGAGTCCAGGACTTTTTCTGGGTAAGGTCCACCCATTTTGCCATCTACCCAAGATATAAGAGATAAAACCCAGGATAATCTTACAGGAGTGAAACCAGTGTCTAGAGAGAATGTAGGAGCCCTTTCGAAGTTCAAGGAGAAAGACAGAAACTGACAACAATTGCAGAAAAAGGAAAACTATCCTACCTAGACAGGGTGAGGAGTCAGACTGGTCTGAGATGGCTGTGAAACTCTGTGTGCACGGAGGTTGTCAGGACAACTTCGAATTTTGAGGTCGCTTATGACATCACGGTGAACATGTCCCCCAGGGTGGCCGCATGGTTACAGTCTGAGGATTGGCCTAGGCTAGGCTATTAAAGGGACAGATACCCAGAAACAGGTTTGGCAAACAGAAAGCAGGCACAGAAACTAGAAGAGATAAAACAGAGTCTGATGCAAGGGATAAGAAAGGAACCCTAGGCCACAAGTGAGAATAGAGGGACAGGCACGGAGAGGAGAACATTGTCATCTATTCAAGTCTATGGGGAGGTCATGCTGATTCAAGCTTGCAACTTCATTGGAAACAAGTGGCCGGACTTGGCGTTCATCACACCTACAGTGCCCTTGTGCCTTAAGCATAATGCAAAGTCAAGAAAGATGTCTTGAGGACATTGAAGAGAAGAATCGATGCCTCCTTTCCAAGGCCCATAGCATTCTTTGCAGGTCAGTCTCTTTTTCCGAAGCTCTGGTGTCACGTGGGCCCACTGGGCACATGGTAATGTGTCCCAAGAGATGTCTTGGAAGCCTTGAAGGAATGGAGCCCTGTCACGCTTGGGGTATGTCTCTTTGTTTGGAAGTGCTCTACAAGGGTGCTGAAAAGCACCCTCTTCCACAGGGCTTCGTTCCTTCGTGAAGGCTGCCCTCCCAGGCTAGTGTGCTCTGTTTGCCTCCATCGAAATTCTCTCCCCCTACCTCTTGCCGTAGAAGGATTATTGATTATGTGTTTTGACACCATATGTAAGGAAGTTGCACGAAAATTAGAACTTTACAGTTGTGTTTCAAGAAAAATAAACAGGCCAGGGTAGAGGATGTAGGGCAAACAAATGGCACACCCTATAAAAATTAAGTAAGCCCGTATCTGGACGGAATCTAGGGGAACGTTCAAGGATCAGGGGTCAAGTTCGAAACTTCCCAAATCCGGAAAAGAGACAGAAAAATATCTTTCCTGGAGAGTGGAATTCATCCGATTTGTCTAAGTTGTCTTGGAAACATTGTGTCCGTGAAGGGGGTTGCCAGGACCACCTCGAATTTGGAGTTTCTGATCTCAGGATGTCAAACCAACCCACATGACCACGTGTTCTCAGTGCTTAGTTTGACCTAGGCTAGGATAGCCAAGAGTCCTACAAGTGACCGGTGCAAATTCAAGGACAACAACCAAGAGTCACGAAAGCACTCACACCTCACCCTAGAGAACATACAGCGATTAAAGAAATACAAACTAATCCCTTGGAATGAAGGAGAACGGACTGATAAGCATGTCTAAGGGAGATAGCTGAGAAAGACCATGACGAGTATACTATGGAAAAGAAAAAGAGGACCCAGAAAATGGAAGGTGAACAGAAATCACACCTGAATTATCCACAATGAAAGATGATGTCCGTCTTTAGACAGACTCTGCTGGAACGTTTGAAAGTCAGAGAAATTCACAAGCCAAAAAACGGCAGCGAAGGTCAAGCATGGGCTAACTGGGAAGGGTGAGTTATGAGACTGCTCCAAGCAGGCTCTGAAACCTGTATCCAGGAAGCATGCTGGACCTCAGAGACACAATTATGACAAATCCTCTGACATCACAATGGACCCGAAAAACAACCTAGCCTCATCTACACAGTGCTAGAGTTGGGCTCACTAGTATATTTAACTCCCAATTGCACTCAACTGCACGTTGCCACTGAACATGTAAGTGGCCGGCCGGTGGTGCAGTGGTGAGGTCCGCACCTTCTGGGTCTGTGGCCCAGTATGGGCTGGGTGGAATCCTCGGTTTGGGCCTCCTCACCACTGCTTCAGTTGTTCTGGTGCAGGCGTCCGAGGTAGAGTAGAGGCAGATGGGAAGGGACGTTGGACAGGGCCACACTTCCACAGCAAATACAGGAGCATTGCCAGCAGATGTGAGCACAGCAATGCACTTGTGCCAAAACAAAACCAATTAAAAGTTGCAAAGAATAGAAAAACTGAAGCTAAGGAAAAAAAAAACAAAAAAACAGGAGCTTGCCATTACGAAGAATAGGATCTCTGTGAATAACCTTAGCAAAACAGGTGAATTCTATGTTAATTCAAAAACTAGCAAACCTTTGGCGAAAGAAACTCAAGAAGACACAAGAAAAAAAAAGATATCGAGGGATCTAGGAATGGAAGGATTAACACACTTGAAAGGTTCATACCGCAGTAAGGAATCTCTGGATTCCATGCAATCCCAGTCAAAGTTGCAGCAGTATTTGCCACAGAGAAGAAGAGAGAATCCTGAAGTTTCTAGCCAGCAACACGAGACCCTGACTAGGCAAAGGAATCCTCAGGAAAACGAACAAAGCAGCACGTGTCACAATTTCTGATTTCAACATAGAGGACGAAGCGCTAGGTACCGAAACGGCACAGTCTGGGCCCCAAAACAGGCATGAAGACCCGTGCAAAACAATTGAGAGCCCAGAGCCCAACTCAAACTTACATGGACAGCCCATTTTGGACCAGGGAGCCAAGTGGAGACAGCGGAGAAAGGAGAGTCTCTACAATAAACGGTGCTGGGAAGCCTGCACAGCCACATGGAACACAACGAGAGTACACCATGATGTTACACCTGGCACACACACCACCTGAAGTGGATTAAAGCCTTGAATGGCAGACTTGAAACCGTGAACCTTGTAGGAGAAGACCTAGGCAGAGTGCTCTTTGCCATCTGTCTGAGCCGCCTATTTGGAAGAAGCATGTCTGACTGGGCAAGGGCAACAAAGGAAACAAGAAACAAACGGGACCACATCAAATGCACACACTTCTGCCCACTCAAGGAAACCATCAACTGAATACTAAGACACCACAACAATTGGGAGAGGATGTTTGCAAACCACACATCGGACAAGGGGTGAAAAGCCCAAAGATACAATCAACTCGCACGTCTCCACAAGAAAAAAAACAAGCCAATGAAAACCTGGTCAAAAGATGGAAGCAGAGATTTCTCCGAAGAAGACAGAAAGAGGGCCAGTAGGTGCATGAAAACTTGTTCACCATCATGAAGTCTCAGGAAAATGCAAATCCAAACTGCAAGGCCATGGCAGCTCACTGTGGTCAGCATGGCTAGAAGGAAGCAGACAGGAAATAACAAGTGTCAGAGAGGAGGTGCAGAGAAGGGAAGCCTCCTGCACTGCTGGTGGGAGTGTAACCCGGTGCAGCCACGATGCCAAAGGTGTGGAACTGCCTCAGAAATTTAAGTATCCATGTCCCGTATGACCCAGCTATTAATCTGCCGCTTGCTTATCCAAAAAAGTCAGAAAGACTACCGCATAAAGACATGTGCATGGCTGTGTTCACCACAGTCTTACTCCTGATATCCAAGACTTGGAAAGCACCCTGGTGTCCAGCAAGGGATGATTGGAGAAGGAAGATGGGCTATAGCCACACAATGGTATACCACTCAGCCGGAACAAATGATGCAATCCAGCCATTTGTGACCACCAGAATGGCTGTGAGGGTTTTAGGGGAAGTGTAACAAGCCCCAGTGAGAAATTCAAATACCATAGAATCTCACTTACAAGGAGAAGAAAAAGCAAGCACTAACCAACAGGTGGCACTGAACATTTGTATGCGGGCTCCCAGAGGCAAAGAGGGGCGGTGACGGAGGGTGAAAGAGAAGATTAGGCACAAGTGTGTGGTGAGGGCCTGTGATTAGTCTTACACTGGTGAAGATGATGTAAGCTACACAGAAGTCTAAAGCAATGAGGATGTGAATCTGGAAGTTATAGTACGTTCTAATGCAGGGCCATGGCTATAAATTCACCTCAAATCAAAAATCCAAAAAGGGGTCCAGAATGATGTCATAAAGCTTTGGGGGCGGAAAGAGTTTACGGAAGGTGAACTTCCAAGGATGGAAAATCACCTCCAAATGCTTACAGATGCTACAGAAAGGCAGACCATTCCAAATAGGTGAAGAGGAATACTACGAAGAGAACATGATCAGTCCTAAACCCATGAACGAACGGAAAATGTTACCGTCCATGATGTTATTACTAATCACCTTCACGAATAATCCAAACAGGCCCACGTCTTCCCAAGTTCAGGCAAAAGGTTGGTCCAAAAGTACAATTCAGGGCCGGCCCTGTGGTGGAGCAGGTAAGTGCCCACATTCCGCTTGGGCGGCCCGGGCCTCACTGTTTCACATTACGAGTGCATATCACATTAGTAGTGTTAGGAAATATAGATTTCATGGTATGGTGCGGGCAGAGATCATAAATAAGCAGCAATTGTGAGGATACGTTATCAATACGCACAAGAAAAGGAACCATAAGAATATTACAATCTATGGAAGTATCTGGTACACTTCCCAAAGGCAGAAGGAAGGAAATCTTGTGACCTGCCAAGGTGGAATTGGCAGAGTGCCACGAGATGACACCATCATCGTGCATCAGAACATTCCCTGGGCAACTTCAACTTGTGAGGGAGTCCAGGACTTTTTCTGGGTAAGGTCCACCCATTTTGCCATCTACCCAAGATATAAGAGATAAAACCCAGGATAATCTTACAGGAGTGAAACCAGTGTCTAGAGAGAATGTAGGAGCCCTTTCGAAGTTCAAGGAGAAAGATAGAAACTGACAACAATTGCAGAAAAAGGAAAACTATCCTACCTAGACAGGGTGAGGAGTCAGACTGGTCTGAGATGGCTGTGAAACTCTGTGTGCACGGAGGTTGTCAGGACAACTTCGAATTTTGAGGTCGCTTATGACATCACGGTGAACATGTCCCCCAGGGTGGCCGCATGGTTACAGTCTGAGGATTGGCCTAGGCTAGGCTATTAAAGGGACAGATACCCAGAAACAGGTTTGGCAAACAGAAAGCAGGCACAGAAACTAGAAGAGATAAAACAGAGTCTGATGCAAGGGATAAGAAAGGAACCCTAGGCCACAAGTGAGAATAGAGGGACAGGCACGGAGAGGAGAACATTGTCATCTATTCAAGTCTATGGGGAGGTCATGCTGATTCAAGCTTGCAACTTCATTGGAAACAAGTGGCCGGACTTGGCGTTCATCACACCTACAGTGCCCTTGTGCCTTAAGCATAATGCAAAGTCAAGAAAGATGTCTTGAGGACATTGAAGAGAAGAATCGATGCCTCCTTTCCAAGGCCCATAGCATTCTTTGCAGGTCAGTCTCTTTTTCCGAAGCTCTGGTGTCACGTGGGCCCACTGGGCACATGGTAATGTGTCCCAAGAGATGTCTTGGAAGCCTTGAAGGAATGGAGCCCTGTCACGCTTGGGGTATGTCTCTTTGTTTGGAAGTGCTCTACAAGGGTGCTGAAAAGCACCCTCTTCCACAGGGCTTCGTTCCTTCGTGAAGGCTGCCCTCCCAGGCTAGTGTGCTCTGTTTGCCTCCATCGAAATTCTCTCCCCCTACCTCTTGCCGTAGAAGGATTATTGATTATGTGTTTTGACACCATATGTAAGGAAGTTGCACGAAAATTAGAACTTTACAGTTGTGTTTCAAGAAAAATAAACAGGCCAGGGTAGAGGATGTAGGGCAAACAAATGGCACACCCTATAAAAATTAAGTAAGCCCGTATCTGGACGGAATCTAGGGGAACGTTCAAGGATCAGGGGTCAAGTTCGAAACTTCCCAAATCCGGAAAAGAGACAGAAAAATATCTTTCCTGGAGAGTGGAATTCATCCGATTTGTCTAAGTTGTCTTGGAAACATTGTGTCCGTGAAGGGGGTTGCCAGGACCACCTCGAATTTGGAGTTTCTGATCTCAGGATGTCAAACCAACCCACATGACCACGTGTTCTCAGTGCTTAGTTTGACCTAGGCTAGGATAGCCAAGAGTCCTACAAGTGACCGGTGCAAATTCAAGGACAACAACCAAGAGTCACGAAAGCACTCACACCTCACCCTAGAGAACATACAGCGATTAAAGAAATACAAACTAATCCCTTGGAATGAAGGAGAACGGACTGATAAGCATGTCTAAGGGAGATAGCTGAGAAAGACCATGACGAGTATACTATGGAAAAGAAAAAGAGGACCCAGAAAATGGAAGGTGAACAGAAATCACACCTGAATTATCCACAATGAAAGATGATGTCCGTCTTTAGACAGACTCTGCTGGAACGTTTGAAAGTCAGAGAAATTCACAAGCCAAAAAACGGCAGCGAAGGTCAAGCATGGGCTAACTGGGAAGGGTGAGTTATGAGACTGCTCCAAGCAGGCTCTGAAACCTGTATCCAGGAAGCATGCTGGACCTCAGAGACACAATTATGACAAATCCTCTGACATCACAATGGACCCGAAAAACAACCTAGCCTCATCTACACAGTGCTAGAGTTGGGCTCACTAGTATATTTAACTCCCAATTGCACTCAACTGCACGTTGCCACTGAACATGTAAGTGGCCGGCCGGTGGTGCAGTGGTGAGGTCCGCACCTTCTGGGTCTGTGGCCCAGTATGGGCTGGGTGGAATCCTCGGTTTGGGCCTCCTCACCACTGCTTCAGTTGTTCTGGTGCAGGCGTCCGAGGTAGAGTAGAGGCAGATGGGAAGGGACGTTGGACAGGGCCACACTTCCACAGCAAATACAGGAGCATTGCCAGCAGATGTGAGCACAGCAATGCACTTGTGCCAAAACAAAACCAATTAAAAGTTGCAAAGAATAGAAAAACTGAAGCTAAGGAAAAAAAAAACAAAAAAACAGGAGCTTGCCATTACGAAGAATAGGATCTCTGTGAATAACCTTAGCAAAACAGGTGAATTCTATGTTAATTCAAAAACTAGCAAACCTTTGGCGAAAGAAACTCAAGAAGACACAAGAAAAAAAAAGATATCGAGGGATCTAGGAATGGAAGGATTAACACACTTGAAAGGTTCATACCGCAGTAAGGAATCTCTGGATTCCATGCAATCCCAGTCAAAGTTGCAGCAGTATTTGCCACAGAGAAGAAGAGAGAATCCTGAAGTTTCTAGCCAGCAACACGAGACCCTGACTAGGCAAAGGAATCCTCAGGAAAACGAACAAAGCAGCACGTGTCACAATTTCTGATTTCAACATAGAGGACGAAGCGCTAGGTACCGAAACGGCACAGTCTGGGCCCCAAAACAGGCATGAAGACCCGTGCAAAACAATTGAGAGCCCAGAGCCCAACTCAAACTTACATGGACAGCCCATTTTGGACCAGGGAGCCAAGTGGAGACAGCGGAGAAAGGAGAGTCTCTACAATAAACGGTGCTGGGAAGCCTGCACAGCCACATGGAACACAACGAGAGTACACCATGATGTTACACCTGGCACACACACCACCTGAAGTGGATTAAAGCCTTGAATGGCAGACTTGAAACCGTGAACCTTGTAGGAGAAGACCTAGGCAGAGTGCTCTTTGCCATCTGTCTGAGCCGCCTATTTGGAAGAAGCATGTCTGACTGGGCAAGGGCAACAAAGGAAACAAGAAACAAACGGGACCACATCAAATGCACACACTTCTGCCCACTCAAGGAAACCATCAACTGAATACTAAGACACCACAACAATTGGGAGAGGATGTTTGCAAACCACACATCGGACAAGGGGTGAAAAGCCCAAAGATACAATCAACTCGCACGTCTCCACAAGAAAAAAAACAAGCCAATGAAAACCTGGTCAAAAGATGGAAGCAGAGATTTCTCCGAAGAAGACAGAAAGAGGGCCAGTAGGTGCATGAAAACTTGTTCACCATCATGAAGTCTCAGGAAAATGCAAATCCAAACTGCAAGGCCATGGCAGCTCACTGTGGTCAGCATGGCTAGAAGGAAGCAGACAGGAAATAACAAGTGTCAGAGAGGAGGTGCAGAGAAGGGAAGCCTCCTGCACTGCTGGTGGGAGTGTAACCCGGTGCAGCCACGATGCCAAAGGTGTGGAACTGCCTCAGAAGTTTAAGTATCCATGTCCCGTATGACCCAGCTATTAATCTGCCGCTTGCTTATCCAAAAAAGTCAGAAAGACTACCGCATAAAGACATGTGCATGGCTGTGTTCACCACAGTCTTACTCCTGATATCCAAGACTTGGAAAGCACCCTGGTGTCCAGCAAGGGATGATTGGAGAAGGAAGATGGGCTATAGCCACACAATGGTATACCACTCAGCCGGAACAAATGATGCAATCCAGCCATTTGTGACCACCAGAATGGCTGTGAGGGTTTTAGGGGAAGTGTAACAAGCCCCAGTGAGAAATTCAAATACCATAGAATCTCACTTACAAGGAGAAGAAAAAGCAAGCACTAACCAACAGGTGGCACTGAACATTTGTATGCGGGCTCCCAGAGGCAAAGAGGGGCGGTGACGGAGGGTGAAAGAGAAGATTAGGCACAAGTGTGTGGTGAGGGCCTGTGATTAGTCTTACACTGGTGAAGATGATGTAAGCTACACAGAAGTCTAAAGCAATGAGGATGTGAATCTGGAAGTTATAGTACGTTCTAATGCAGGGCCATGGCTATAAATTCACCTCAAATCAAAAATCCAAAAAGGGGTCCAGAATGATGTCATAAAGCTTTGGGGGCGGAAAGAGTTTACGGAAGGTGAACTTCCAAGGATGGAAAATCACCTCCAAATGCTTACAGATGCTACAGAAAGGCAGACCATTCCAAATAGGTGAAGAGGAATACTATGAAGAGAACATGATCAGTCCTAAACCCATGAACGAACGGAAAATGTTACCGTCCATGATGTTATTACTAATCACCTTCACGAATAATCCAAACAGGCCCACGTCTTCCCAAGTTCAGGCAAAAGGTTGGTCCAAAAGTACAATTCAGGGCCGGCCCTGTGGTGGAGCAGGTAAGTGCCCACATTCCGCTTGGGCGGCCCGGGCCTCACTGTTTCACATTACGAGTGCATATCACATTAGTAGTGTTAGGAAATATAGATTTCATGGTATGGTGCGGGCAGAGATCATAAATAAGCAGCAATTGTGAGGATACGTTATCAATACGCACAAGAAAAGGAACCATAAGAATATTACAATCTATGGAAGTATCTGGTACACTTCCCAAAGGCAGAAGGAAGGAAATCTTGTGACCTGCCAAGGTGGAATTGGCAGAGTGCCACGAGATGACACCATCATCGTGCATCAGAACATTCCCTGGGCAACTTCAACTTGTGAGGGAGTCCAGGACTTTTTCTGGGTAAGGTCCACCCATTTTGCCATCTACCCAAGATATAAGAGATAAAACCCAGGATAATCTTACAGGAGTGAAACCAGTGTCTAGAGAGAATGTAGGAGCCCTTTCGAAGTTCAAGGAGAAAGATAGAAACTGACAACAATTGCAGAAAAAGGAAAACTATCCTACCTAGACAGGGTGAGGAGTCAGACTGGTCTGAGATGGCTGTGAAACTCTGTGTGCACGGAGGTTGTCAGGACAACTTCGAATTTTGAGGTCGCTTATGACATCACGGTGAACATGTCCCCCAGGGTGGCCGCATGGTTACAGTCTGAGGATTGGCCTAGGCTAGGCTATTAAAGGGACAGATACCCAGAAACAGGTTTGGCAAACAGAAAGCAGGCACAGAAACTAGAAGAGATAAAACAGAGTCTGATGCAAGGGATAAGAAAGGAACCCTAGGCCACAAGTGAGAATAGAGGGACAGGCACGGAGAGGAGAACATTGTCATCTATTCAAGTCTATGGGGAGGTCATGCTGATTCAAGCTTGCAACTTCATTGGAAACAAGTGGCCGGACTTGGCGTTCATCACACCTACAGTGCCCTTGTGCCTTAAGCATAATGCAAAGTCAAGAAAGATGTCTTGAGGACATTGAAGAGAAGAATCGATGCCTCCTTTCCAAGGCCCATAGCATTCTTTGCAGGTCAGTCTCTTTTTCCGAAGCTCTGGTGTCACGTGGGCCCACTGGGCACATGGTAATGTGTCCCAAGAGATGTCTTGGAAGCCTTGAAGGAATGGAGCCCTGTCACGCTTGGGGTATGTCTCTTTGTTTGGAAGTGCTCTACAAGGGTGCTGAAAAGCACCCTCTTCCACAGGGCTTCGTTCCTTCGTGAAGGCTGCCCTCCCAGGCTAGTGTGCTCTGTTTGCCTCCATCGAAATTCTCTCCCCCTACCTCTTGCCGTAGAAGGATTATTGATTATGTGTTTTCACACCATATGTAAGGAAGTTGCACGAAAATTAGAACTTTACAGTTGTGTTTCAAGAAAAATAAACAGGCCAGGGTAGAGGATGTAGGGCAAACAAATGGCACACCCTATAAAAATTAAGTAAGCCCGTATCTGGACGGAATCTAGGGGAACGTTCAAGGATCAGGGGTCAAGTTCGAAACTTCCCAAATCCGGAAAAGAGACAGAAAAATATCTTTCCTGGAGAGTGGAATTCATCCGATTTGTCTAAGTTGTCTTGGAAACATTGTGTCCGTGAAGGGGGTTGCCAGGACCACCTCGAATTTGGAGTTTCTGATCTCAGGATGTCAAACCAACCCACATGACCACGTGTTCTCAGTGCTTAGTTTGACCTAGGCTAGGATAGCCAAGAGTCCTACAAGTGACCGGTGCAAATTCAAGGACAACAACCAAGAGTCACGAAAGCACTCACACCTCACCCTAGAGAACATACAGCGATTAAAGAAATACAAACTAATCCCTTGGAATGAAGGAGAACGGACTGATAAGCATGTCTAAGGGAGATAGCTGAGAAAGACCATGACGAGTATACTATGGAAAAGAAAAAGAGGACCCAGAAAATGGAAGGTGAACAGAAATCACACCTGAATTATCCACAATGAAAGATGATGTCCGTCTTTAGACAGACTCTGCTGGAACGTTTGAAAGTCAGAGAAATTCACAAGCCAAAAAACGGCAGCGAAGGTCAAGCATGGGCTAACTGGGAAGGGTGAGTTATGAGACTGCTCCAAGCAGGCTCTGAAACCTGTATCCAGGAAGCATGCTGGACCTCAGAGACACAATTATGACAAATCCTCTGACATCACAATGGACCCGAAAAACAACCTAGCCTCATCTACACAGTGCTAGAGTTGGGCTCACTAGTATATTTAACTCCCATTGCACTCAACTGCACGTTGCCACTGAACATGTAAGTGGCCGGCCGGTGGTGCAGTGGTGAGGTCCGCACCTTCTGGGTCTGTGGCCCAGTATGGGCTGGGTGGAATCCTCGGTTTGGGCCTCCTCACCACTGCTTCAGTTGTTCTGGTGCAGGCGTCCGAGGTAGAGTAGAGGCAGATGGGAAGGGACGTTGGACAGGGCCAGACTTCCACAGCAAATACAGGAGCATTGCCAGCAGATGTGAGCACAGCAATGCACTTGTGCCAAAACAAAACCAATTAAAAGTTGCAAAGAATAGAAAAACTGAAGCTAAGGAAAAAAAAAACAAAAAAACAGGAGCTTGCCATTACGAAGAATAGGATCTCTGTGAATAACCTTAGCAAAACAGGTGAATTCTATGTTAATTCAAAAACTAGCAAACCTTTGGCGAAAGAAACTCAAGAAGACACAAGAAAAAAAAAGATATCGAGGGATCTAGGAATGGAAGGATTAACACACTTGAAAGGTTCATACCGCAGTAAGGAATCTCTGGATTCCATGCAATCCCAGTCAAAGTTGCAGCAGTATTTGCCACAGAGAAGAAGAGAGAATCCTGAAGTTTCTAGCCAGCAACACGAGACCCTGACTAGGCAAAGGAATCCTCAGGAAAACGAACAAAGCAGCACGTGTCACAATTTCTGATTTCAACATAGAGGACGAAGCGCTAGGTACCGAAACGGCACAGTCTGGGCCCCAAAACAGGCATGAAGACCCGTGCAAAACAATTGAGAGCCCAGAGCCCAACTCAAACTTACATGGACAGCCCATTTTGGACCAGGGAGCCAAGTGGAGACAGCGGAGAAAGGAGAGTCTCTACAATAAACGGTGCTGGGAAGCCTGCACAGCCACATGGAACACAACGAGAGTACACCATGATGTTACACCTGGCACACACACCACCTGAAGTGGATTAAAGCCTTGAATGGCAGACTTGAAACCGTGAACCTTGTAGGAGAAGACCTAGGCAGAGTGCTCTTTGCCATCTGTCTGAGCCGCCTATTTGGAAGAAGCATGTCTGACTGGGCAAGGGCAACAAAGGAAACAAGAAACAAACGGGACCACATCAAATGCACACACTTCTGCCCACTCAAGGAAACCATCAACTGAATACTAAGACACCACAACAATTGGGAGAGGATGTTTGCAAACCACACATCGGACAAGGGGTGAAAAGCCCAAAGATACAATCAACTCGCACGTCTCCACAAGAAAAAAAACAAGCCAATGAAAACCTGGTCAAAAGATGGAAGCAGAGATTTCTCCGAAGAAGACAGAAAGAGGGCCAGTAGGTGCATGAAAACTTGTTCACCATCATGAAGTCTCAGGAAAATGCAAATCCAAACTGCAAGGCCATGGCAGCTCACTGTGGTCAGCATGGCTAGAAGGAAGCAGACAGGAAATAACAAGTGTCAGAGAGGAGGTGCAGAGAAGGGAAGCCTCCTGCACTGCTGGTGGGAGTGTAACCCGGTGCAGCCACGATGCCAAAGGTGTGGAACTGCCTCAGAAGTTTAAGTATCCATGTCCCGTATGACCCAGCTATTAATCTGCCGCTTGCTTATCCAAAAAAGTCAGAAAGACTACCGCATAAAGACATGTGCATGGCTGTGTTCACCACAGTCTTACTCCTGATATCCAAGACTTGGAAAGCACCCTGGTGTCCAGCAAGGGATGATTGGAGAAGGAAGATGGGCTATAGCCACACAATGGTATACCACTCAGCCGGAACAAATGATGCAATCCAGCCATTTGTGACCACCAGAATGGCTGTGAGGGTTTTAGGGGAAGTGTAACAAGCCCCAGTGAGAAATTCAAATACCATAGAATCTCACTTACAAGGAGAAGAAAAAGCAAGCACTAACCAACAGGTGGCACTGAACATTTGTATGCGGGCTCCCAGAGGCAAAGAGGGGCGGTGACGGAGGGTGAAAGAGAAGATTAGGCACAAGTGTGTGGTGAGGGCCTGTGATTAGTCTTACACTGGTGAAGATGATGTAAGCTACACAGAAGTCTAAAGCAATGAGGATGTGAATCTGGAAGTTATAGTACGTTCTAATGCAGGGCCATGGCTATAAATTCACCTCAAATCAAAAATCCAAAAAGGGGTCCAGAATGATGTCATAAAGCTTTGGGGGCGGAAAGAGTTTACGGAAGGTGAACTTCCAAGGATGGAAAATCACCTCCAAATGCTTACAGATGCTACAGAAAGGCAGACCATTCCAAATAGGTGAAGAGGAATACTACGAAGAGAACATGATCAGTCCTAAACCCATGAACGAACGGAAAATGTTACCGTCCATGATGTTATTACTAATCACCTTCACGAATAATCCAAACAGGCCCACGTCTTCCCAAGTTCAGGCAAAAGGTTGGTCCAAAAGTACAATTCAGGGCCGGCCCTGTGGTGGAGCAGGTAAGTGCCCACATTCCGCTTGGGCGGCCCGGGCCTCACTGTTTCACATTACGAGTGCATATCACATTAGTAGTGTTAGGAAATATAGATTTCATGGTATGGTGCGGGCAGAGATCATAAATAAGCAGCAATTGTGAGGATACGTTATCAATACGCACAAGAAAAGGAACCATAAGAATATTACAATCTATGGAAGTATCTGGTACACTTCCCAAAGGCAGAAGGAAGGAAATCTTGTGACCTGCCAAGGTGGAATTGGCAGAGTGCCACGAGATGACACCATCATCGTGCATCAGAACATTCCCTGGGCAACTTCAACTTGTGAGGGAGTCCAGGACTTTTTCTGGGTAAGGTCCACCCATTTTGCCATCTACCCAAGATATAAGAGATAAAACCCAGGATAATCTTACAGGAGTGAAACCAGTGTCTAGAGAGAATGTAGGAGCCCTTTCGAAGTTCAAGGAGAAAGACAGAAACTGACAACAATTGCAGAAAAAGGAAAACTATCCTACCTAGACAGGGTGAGGAGTCAGACTGGTCTGAGATGGCTGTGAAACTCTGTGTGCACGGAGGTTGTCAGGACAACTTCGAATTTTGAGGTCGCTTATGACATCACGGTGAACATGTCCCCCAGGGTGGCCGCATGGTTACAGTCTGAGGATTGGCCTAGGCTAGGCTATTAAAGGGACAGATACCCAGAAACAGGTTTGGCAAACAGAAAGCAGGCACAGAAACTAGAAGAGATAAAACAGAGTCTGATGCAAGGGATAAGAAAGGAACCCTAGGCCACAAGTGAGAATAGAGGGACAGGCACGGAGAGGAGAACATTGTCATCTATTCAAGTCTATGGGGAGGTCATGCTGATTCAAGCTTGCAACTTCATTGGAAACAAGTGGCCGGACTTGGCGTTCATCACACCTACAGTGCCCTTGTGCCTTAAGCATAATGCAAAGTCAAGAAAGATGTCTTGAGGACATTGAAGAGAAGAATCGATGCCTCCTTTCCAAGGCCCATAGCATTCTTTGCAGGTCAGTCTCTTTTTCCGAAGCTCTGGTGTCACGTGGGCCCACTGGGCACATGGTAATGTGTCCCAAGAGATGTCTTGGAAGCCTTGAAGGAATGGAGCCCTGTCACGCTTGGGGTATGTCTCTTTGTTTGGAAGTGCTCTACAAGGGTGCTGAAAAGCACCCTCTTCCACAGGGCTTCGTTCCTTCGTGAAGGCTGCCCTCCCAGGCTAGTGTGCTCTGTTTGCCTCCATCGAAATTCTCTCCCCCTACCTCTTGCCGTAGAAGGATTATTGATTATGTGTTTTGACACCATATGTAAGGAAGTTGCACGAAAATTAGAACTTTACAGTTGTGTTTCAAGAAAAATAAACAGGCCAGGGTAGAGGATGTAGGGCAAACAAATGGCACACCCTATAAAAATTAAGTAAGCCCGTATCTGGACGGAATCTAGGGGAACGTTCAAGGATCAGGGGTCAAGTTCGAAACTTCCCAAATCCGGAAAAGAGACAGAAAAATATCTTTCCTGGAGAGTGGAATTCATCCGATTTGTCTAAGTTGTCTTGGAAACATTGTGTCCGTGAAGGGGGTTGCCAGGACCACCTCGAATTTGGAGTTTCTGATCTCAGGATGTCAAACCAACCCACATGACCACGTGTTCTCAGTGCTTAGTTTGACCTAGGCTAGGATAGCCAAGAGTCCTACAAGTGACCGGTGCAAATTCAAGGACAACAACCAAGAGTCACGAAAGCACTCACACCTCACCCTAGAGAACATACAGCGATTAAAGAAATACAAACTAATCCCTTGGAATGAAGGAGAACGGACTGATAAGCATGTCTAAGGGAGATAGCTGAGAAAGACCATGACGAGTATACTATGGAAAAGAAAAAGAGGACCCAGAAAATGGAAGGTGAACAGAAATCACACCTGAATTATCCACAATGAAAGATGATGTCCGTCTTTAGACAGACTCTGCTGGAACGTTTGAAAGTCAGAGAAATTCACAAGCCAAAAAACGGCAGCGAAGGTCAAGCATGGGCTAACTGGGAAGGGTGAGTTATGAGACTGCTCCAAGCAGGCTCTGAAACCTGTATCCAGGAAGCATGCTGGACCTCAGAGACACAATTATGACAAATCCTCTGACATCACAATGGACCCGAAAAACAACCTAGCCTCATCTACACAGTGCTAGAGTTGGGCTCACTAGTATATTTAACTCCCATTGCACTCAACTGCACGTTGCCACTGAACATGTAAGTGGCCGGCCGGTGGTGCAGTGGTGAGGTCCGCACCTTCTGGGTCTGTGGCCCAGTATGGGCTGGGTGGAATCCTCGGTTTGGGCCTCCTCACCACTGCTTCAGTTGTTCTGGTGCAGGCGTCCGAGGTAGAGTAGAGGCAGATGGGAAGGGACGTTGGACAGGGCCACACTTCCACAGCAAATACAGGAGCATTGCCAGCAGATGTGAGCACAGCAATGCACTTGTGCCAAAACAAAACCAATTAAAAGTTGCAAAGAATAGAAAAACTGAAGCTAAGGAGAAAAAAAACAAAAAAACAGGAGCTTGCCATTACGAAGAATAGGATCTCTGTGAATAACCTTAGCAAAACAGGTGAATTCTATGTTAATTCAAAAACTAGCAAACCTTTGGCGAAAGAAACTCAAGAAGACACAAGAAAAAAAAAGATATCGAGGGATCTAGGAATGGAAGGATTAACACACTTGAAAGGTTCATACCGCAGTAAGGAATCTCTGGATTCCATGCAATCCCAGTCAAAGTTGCAGCAGTATTTGCCACAGAGAAGAAGAGAGAATCCTGAAGTTTCTAGCCAGCAACACGAGACCCTGACTAGGCAAAGGAATCCTCAGGAAAACGAACAAAGCAGCACGTGTCACAATTTCTGATTTCAACATAGAGGACGAAGCGCTAGGTACCGAAACGGCACAGTCTGGGCCCCAAAACAGGCATGAAGACCCGTGCAAAACAATTGAGAGCCCAGAGCCCAACTCAAACTTACATGGACAGCCCATTTTGGACCAGGGAGCCAAGTGGAGACAGCGGAGAAAGGAGAGTCTCTACAATAAACGGTGCTGGGAAGCCTGCACAGCCACATGGAACACAACGAGAGTACACCATGATGTTACACCTGGCACACACACCACCTGAAGTGGATTAAAGCCTTGAATGGCAGACTTGAAACCGTGAACCTTGTAGGAGAAGACCTAGGCAGAGTGCTCTTTGCCATCTGTCTGAGCCGCCTTTTTGGAAGAAGCATGTCTGACTGGGCAAGGGCAACAAAGGAAACAAGAAACAAACGGGACCACATCAAATGCACACACTTCTGCCCACTCAAGGAAACCATCAACTGAATACTAAGACACCACAACAATTGGGAGAGGATGTTTGCAAACCACACATCGGACAAGGGGTGAAAAGCCCAAAGATACAATCAACTCGCACGTCTCCACAAGAAAAAAAACAAGCCAATGAAAACCTGGTCAAAAGATGGAAGCAGAGATTTCTCCGAAGAAGACAGAAAGAGGGCCAGTAGGTGCATGAAAACTTGTTCACCATCATGAAGTCTCAGGAAAATGCAAATCCAAACTGCAAGGCCATGGCAGCTCACTGTGGTCAGCATGGCTAGAAGGAAGCAGACAGGAAATAACAAGTGTCAGAGAGGAGGTGCAGAGAAGGGAAGCCTCCTGCACTGCTGGTGGGAGTGTAACCCGGTGCAGCCACGATGCCAAAGGTGTGGAACTGCCTCAGAAATTTAAGTATCCATGTCCCGTATGACCCAGCTATTAATCTGCCGCTTGCTTATCCAAAAAAGTCAGAAAGACTACCGCATAAAGACATGTGCATGGCTGTGTTCACCACAGTCTTACTCCTGATATCCAAGACTTGGAAAGCACCCTGGTGTCCAGCAAGGGATGATTGGAGAAGGAAGATGGGCTATAGCCACACAATGGTATACCACTCAGCCGGAACAAATGATGCAATCCAGCCATTTGTGACCACCAGAATGGCTGTGAGGGTTTTAGGGGAAGTGTAACAAGCCCCAGTGAGAAATTCAAATACCATAGAATCTCACTTACAAGGAGAAGAAAAAGCAAGCACTAACCAACAGGTGGCACTGAACATTTGTATGCGGGCTCCCAGAGGCAAAGAGGGGCGGTGACGGAGGGTGAAAGAGAAGATTAGGCACAAGTGTGTGGTGAGGGCCTGTGATTAGTCTTACACTGGTGAAGATGATGTAAGCTACACAGAAGTCTAAAGCAATGAGGATGTGAATCTGGAAGTTATAGTACGTTCTAATGCAGGGCCATGGCTATAAATTCACCTCAAATCAAAAATCCAAAAAGGGGTCCAGAATGATGTCATAAAGCTTTGGGGGCGGAAAGAGTTTACGGAAGGTGAACTTCCAAGGATGGAAAATCACCTCCAAATGCTTACAGATGCTACAGAAAGGCAGACCATTCCAAATAGGTGAAGAGGAATACTACGAAGAGAACATGATCAGTCCTAAACCCATGAACGAACGGAAAATGTTACCGTCCATGATGTTATTACTAATCACCTTCACGAATAATCCAAACAGGCCCACGTCTTCCCAAGTTCAGGCAAAAGGTTGGTCCAAAAGTACAATTCAGGGCCGGCCCTGTGGTGGAGCAGGTAAGTGCCCACATTCCGCTTGGGCGGCCCGGGCCTCACTGTTTCACATTACGAGTGCATATCACATTAGTAGTGTTAGGAAATATAGATTTCATGGTATGGTGCGGGCAGAGATCATAAATAAGCAGCAATTGTGAGGATACGTTATCAATACGCACAAGAAAAGGAACCATAAGAATATTACAATCTATGGAAGTATCTGGTACACTTCCCAAAGGCAGAAGGAAGGAAATCTTGTGACCTGCCAAGGTGGAATTGGCAGAGTGCCACGAGATGACACCATCATCGTGCATCAGAACATTCCCTGGGCAACTTCAACTTGTGAGGGAGTCCAGGACTTTTTCTGGGTAAGGTCCACCCATTTTGCCATCTACCCAAGATATAAGAGATAAAACCCAGGATAATCTTACAGGAGTGAAACCAGTGTCTAGAGAGAATGTAGGAGCCCTTTCGAAGTTCAAGGAGAAAGACAGAAACTGACAACAATTGCAGAAAAAGGAAAACTATCCTACCTAGACAGGGTGAGGAGTCAGACTGGTCTGAGATGGCTGTGAAACTCTGTGTGCACGGAGGTTGTCAGGACAACTTCGAATTTTGAGGTCGCTTATGACATCACGGTGAACATGTCCCCCAGGGTGGCCGCATGGTTACAGTCTGAGGATTGGCCTAGGCTAGGCTATTAAAGGGACAGATACCCAGAAACAGGTTTGGCAAACAGAAAGCAGGCACAGAAACTAGAAGAGATAAAACAGAGTCTGATGCAAGGGATAAGAAAGGAACCCTAGGCCACAAGTGAGAATAGAGGGACAGGCACGGAGAGGAGAACATTGTCATCTATTCAAGTCTATGGGGAGGTCATGCTGATTCAAGCTTGCAACTTCATTGGAAACAAGTGGCCGGACTTGGCGTTCATCACACCTACAGTGCCCTTGTGCCTTAAGCATAATGCAAAGTCAAGAAAGATGTCTTGAGGACATTGAAGAGAAGAATCGATGCCTCCTTTCCAAGGCCCATAGCATTCTTTGCAGGTCAGTCTCTTTTTCCGAAGCTCTGGTGTCACGTGGGCCCACTGGGCACATGGTAATGTGTCCCAAGAGATGTCTTGGAAGCCTTGAAGGAATGGAGCCCTGTCACGCTTGGGGTATGTCTCTTTGTTTGGAAGTGCTCTACAAGGGTGCTGAAAAGCACCCTCTTCCACAGGGCTTCGTTCCTTCGTGAAGGCTGCCCTCCCAGGCTAGTGTGCTCTGTTTGCCTCCATCGAAATTCTCTCCCCCTACCTCTTGCCGTAGAAGGATTATTGATTATGTGTTTTGACACCATATGTAAGGAAGTTGCACGAAAATTAGAACTTTACAGTTGTGTTTCAAGAAAAATAAACAGGCCAGGGTAGAGGATGTAGGGCAAACAAATGGCACACCCTATAAAAATTAAGTAAGCCCGTATCTGGACGGAATCTAGGGGAACGTTCAAGGATCAGGGGTCAAGTTCGAAACTTCCCAAATCCGGAAAAGAGACAGAAAAATATCTTTCCTGGAGAGTGGAATTCATCCGATTTGTCTAAGTTGTCTTGGAAACATTGTGTCCGTGAAGGGGGTTGCCAGGACCACCTCGAATTTGGAGTTTCTGATCTCAGGATGTCAAACCAACCCACATGACCACGTGTTCTCAGTGCTTAGTTTGACCTAGGCTAGGGTAGCCAAGAGTCCTACAAGTGACCGGTGCAAATTCAAGGACAACAACCAAGAGTCACGAAAGCACTCACACCTCACCCTAGAGAACATACAGCGATTAAAGAAATACAAACTAATCCCTTGGAATGAAGGAGAACGGACTGATAAGCATGTCTAAGGGAGATAGCTGAGAAAGACCATGACGAGTATACTATGGAAAAGAAAAAGAGGACCCAGAAAATGGAAGGTGAACAGAAATCACACCTGAATTATCCACAATGAAAGATGATGTCCGTCTTTAGACAGACTCTGCTGGAACGTTTGAAAGTCAGAGAAATTCACAAGCCAAAAAACGGCAGCGAAGGTCAAGCATGGGCTAACTTGGAAGGGTGAGTTATGAGACTGCTCCAAGCAGGCTCTGAAACCTGTATCCAGGAAGCATGCTGGACCTCAGAGACACAATTATGACAAATCCTCTGACATCACAATGGACCCGAAAAACAACCTAGCCTCATCTACACAGTGCTAGAGTTGGGCTCACTAGTATATTTAACTCCCATTGCACTCAACTGCACGTTGCCACTGAACATGTAAGTGGCCGGCCGGTGGTGCAGTGGTGAGCTCCACACCTTCTGGGTCTGTGGCCCAGTATGGGCTGGGTGGAATCCTCGGTTTGGGCCTCCTCACCACTGCTTCAGTTGTTCTGGTGCAGGCGTCCGAGGTAGAGTAGAGGCAGATGGGAAGGGACGTTGGACAGGGCCAGACTTCCACAGCAAATACAGGAGCATTGCCAGCAGATGTGAGCACAGCAATGCACTTGTGCCAAAACAAAACCAATTAAAAGTTGCAAAGAATAGAAAAACTGAAGCTAAGGAAAAAAAAAACAAAAAAACAGGAGCTTGCCATTACGAAGAATAGGATCTCTGTGAATAACCTTAGCAAAACAGGTGAATTCTATGTTAATTCAAAAACTAGCAAACCTTTGGCGAAAGAAACTCAAGAAGACACAAGAAAAAAAAAGATATCGAGGGATCTAGGAATGGAAGGATTAACACACTTGAAAGGTTCATACCGCAGTAAGGAATCTCTGGATTCCATGCAATCCCAGTCAAAGTTGCAGCAGTATTTGCCACAGAGAAGAAGAGAGAATCCTGAAGTTTCTAGCCAGCAACACGAGACCCTGACTAGGCAAAGGAATCCTCAGGAAAACGAACAAAGCAGCACGTGTCACAATTTCTGATTTCAACATAGAGGACGAAGCGCTAGGTACCGAAACGGCACAGTCTGGGCCCCAAAACAGGCATGAAGACCCGTGCAAAACAATTGAGAGCCCAGAGCCCAACTCAAACTTACATGGACAGCCCATTTTGGACCAGGGAGCCAAGTGGAGACAGCGGAGAAAGGAGAGTCTCTACAATAAACGGTGCTGGGAAGCCTGCACAGCCACATGGAACACAACGAGAGTACACCATGATGTTACACCTGGCACACACACCACCTGAAGTGGATTAAAGCCTTGAATGGCAGACTTGAAACCGTGAACCTTGTAGGAGAAGACCTAGGCAGAGTGCTCTTTGCCATCTGTCTGAGCCGCCTTTTTGGAAGAAGCATGTCTGACTGGGCAAGGGCAACAAAGGAAACAAGAAACAAACGGGACCACATCAAATGCACACACTTCTGCCCACTCAAGGAAACCATCAACTGAATACTAAGACACCACAACAATTGGGAGAGGATGTTTGCAAACCACACATCGGACAAGGGGTGAAAAGCCCAAAGATACAATCAACTCGCACGTCTCCACAAGAAAAAAAACAAGCCAATGAAAACCTGGTCAAAAGATGGAAGCAGAGATTTCTCCGAAGAAGACAGAAAGAGGGCCAGTAGGTGCATGAAAACTTGTTCACCATCATGAAGTCTCAGGAAAATGCAAATCCAAACTGCAAGGCCATGGCAGCTCACTGTGGTCAGCATGGCTAGAAGGAAGCAGACAGGAAATAACAAGTGTCAGAGAGGAGGTGCAGAGAAGGGAAGCCTCCTGCACTGCTGGTGGGAGTGTAACCCGGTGCAGCCACGATGCCAAAGGTGTGGAACTGCCTCAGAAATTTAAGTATCCATGTCCCGTATGACCCAGCTATTAATCTGCCGCTTGCTTATCCAAAAAAGTCAGAAAGACTACCGCATAAAGACATGTGCATGGCTGTGTTCACCACAGTCTTACTCCTGATATCCAAGACTTGGAAAGCACCCTGGTGTCCAGCAAGGGATGATTGGAGAAGGAAGATGGGCTATAGCCACACAATGGTATACCACTCAGCCGGAACAAATGATGCAATCCAGCCATTTGTGACCACCAGAATGGCTGTGAGGGTTTTAGGGGAAGTGTAACAAGCCCCAGTGAGAAATTCAAATACCATAGAATCTCACTTACAAGGAGAAGAAAAAGCAAGCACTAACCAACAGGTGGCACTGAACATTTGTATGCGGGCTCCCAGAGGCAAAGAGGGGCGGTGACGGAGGGTGAAAGAGAAGATTAGGCACAAGTGTGTGGTGAGGGCCTGTGATTAGTCTTACACTGGTGAAGATGATGTAAGCTACACAGAAGTCTAAAGCAATGAGGATGTGAATCTGGAAGTTATAGTACGTTCTAATGCAGGGCCATGGCTATAAATTCACCTCAAATCAAAAATCCAAAAAGGGGTCCAGAATGATGTCATAAAGCTTTGGGGGCGGAAAGAGTTTACGGAAGGTGAACTTCCAAGGATGGAAAATCACCTCCAAATGCTTACAGATGCTACAGAAAGGCAGACCATTCCAAATAGGTGAAGAGGAATACTACGAAGAGAACATGATCAGTCCTAAACCCATGAACGAACGGAAAATGTTACCGTCCATGATGTTATTACTAATCACCTTCACGAATAATCCAAACAGGCCCACGTCTTCCCAAGTTCAGGCAAAAGGTTGGTCCAAAAGTACAATTCAGGGCCGGCCCTGTGGTGGAGCAGGTAAGTGCCCACATTCCGCTTGGGCGGCCCGGGCCTCACTGTTTCACATTACGAGTGCATATCACATTAGTAGTGTTAGGAAATATAGATTTCATGGTATGGTGCGGGCAGAGATCATAAATAAGCAGCAATTGTGAGGATACGTTATCAATACGCACAAGAAAAGGAACCATAAGAATATTACAATCTATGGAAGTATCTGGTACACTTCCCAAAGGCAGAAGGAAGGAAATCTTGTGACCTGCCAAGGTGGAATTGGCAGAGTGCCACGAGATGACACCATCATCGTGCATCAGAACATTCCCTGGGCAACTTCAACTTGTGAGGGAGTCCAGGACTTTTTCTGGGTAAGGTCCACCCATTTTGCCATCTACCCAAGATATAAGAGATAAAACCCAGGATAATCTTACAGGAGTGAAACCAGTGTCTAGAGAGAATGTAGGAGCCCTTTCGAAGTTCAAGGAGAAAGATAGAAACTGACAACAATTGCAGAAAAAGGAAAACTATCCTACCTAGACAGGGTGAGGAGTCAGACTGGTCTGAGATGGCTGTGAAACTCTGTGTGCACGGAGGTTGTCAGGACAACTTCGAATTTTGAGGTCGCTTATGACATCACGGTGAACATGTCCCCCAGGGTGGCCGCATGGTTACAGTCTGAGGATTGGCCTAGGCTAGGCTATTAAAGGGACAGATACCCAGAAACAGGTTTGGCAAACAGAAAGCAGGCACAGAAACTAGAAGAGATAAAACAGAGTCTGATGCAAGGGATAAGAAAGGAACCCTAGGCCACAAGTGAGAATAGAGGGACAGGCACGGAGAGGAGAACATTGTCATCTATTCAAGTCTATGGGGAGGTCATGCTGATTCAAGCTTGCAACTTCATTGGAAACAAGTGGCCGGACTTGGCGTTCATCACACCTACAGTGCCCTCGTGCCTTAAGCATAATGCAAAGTCAAGAAAGATGTCTTGAGGACATTGAAGAGAAGAATCGATGCCTCCTTTCCAAGGCCCATAGCATTCTTTGCAGGTCAGTCTCTTTTTCCGAAGCTCTGGTGTCACGTGGGCCCACTGGGCACATGGTAATGTGTCCCAAGAGATGTCTTGGAAGCCTTGAAGGAATGGAGCCCTGTCACGCTTGGGGTATGTCTCTTTGTTTGGAAGTGCTCTACAAGGGTGCTGAAAAGCACCCTCTTCCACAGGGCTTCGTTCCTTCGTGAAGGCTGCCCTCCCAGGCTAGTGTGCTCTGTTTGCCTCCATCGAAATTCTCTCCCCCTACCTCTTGCCGTAGAAGGATTATTGATTATGTGTTTTGACACCATATGTAAGGAAGTTGCACGAAAATTAGAACTTTACAGTTGTGTTTCAAGAAAAATAAACAGGCCAGGGTAGAGGATGTAGGGCAAACAAATGGCACACCCTATAAAAATTAAGTAAGCCCGTATCTGGACGGAATCTAGGGGAACGTTCAAGGATCAGGGGTCAAGTTCGAAACTTCCCAAATCCGGAAAAGAGACAGAAAAATATCTTTCCTGGAGAGTGGAATTCATCCGATTTGTCTAAGTTGTCTTGGAAACATTGTGTCCGTGAAGGGGGTTGCCAGGACCACCTCGAATTTGGAGTTTCTGATCTCAGGATGTCAAACCAACCCACATGACCACGTGTTCTCAGTGCTTAGTTTGACCTAGGCTAGGATAGCCAAGAGTCCTACAAGTGACCGGTGCAAATTCAAGGACAACAACCAAGAGTCACGAAAGCACTCACACCTCACCCTAGAGAACATACAGCGATTAAAGAAATACAAACTAATCCCTTGGAATGAAGGAGAACGGACTGATAAGCATGTCTAAGGGAGATAGCTGAGAAAGACCATGACGAGTATACTATGGAAAAGAAAAAGAGGACCCAGAAAATGGAAGGTGAACAGAAATCACACCTGAATTATCCACAATGAAAGATGATGTCCGTCTTTAGACAGACTCTGCTGGAACGTTTGAAAGTCAGAGAAATTCACAAGCCAAAAAACGGCAGCGAAGGTCAAGCATGGGCTAACTGGGAAGGGTGAGTTATGAGACTGCTCCAAGCAGGCTCTGAAACCTGTATCCAGGAAGCATGCTGGACCTCAGAGACACAATTATGACAAATCCTCTGACATCACAATGGACCCGAAAAACAACCTAGCCTCATCTACACAGTGCTAGAGTTGGGCTCACTAGTATATTTAACTCCCATTGCACTCAACTGCACGTTGCCACTGAACATGTAAGTGGCCGGCCGGTGGTGCAGTGGTGAGGTCCGCACCTTCTGGGTCTGTGGCCCAGTATGGGCTGGGTGGAATCCTCGGTTTGGGCCTCCTCACCACTGCTTCAGTTGTTCTGGTGCAGGCGTCCGAGGTAGAGTAGAGGCAGATGGGAAGGGACGTTGGACAGGGCCAGACTTCCACAGCAAATACAGGAGCATTGCCAGCAGATGTGAGCACAGCAATGCACTTGTGCCAAAACAAAACCAATTAAAAGTTGCAAAGAATAGAAAAACTGAAGCTAAGGAAAAAAAAAACAAAAAAACAGGAGCTTGCCATTACGAAGAATAGGATCTCTGTGAATAACCTTAGCAAAACAGGTGAATTCTATGTTAATTCAAAAACTAGCAAACCTTTGGCGAAAGAAACTCAAGAAGACACAAGAAAAAAAAAGATATCGAGGGATCTAGGAATGGAAGGATTAACACACTTGAAAGGTTCATACCGCAGTAAGGAATCTCTGGATTCCATGCAATCCCAGTCAAAGTTGCAGCAGTATTTGCCACAGAGAAGAAGAGAGAATCCTGAAGTTTCTAGCCAGCAACACGAGACCCTGACTAGGCAAAGGAATCCTCAGGAAAACGAACAAAGCAGCACGTGTCACAATTTCTGATTTCAACATAGAGGACGAAGCGCTAGGTACCGAAACGGCACAGTCTGGGCCCCAAAACAGGCATGAAGACCCGTGCAAAACAATTGAGAGCCCAGAGCCCAACTCAAACTTACATGGACAGCCCATTTTGGACCAGGGAGCCAAGTGGAGACAGCGGAGAAAGGAGAGTCTCTACAATAAACGGTGCTGGGAAGCCTGCACAGCCACATGGAACACAACGAGAGTACACCATGATGTTACACCTGGCACACACACCACCTGAAGTGGATTAAAGCCTTGAATGGCAGACTTGAAACCGTGAACCTTGTAGGAGAAGACCTAGGCAGAGTGCTCTTTGCCATCTGTCTGAGCCGCCTATTTGGAAGAAGCATGTCTGACTGGGCAAGGGCAACAAAGGAAACAAGAAACAAACGGGACCACATCAAATGCACACACTTCTGCCCACTCAAGGAAACCATCAACTGAATACTAAGACACCACAACAATTGGGAGAGGATGTTTGCAAACCACACATCGGACAAGGGGTGAAAAGCCCAAAGATACAATCAACTCGCACGTCTCCACAAGAAAAAAAACAAGCCAATGAAAACCTGGTCAAAAGATGGAAGCAGAGATTTCTCCGAAGAAGACAGAAAGAGGGCCAGTAGGTGCATGAAAACTTGTTCACCATCATGAAGTCTCAGGAAAATGCAAATCCAAACTGCAAGGCCATGGCAGCTCACTGTGGTCAGCATGGCTAGAAGGAAGCAGACAGGAAATAACAAGTGTCAGAGAGGAGGTGCAGAGAAGGGAAGCCTCCTGCACTGCTGGTGGGAGTGTAACCCGGTGCAGCCACGATGCCAAAGGTGTGGAACTGCCTCAGAAATTTAAGTATCCATGTCCCGTATGACCCAGCTATTAATCTGCCGCTTGCTTATCCAAAAAAGTCAGAAAGACTACCGCATAAAGACATGTGCATGGCTGTGTTCACCACAGTCTTACTCCTGATATCCAAGACTTGGAAAGCACCCTGGTGTCCAGCAAGGGATGATTGGAGAAGGAAGATGGGCTATAGCCACACAATGGTATACCACTCAGCCGGAACAAATGATGCAATCCAGCCATTTGTGACCACCAGAATGGCTGTGAGGGTTTTAGGGGAAGTGTAACAAGCCCCAGTGAGAAATTCAAATACCATAGAATCTCACTTACAAGGAGAAGAAAAAGCAAGCACTAACCAACAGGTGGCACTGAACATTTGTATGCGGGCTCCCAGAGGCAAAGAGGGGCGGTGACGGAGGGTGAAAGAGAAGATTAGGCACAAGTGTGTGGTGAGGGCCTGTGATTAGTCTTACACTGGTGAAGATGATGTAAGCTACACAGAAGTCTAAAGCAATGAGGATGTGAATCTGGAAGTTATAGTACGTTCTAATGCAGGGCCATGGCTATAAATTCACCTCAAATCAAAAATCCAAAAAGGGGTCCAGAATGATGTCATAAAGCTTTGGGGGCGGAAAGAGTTTACGGAAGGTGAACTTCCAAGGATGGAAAATCACCTCCAAATGCTTACAGATGCTACAGAAAGGCAGACCATTCCAAATAGGTGAAGAGGAATACTACGAAGAGAACATGATCAGTCCTAAACCCATGAACGAACGGAAAATGTTACCGTCCATGATGTTATTACTAATCACCTTCACGAATAATCCAAACAGGCCCACGTCTTCCCAAGTTCAGGCAAAAGGTTGGTCCAAAAGTACAATTCAGGGCCGGCCCTGTGGTGGAGCAGGTAAGTGCCCACATTCCGCTTGGGCGGCCCGGGCCTCACTGTTTCACATTACGAGTGCATATCACATTAGTAGTGTTAGGAAATATAGATTTCATGGTATGGTGCGGGCAGAGATCATAAATAAGCAGCAATTGTGAGGATACGTTATCAATACGCACAAGAAAAGGAACCATAAGAATATTACAATCTATGGAAGTATCTGGTACACTTCCCAAAGGCAGAAGGAAGGAAATCTTGTGACCTGCCAAGGTGGAATTGGCAGAGTGCCACGAGATGACACCATCATCGTGCATCAGAACATTCCCTGGGCAACTTCAACTTGTGAGGGAGTCCAGGACTTTTTCTGGGTAAGGTCCACCCATTTTGCCATCTACCCAAGATATAAGAGATAAAACCCAGGATAATCTTACAGGAGTGAAACCAGTGTCTAGAGAGAATGTAGGAGCCCTTTCGAAGTTCAAGGAGAAAGATAGAAACTGACAACAATTGCAGAAAAAGGAAAACTATCCTACCTAGACAGGGTGAGGAGTCAGACTGGTCTGAGATGGCTGTGAAACTCTGTGTGCACGGAGGTTGTCAGGACAACTTCGAATTTTGAGGTCGCTTATGACATCACGGTGAACATGTCCCCCAGGGTGGCCGCATGGTTACAGTCTGAGGATTGGCCTAGGCTAGGCTATTAAAGGGACAGATACCCAGAAACAGGTTTGGCAAACAGAAAGCAGGCACAGAAACTAGAAGAGATAAAACAGAGTCTGATGCAAGGGATAAGAAAGGAACCCTAGGCCACAAGTGAGAATAGAGGGACAGGCACGGAGAGGAGAACATTGTCATCTATTCAAGTCTATGGGGAGGTCATGCTGATTCAAGCTTGCAACTTCATTGGAAACAAGTGGCCGGACTTGGCGTTCATCACACCTACAGTGCCCTTGTGCCTTAAGCATAATGCAAAGTCAAGAAAGATGTCTTGAGGACATTGAAGAGAAGAATCGATGCCTCCTTTCCAAGGCCCATAGCATTCTTTGCAGGTCAGTCTCTTTTTCCGAAGCTCTGGTGTCACGTGGGCCCACTGGGCACATGGTAATGTGTCCCAAGAGATGTCTTGGAAGCCTTGAAGGAATGGAGCCCTGTCACGCTTGGGGTATGTCTCTTTGTTTGGAAGTGCTCTACAAGGGTGCTGAAAAGCACCCTCTTCCACAGGGCTTCGTTCCTTCGTGAAGGCTGCCCTCCCAGGCTAGTGTGCTCTGTTTGCCTCCATCGAAATTCTCTCCCCCTACCTCTTGCCGTAGAAGGATTATTGATTATGTGTTTTGACACCATATGTAAGGAAGTTGCACGAAAATTAGAACTTTACAGTTGTGTTTCAAGAAAAATAAACAGGCCAGGGTAGAGGATGTAGGGCAAACAAATGGCACACCCTATAAAAATTAAGTAAGCCCGTATCTGGACGGAATCTAGGGGAACGTTCAAGGATCAGGGGTCAAGTTCGAAACTTCCCAAATCCGGAAAAGAGACAGAAAAATATCTTTCCTGGAGAGTGGAATTCATCCGATTTGTCTAAGTTGTCTTGGAAACATTGTGTCCGTGAAGGGGGTTGCCAGGACCACCTCGAATTTGGAGTTTCTGATCTCAGGATGTCAAACCAACCCACATGACCACGTGTTCTCAGTGCTTAGTTTGACCTAGGCTAGGATAGCCAAGAGTCCTACAAGTGACCGGTGCAAATTCAAGGACAACAACCAAGAGTCACGAAAGCACTCACACCTCACCCTAGAGAACATACAGCGATTAAAGAAATACAAACTAATCCCTTGGAATGAAGGAGAACGGACTGATAAGCATGTCTAAGGGAGATAGCTGAGAAAGACCATGACGAGTATACTATGGAAAAGAAAAAGAGGACCCAGAAAATGGAAGGTGAACAGAAATCACACCTGAATTATCCACAATGAAAGATGATGTCCGTCTTTAGACAGACTCTGCTGGAACGTTTGAAAGTCAGAGAAATTCACAAGCCAAAAAACGGCAGCGAAGGTCAAGCATGGGCTAACTGGGAAGGGTGAGTTATGAGACTGCTCCAAGCAGGCTCTGAAACCTGTATCCAGGAAGCATGCTGGACCTCAGAGACACAATTATGACAAATCCTCTGACATCACAATGGACCCGAAAAACAACCTAGCCTCATCTACACAGTGCTAGAGTTGGGCTCACTAGTATATTTAACTCCCATTGCACTCAACTGCACGTTGCCACTGAACATGTAAGTGGCCGGCCGGTGGTGCAGTGGTGAGGTCCGCACCTTCTGGGTCTGTGGCCCAGTATGGGCTGGGTGGAATCCTCGGTTTGGGCCTCCTCACCACTGCTTCAGTTGTTCTGGTGCAGGCGTCCGAGGTAGAGTAGAGGCAGATGGGAAGGGACGTTGGACAGGGCCACACTTCCACAGCAAATACAGGAGCATTGCCAGCAGATGTGAGCACAGCAATGCACTTGTGCCAAAACAAAACCAATTAAAAGTTGCAAAGAATAGAAAAACTGAAGCTAAGGAAAAAAAAAACAAAAAAACAGGAGCTTGCCATTACGAAGAATAGGATCTCTGTGAATAACCTTAGCAAAACAGGTGAATTCTATGTTAATTCAAAAACTAGCAAACCTTTGGGGAAAGAAACTCAAGAAGGCACAAGAAAAAAAAAGATATCGAGGGATCTAGGAATGGAAGGATTAACACACTTGAAAGGTTCATACCGCAGTAAGGAATCTCTGGATTCCATGCAATCCCAGTCAAAGTTGCAGCAGTATTTGCCACAGAGAAGAAGAGAGAATCCTGAAGTTTCTAGCCAGCAACACGAGACCCTGACTAGGCAAAGGAATCCTCAGGAAAACGAACAAAGCAGCACGTGTCACAATTTCTGATTTCAACATAGAGGACGAAGCGCTAGGTACCGAAACGGCACAGTCTGGGCCCCAAAACAGGCATGAAGACCCGTGCAAAACAATTGAGAGCCCAGAGCCCAACTCAAACTTACATGGACAGCCCATTTTGGACCAGGGAGCCAAGTGGAGACAGCGGAGAAAGGAGAGTCTCTACAATAAACGGTGCTGGGAAGCCTGCACAGCCACATGGAACACAACGAGAGTACACCATGATGTTACACCTGGCACACACACCACCTGAAGTGGATTAAAGCCTTGAATGGCAGACTTGAAACCGTGAACCTTGTAGGAGAAGACCTAGGCAGAGTGCTCTTTGCCATCTGTCTGAGCCGCCTATTTGGAAGAAGCATGTCTGACTGGGCAAGGGCAACAAAGGAAACAAGAAACAAACGGGACCACATCAAATGCACACACTTCTGCCCACTCAAGGAAACCATCAACTGAATACTAAGACACCACAACAATTGGGAGAGGATGTTTGCAAACCACACATCGGACAAGGGGTGAAAAGCCCAAAGATACAATCAACTCGCACGTCTCCACAAGAAAAAAAACAAGCCAATGAAAACCTGGTCAAAAGATGGAAGCAGAGATTTCTCCGAAGAAGACAGAAAGAGGGCCAGTAGGTGCATGAAAACTTGTTCACCATCATGAAGTCTCAGGAAAATGCAAATCCAAACTGCAAGGCCATGGCAGCTCACTGTGGTCAGCATGGCTAGAAGGAAGCAGACAGGAAATAACAAGTGTCAGAGAGGAGGTGCAGAGAAGGGAAGCCTCCTGCACTGCTGGTGGGAGTGTAACCCGGTGCAGCCACGATGCCAAAGGTGTGGAACTGCCTCAGAAGTTTAAGTATCCATGTCCCGTATGACCCAGCTATTAATCTGCCGCTTGCTTATCCAAAAAAGTCAGAAAGACTACCGCATAAAGACATGTGCATGGCTGTGTTCACCACAGTCTTACTCCTGATATCCAAGACTTGGAAAGCACCCTGGTGTCCAGCAAGGGATGATTGGAGAAGGAAGATGGGCTATAGCCACACAATGGTATACCACTCAGCCGGAACAAATGATGCAATCCAGCCATTTGTGAGCACCAGAATGGCTGTGAGGGTTTTAGGGGAAGTGTAACAAGCCCCAGTGAGAAATTCAAATACCATAGAATCTCACTTACAAGGAGAAGAAAAAGCAAGCACTAACCAACAGGTGGCACTGAACATTTGTATGCGGGCTCCCAGAGGCAAAGAGGGGCGGTGACGGAGGGTGAAAGAGAAGATTAGGCACAAGTGTGTGGTGAGGGCCTGTGATTAGTCTTACACTGGTGAAGATGATGTAAGCTACACAGAAGTCTAAAGCAATGAGGATGTGAATCTGGAAGTTATAGTACGTTCTAATGCAGGGCCATGGCTATAAATTCACCTCAAATCAAAAATCCAAAAAGGGGTCCAGAATGATGTCATAAAGCTTTGGGGGCGGAAAGAGTTTACGGAAGGTGAACTTCCAAGGATGGAAAATCACCTCCAAATGCTTACAGATGCTACAGAAAGGCAGACCATTCCAAATAGGTGAAGAGGAATACTACGAAGAGAACATGATCAGTCCTAAACCCATGAACGAACGGAAAATGTTACCGTCCATGATGTTATTACTAATCACCTTCACGAATAATCCAAACAGGCCCACGTCTTCCCAAGTTCAGGCAAAAGGTTGGTCCAAAAGTACAATTCAGGGCCGGCCCTGTGGTGGAGCAGGTAAGTGCCCACATTCCGCTTGGGCGGCCCGGGCCTCACTGTTTCACATTACGAGTGCATATCACATTAGTAGTGTTAGGAAATATAGATTTCATGGTATGGTGCGGGCAGAGATCATAAATAAGCAGCAATTGTGAGGATACGTTATCAATACGCACAAGAAAAGGAACCATAAGAATATTACAATCTATGGAAGTATCTGGTACACTTCCCAAAGGCAGAAGGAAGGAAATCTTGTGACCTGCCAAGGTGGAATTGGCAGAGTGCCACGAGATGACACCATCATCGTGCATCAGAACATTCCCTGGGCAACTTCAACTTGTGAGGGAGTCCAGGACTTTTTCTGGGTAAGGTCCACCCATTTTGCCATCTACCCAAGATATAAGAGATAAAACCCAGGATAATCTTACAGGAGTGACACCAGTGTCTAGAGAGAATGTAGGAGCCCTTTCGAAGTTCAAGGAGAAAGATAGAAACTGACAACAATTGCAGAAAAAGGAAAACTATCCTACCTAGACAGGGTGAGGAGTCAGACTGGTCTGAGATGGCTGTGAAACTCTGTGTGCACGGAGGTTGTCAGGACAACTTCGAATTTTGAGGTCGCTTATGACATCACGGTGAACATGTCCCCCAGGGTGGCCGCATGGTTACAGTCTGAGGATTGGCCTAGGCTAGGCTATTAAAGGGACAGATACCCAGAAACAGGTTTGGCAAACAGAAAGCAGGCACAGAAACTAGAAGAGATAAAACAGAGTCTGATGCAAGGGATAAGAAAGGAACCCTAGGCCACAAGTGAGAATAGAGGGACAGGCACGGAGAGGAGAACATTGTCATCTATTCAAGTCTATGGGGAGGTCATGCTGATTCAAGCTTGCAACTTCATTGGAAACAAGTGGCCGGACTTGGCGTTCATCACACCTACAGTGCCCTTGTGCCTTAAGCATAATGCAAAGTCAAGAAAGATGTCTTGAGGACATTGAAGAGAAGAATCGATGCCTCCTTTCCAAGGCCCATAGCATTCTTTGCAGGTCAGTCTCTTTTTCCGAAGCTCTGGTGTCACGTGGGCCCACTGGGCACATGGTAATGTGTCCCAAGAGATGTCTTGGAAGCCTTGAAGGAATGGAGCCCTGTCACGCTTGGGGTATGTCTCTTTGTTTGGAAGTGCTCTACAAGGGTGCTGAAAAGCACCCTCTTCCACAGGGCTTCGTTCCTTCGTGAAGGCTGCCCTCCCAGGCTAGTGTGCTCTGTTTGCCTCCATCGAAATTCTCTCCCCCTACCTCTTGCCGTAGAAGGATTATTGATTATGTGTTTTGACACCATATGTAAGGAAGTTGCACGAAAATTAGAACTTTACAGTTGTGTTTCAAGAAAAATAAACAGGCCAGGGTAGAGGATGTAGGGCAAACAAATGGCACACCCTATAAAAATTAAGTAAGCCCGTATCTGGACGGAATCTAGGGGAACGTTCAAGGATCAGGGGTCAAGTTCGAAACTTCCCAAATCCGGAAAAGAGACAGAAAAATATCTTTCCTGGAGAGTGGAATTCATCCGATTTGTCTAAGTTGTCTTGGAAACATTGTGTCCGTGAAGGGGGTTGCCAGGACCACCTCGAATTTGGAGTTTCTGATCTCAGGATGTCAAACCAACCCACATGACCACGTGTTCTCAGTGCTTAGTTTGACCTAGGCTAGGATAGCCAAGAGTCCTACAAGTGACCGGTGCAAATTCAAGGACAACAACCAAGAGTCACGAAAGCACTCACACCTCACCCTAGAGAACATACAGCGATTAAAGAAATACAAACTAATCCCTTGGAATGAAGGAGAACGGACTGATAAGCATGTCTAAGGGAGATAGCTGAGAAAGACCATGACGAGTATACTATGGAAAAGAAAAAGAGGACCCAGAAAATGGAAGGTGAACAGAAATCACACCTGAATTATCCACAATGAAAGATGATGTCCGTCTTTAGACAGACTCTGCTGGAACGTTTGAAAGTCAGAGAAATTCACAAGCCAAAAAACGGCAGCGAAGGTCAAGCATGGGCTAACTGGGAAGGGTGAGTTATGAGACTGCTCCAAGCAGGCTCTGAAACCTGTATCCAGGAAGCATGCTGGACCTCAGAGACACAATTATGACAAATCCTCTGACATCACAATGGACCCGAAAAACAACCTAGCCTCATCTACACAGTGCTAGAGTTGGGCTCACTAGTATATTTAACTCCCATTGCACTCAACTGCACGTTGCCACTGAACATGTAAGTGGCCGGCCGGTGGTGCAGTGGTGAGGTCCGCACCTTCTGGGTCTGTGGCCCAGTATGGGCTGGGTGGAATCCTCGGTTTGGGCCTCCTCACCACTGCTTCAGTTGTTCTGGTGCAGGCGTCCGAGGTAGAGTAGAGGCAGATGGGAAGGGACGTTGGACAGGGCCACACTTCCACAGCAAATACAGGAGCATTGCCAGCAGATGTGAGCACAGCAATGCACTTGTGCCAAAACAAAACCAATTAAAAGTTGCAAAGAATAGAAAAACTGAAGCTAAGGAAAAAAAAAACAAAAAAACAGGAGCTTGCCATTACGAAGAATAGGATCTCTGTGAATAACCTTAGCAAAACAGGTGAATTCTATGTTAATTCAAAAACTAGCAAACCTTTGGCGAAAGAAACTCAAGAAGACACAAGAAAAAAAAAGATATCGAGGGATCTAGGAATGGAAGGATTAACACACTTGAAAGGTTCATACCGCAGTAAGGAATCTCTGGATTCCATGCAATCCCAGTCAAAGTTGCAGCAGTATTTGCCACAGAGAAGAAGAGAGAATCCTGAAGTTTCTAGCCAGCAACATGAGACCCTGACTAGGCAAAGGAATCCTCAGGAAAACGAACAAAGCAGCACGTGTCACAATTTCTGATTTCAACATAGAGGACGAAGCGCTAGGTACCGAAACGGCACAGTCTGGGCCCCAAAACAGGCATGAAGACCCGTGCAAAACAATTGAGAGCCCAGAGCCCAACTCAAACTTACATGGACAGCCCATTTTGGACCAGGGAGCCAAGTGGAGACAGCGGAGAAAGGAGAGTCTCTACAATAAACGGTGCTGGGAAGCCTGCACAGCCACATGGAACACAACGAGAGTACACCATGATGTTACACCTGGCACACACACCACCTGAAGTGGATTAAAGCCTTGAATGGCAGACTTGAAACCGTGAACCTTGTAGGAGAAGACCTAGGCAGAGTGCTCTTTGCCATCTGTCTGAGCCGCCTATTTGGAAGAAGCATGTCTGACTGGGCAAGGGCAACAAAGGAAACAAGAAACAAACGGGACCACATCAAATGCACACACTTCTGCCCACTCAAGGAAACCATCAACTGAATACTAAGACACCACAACAATTGGGAGAGGATGTTTGCAAACCACACATCGGACAAGGGGTGAAAAGCCCAAAGATACAATCAACTCGCACGTCTCCACAAGAAAAAAAACAAGCCAATGAAAACCTGGTCAAAAGATGGAAGCAGAGATTTCTCCGAAGAAGACAGAAAGAGGGCCAGTAGGTGCATGAAAACTTGTTCACCATCATGAAGTCTCAGGAAAATGCAAATCCAAACTGCAAGGCCATGGCAGCTCACTGTGGTCAGCATGGCTAGAAGGAAGCAGACAGGAAATAACAAGTGTCAGAGAGGAGGTGCAGAGAAGGGAAGCCTCCTGCACTGCTGGTGGGAGTGTAACCCGGTGCAGCCACGATGCCAAAGGTGTGGAACTGCCTCAGAAGTTTAAGTATCCATGTCCCGTATGACCCAGCTATTAATCTGCCGCTTGCTTATCCAAAAAAGTCAGAAAGACTACCGCATAAAGACATGTGCATGGCTGTGTTCACCACAGTCTTACTCCTGATATCCAAGACTTGGAAAGCACCCTGGTGTCCAGCAAGGGATGATTGGAGAAGGAAGATGGGCTATAGCCACACAATGGTATACCACTCAGCCGGAACAAATGATGCAATCCAGCCATTTGTGACCACCAGAATGGCTGTGAGGGTTTTAGGGGAAGTGTAACAAGCCCCAGTGAGAAATTCAAATACCATAGAATCTCACTTACAAGGAGAAGAAAAAGCAAGCACTAACCAACAGGTGGCACTGAACATTTGTATGCGGGCTCCCAGAGGCAAAGAGGGGCGGTGACGGAGGGTGAAAGAGAAGATTAGGCACAAGTGTGTGGTGAGGGCCTGTGATTAGTCTTACACTGGTGAAGATGATGTAAGCTACACAGAAGTCTAAAGCAATGAGGATGTGAATCTGGAAGTTATAGTACGTTCTAATGCAGGGTCATGGCTATAAATTCACCTCAAATCAAAAATCCAAAAAGGGGTCCAGAATGATGTCATAAAGCTTTGGGGGCGGAAAGAGTTTACGGAAGGTGAACTTCCAAGGATGGAAAATCACCTCCAAATGCTTACAGATGCTACAGAAAGGCAGACCATTCCAAATAGGTGAAGAGGAATACTACGAAGAGAACATGATCAGTCCTAAACCCATGAACGAACGGAAAATGTTACCGTCCATGATGTTATTACTAATCACCTTCACGAATAATCCAAACAGGCCCACGTCTTCCCAAGTTCAGGCAAAAGGTTGGTCCAAAAGTACAATTCAGGGCCGGCCCTGTGGTGGAGCAGGTAAGTGCCCACATTCCGCTTGGGCGGCCCGGGCCTCACTGTTTCACATTACGAGTGCATATCACATTAGTAGTGTTAGGAAATATAGATTTCATGGTATGGTGCGGGCAGAGATCACAAATAAGCAGCAATTGTGAGGATACGTTATCAATACGCACAAGAAAAGGAACCATAAGAATATTACAATCTATGGAAGTATCTGGTACACTTCCCAAAGGCAGAAGGAAGGAAATCTTGTGACCTGCCAAGGTGGAATTGGCAGAGTGCCACGAGATGACACCATCATCGTGCATCAGAACATTCCCTGGGCAACTTCAACTTGTGAGGGAGTCCAGGACTTTTTCTGGGTAAGGTCCACCCATTTTGCCATCTACCCAAGATATAAGAGATAAAACCCAGGATAATCTTACAGGAGTGAAACCAGTGTCTAGAGAGAATGTAGGAGCCCTTTCGAAGTTCAAGGAGAAAGATAGAAACTGACAACAATTGCAGAAAAAGGAAAACTATCCTACCTAGACAGGGTGAGGAGTCAGACTGGTCTGAGATGGCTGTGAAACTCTGTGTGCACGGAGGTTGTCAGGACAACTTCGAATTTTGAGGTCGCTTATGACATCACGGTGAACATGTCCCCCAGGGTGGCCGCATGGTTACAGTCTGAGGATTGGCCTAGGCTAGGCTATTAAAGGGACAGATACCCAGAAACAGGTTTGGCAAACAGAAAGCAGGCACAGAAACTAGAAGAGATAAAACAGAGTCTGATGCAAGGGATAAGAAAGGAACCCTAGGCCACAAGTGAGAATAGAGGGACAGGCACGGAGAGGAGAACATTGTCATCTATTCAAGTCTATGGGGAGGTCATGCTGATTCAAGCTTGCAACTTCATTGGAAACAAGTGGCCGGACTTGGCGTTCATCACACCTACAGTGCCCTTGTGCCTTAAGCATAATGCAAAGTCAAGAAAGATGTCTTGAGGACATTGAAGAGAAGAATCGATGCCTCCTTTCCAAGGCCCATAGCATTCTTTGCAGGTCAGTCTCTTTTTCCGAAGCTCTGGTGTCACGTGGGCCCACTGGGCACATGGTAATGTGTCCCAAGAGATGTCTTGGAAGCCTTGAAGGAATGGAGCCCTGTCACGCTTGGGGTATGTCTCTTTGTTTGGAAGTGCTCTACAAGGGTGCTGAAAAGCACCCTCTTCCACAGGGCTTCGTTCCTTCGTGAAGGCTGCCCTCCCAGGCTAGTGTGCTCTGTTTGCCTCCATCGAAATTCTCTCCCCCTACCTCTTGCCGTAGAAGGATTATTGATTATGTGTTTTGACACCATATGTAAGGAAGTTGCACGAAAATTAGAACTTTACAGTTGTGTTTCAAGAAAAATAAACAGGCCAGGGTAGAGGATGTAGGGCAAACAAATGGCACACCCTATAAAAATTAAGTAAGCCCGTATCTGGACGGAATCTAGGGGAACGTTCAAGGATCAGGGGTCAAGTTCGAAACTTCCCAAATCCGGAAAAGAGACAGAAAAATATCTTTCCTGGAGAGTGGAATTCATCCGATTTGTCTAAGTTGTCTTGGAAACATTGTGTCCGTGAAGGGGGTTGCCAGGACCACCTCGAATTTGGAGTTTCTGATCTCAGGATGTCAAACCAACCCACATGACCACGTGTTCTCAGTGCTTAGTTTGACCTAGGCTAGGATAGCCAAGAGTCCTACAAGTGACCGGTGCAAATTCAAGGACAACAACCAAGAGTCACGAAAGCACTCACACCTCACCCTAGAGAACATACAGCGATTAACGAAATACAAACTAATCCCTTGGAATGAAGGAGAACGGACTGATAAGCATGTCTAAGGGAGATAGCTGAGAAAGACCATGACGAGTATACTATGGAAAAGAAAAAGAGGACCCAGAAAATGGAAGGTGAACAGAAATCACACCTGAATTATCCACAATGAAAGATGATGTCCGTCTTTAGACAGACTCTGCTGGAACGTTTGAAAGTCAGAGAAATTCACAAGCCAAAAAACGGCAGCGAAGGTCAAGCATGGGCTAACTGGGAAGGGTGAGTTATGAGACTGCTCCAAGCAGGCTCTGAAACCTGTATCCAGGAAGCATGCTGGACCTCAGAGACACAATTATGACAAATCCTCTGACATCACAATGGACCCGAAAAACAACCTAGCCTCATCTACACAGTGCTAGAGTTGGGCTCACTAGTATATTTAACTCCCATTGCACTCAACTGCACGTTGCCACTGAACATGTAAGTGGCCGGCCGGTGGTGCAGTGGTGAGGTCCGCACCTTCTGGGTCTGTGGCCCAGTATGGGCTGGGTGGAATCCTCGGTTTGGGCCTCCTCACCACTGCTTCAGTTGTTCTGGTGCAGGCGTCCGAGGTAGAGTAGAGGCAGATGGGAAGGGACGTTGGACAGGGCCAGACTTCCACAGCAAATACAGGAGCATTGCCAGCAGATGTGAGCACAGCAATGCACTTGTGCCAAAACAAAACCAATTAAAAGTTGCAAAGAATAGAAAAACTGAAGCTAAGGAAAAAAAAAACAAAAAAACAGGAGCTTGCCATTACGAAGAATAGGATCTCTGTGAATAACCTTAGCAAAACAGGTGAATTCTATGTTAATTCAAAAACTAGCAAACCTTTGGCGAAAGAAACTCAAGAAGACACAAGAAAAAAAAAGATATCGAGGGATCTAGGAATGGAAGGATTAACACACTTGAAAGGTTCATACCGCAGTAAGGAATCTCTGGATTCCATGCAATCCCAGTCAAAGTTGCAGCAGTATTTGCCACAGAGAAGAAGAGAGAATCCTGAAGTTTCTAGCCAGCAACACGAGACCCTGACTAGGCAAAGGAATCCTCAGGAAAACGAACAAAGCAGCACGTGTCACAATTTCTGATTTCAACATAGAGGACGAAGCGCTAGGTACCGAAACGGCACAGTCTGGGCCCCAAAACAGGCATGAAGACCCATGCAAAACAATTGAGAGCCCAGAGCCCAACTCAAACTTACATGGACAGCCCATTTTGGACCAGGGAGCCAAGTGGAGACAGCGGAGAAAGGAGAGTCTCTACAATAAACGGTGCTGGGAAGCCTGCACAGCCACATGGAACACAACGAGAGTACACCATGATGTTACACCTGGCACACACACCACCTGAAGTGGATTAAAGCCTTGAATGGCAGACTTGAAACCGTGAACCTTGTAGGAGAAGACCTAGGCAGAGTGCTCTTTGCCATCTGTCTGAGCCGCCTATTTGGAAGAAGCATGTCTGACTGGGCAAGGGCAACAAAGGAAACAAGAAACAAACGGGACCACATCAAATGCACACACTTCTGCCCACTCAAGGAAACCATCAACTGAATACTAAGACACCACAACAATTGGGAGAGGATGTTTGCAAACCACACATCGGACAAGGGGTGAAAAGCCCAAAGATACAATCAACTCGCACGTCTCCACAAGAAAAAAAACAAGCCAATGAAAACCTGGTCAAAAGATGGAAGCAGAGATTTCTCCGAAGAAGACAGAAAGAGGGCCAGTAGGTGCATGAAAACTTGTTCACCATCATGAAGTCTCAGGAAAATGCAAATCCAAACTGCAAGGCCATGGCAGCTCACTGTGGTCAGCATGGCTAGAAGGAAGCAGACAGGAAATAACAAGTGTCAGAGAGGAGGTGGAGAGAAGGGAAGCCTCCTGCACTGCTGGTGGGAGTGTAACCCGGTGCAGACACGATGCCAAAGGTGTGGAACTGCCTCAGAAGTTTAAGTATCCATGTCCCGTATGACCCAGCTATTAATCTGCCGCTTGCTTATCCAAAACAGTCAGAAAGACTACCGCATAAAGACATGTGCATGGCTGTGTTCACCACAGTCTTACTCCGGATATCCAAGACTTGGAAAGCACCCTGGTGTCCAGCAAGGGATGATTGGAGAAGGAAGATGGGCTATAGCCACACAATGGTATACCACTCAGCCGGAACAAATGATGCAATCCAGCCATTTGTGACCACCAGAATGGCTGTGAGGGTTTTAGGGGAAGTGTAACAAGCCCCAGTGAGAAATTCAAATACCATAGAATCTCACTTACAAGGAGAAGAAAAAGCAAGCACTAACCAACAGGTGGCACTGAACATTTGTATGCGGGCTCCCAGAGGCAAAGAGGGGCGGTGACGGAGGGTGAAAGAGAAGATTAGGCACAAGTGTGTGGTGAGGGCCTGTGATTAGTCTTACACTGGTGAAGATGATGTAAGCTACACAGAAGTCTAAAGCAATGAGGACGTGAATCTGGAAGTTATAGTACGTTCTAATGCAGGGCCATGGCTATAAATTCACCTCAAATCAAAAATCCAAAAAGGGGTCCAGAATGATGTCATAAAGCTTTGGGGGCGGAAAGAGTTTACAGAAGGTGAACTTCCAAGGATGGAAAATCACCTCCAAATGCTTACAGATGCTACAGAAAGGCAGACCATTCCAAATAGGTGAAGAGGAATACTACGAAGAGAACATGATCAGTCCTAAACCCATGAACGAACGGAAAATGTTACCGTCCATGATGTTATTACTAATCACCTTCACGAATAATCCAAACAGGCCCACGTCTTCCCAAGTTCAGGCAAAAGGTTGGTCCAAAAGTACAATTCAGGGCCGGCCCTGTGGTGGAGCAGGTAAGTGCCCACATTCCGCTTGGGCGGCCCGGGCCTCACTGTTTCACATTACGAGTGCATATCACATTAGTAGTGTTAGGAAATATAGATTTCATGGTATGGTGCGGGCAGAGATCATAAATAAGCAGCAATTGTGAGGATACGTTATCAATACGCACAAGAAAAGGAACCATAAGAATATTACAATCTATGGAAGTATCTGGTACACTTCCCAAAGGCAGAAGGAAGGAAAACTTGTGACCTGCCAAGGTGGAATTGGCAGAGTGCCACGAGATGACACCATCATCGTGCATCAGAACATTCCCTGGGCAACTTCAACTTGTGAGGGAGTCCAGGACTTTTTCTGGGTAAGGTCCACCCATTTTGCCATCTACCCAAGATATAAGAGATAAAACCCAGGATAATCTTACAGGAGTGACACCAGTGTCTAGAGAGAATGTAGGAGCCCTTTCGAAGTTCAAGGAGAAAGATAGAAACTGACAACAATTGCAGAAAAAGGAAAACTATCCTACCTAGACAGGGTGAGGAGTCAGACTGGTCTGAGATGGCTGTGAAACTCTGTGTGCACGGAGGTTGTCAGGACAACTTCGAATTTTGAGGTCGCTTATGACATCACGGTGAACATGTCCCCCAGGGTGGCCGCATGGTTACAGTCTGAGGATTGGCCTAGGCTAGGCTATTAAAGGGACAGATACCCAGAAACAGGTTTGGCAAACAGAAAGCAGGCACAGAAACTAGAAGAGATAAAACAGAGTCTGATGCAAGGGATAAGAAAGGAACCCTAGGCCACAAGTGAGAATAGAGGGACAGGCACGGAGAGGAGAACATTGTCATCTATTCAAGTCTATGGGGAGGTCATGCTGATTCAAGCTTGCAACTTCATTGGAAACAAGTGGCCGGACTTGGCGTTCATCACACCTACAGTGCCCTTGTGCCTTAAGCATAATGCAAAGTCAAGAAAGATGTCTTGAGGACATTGAAGAGAAGAATCGATGCCTCCTTTCCAAGGCCCATAGCATTCTTTGCAGGTCAGTCTCTTTTTCCGAAGCTCTGGTGTCACGTGGGCCCACTGGGCACATGGTAATGTGTCCCAAGAGATGTCTTGGAAGCCTTGAAGGAATGGAGCCCTGTCACGCTTGGGGTATGTCTCTTTGTTTGGAAGTGCTCTACAAGGGTGCTGAAAAGCACCCTCTTCCACAGGGCTTCGTTCCTTCGTGAAGGCTGCCCTCCCAGGCTAGTGTGCTCTGTTTGCCTCCATCGAAATTCTCTCCCCCTACCTCTTGCCGTAGAAGGATTATTGATTATGTGTTTTGACACCATATGTAAGGAAGTTGCACGAAAATTAGAACTTTACAGTTGTGTTTCAAGAAAAATAAACAGGCCAGGGTAGAGGATGTAGGGCAAACAAATGGCACACCCTATAAAAATTAAGTAAGCCCGTATCTGGACGGAATCTAGGGGAACGTTCAAGGATCAGGGGTCAAGTTCGAAACTTCCCAAATCCGGAAAAGAGACAGAAAAATATCTTTCCTGGAGAGTGGAATTCATCCGATTTGTCTAAGTTGTCTTGGAAACATTGTGTCCGTGAAGGGGGTTGCCAGGACCACCTCGAATTTGGAGTTTCTGATCTCAGGATGTCAAACCAACCCACATGACCACGTGTTCTCAGTGCTTAGTTTGACCTAGGCTAGGGTAGCCAAGAGTCCTACAAGTGACCGGTGCAAATTCAAGGACAACAACCAAGAGTCACGAAAGCACTCACACCTCACCCTAGAGAACATACAGCGATTAACGAAATACAAACTAATCCCTTGGAATGAAGGAGAACGGACTGATAAGCATGTCTAAGGGAGATAGCTGAGAAAGACCATGACGAGTATACTATGGAAAAGAAAAAGAGGACCCAGAAAATGGAAGGTGAACAGAAATCACACCTGAATTATCCACAATGAAAGATGATGTCCGTCTTTAGACAGACTCTGCTGGAACGTTTGAAAGTCAGAGAAATTCACAAGCCAAAAAACGGCAGCGAAGGTCAAGCATGGGCTAACTGGGAAGGGTGAGTTATGAGACTGCTCCAAGCAGGCTCTGAAACCTGTATCCAGGAAGCATGCTGGACCTCAGAGACACAATTATGACAAATCCTCTGACATCACAATGGACCCGAAAAACAACCTAGCCTCATCTACACAGTGCTAGAGTTGGGCTCACTAGTATATTTAACTCCCATTGCACTCAACTGCACGTTGCCACTGAACATGTAAGTGGCCGGCCGGTGGTGCAGTGGTGAGGTCCGCACCTTCTGGGTCTGTGGCCCAGTATGGGCTGGGTGGAATCCTCGGTTTGGGCCTCCTCACCACTGCTTCAGTTGTTCTGGTGCAGGCGTCCGAGGTAGAGTAGAGGCAGATGGGAAGGGACGTTGGACAGGGCCAGACTTCCACAGCAAATACAGGAGCATTGCCAGCAGATGTGAGCACAGCAATGCACTTGTGCCAAAACAAAACCAATTAAAAGTTGCAAAGAATAGAAAAACTGAAGCTAAGGAAAAAAAAAACAAAAAAACAGGAGCTTGCCATTACGAAGAATAGGATCTCTGTGAATAACCTTAGCAAAACAGGTGAATTCTATGTTAATTCAAAAACTAGCAAACCTTTGGCGAAAGAAACTCAAGAAGACACAAGAAAAAAAAAGATATCGAGGGATCTAGGAATGGAAGGATTAACACACTTGAAAGGTTCATACCGCAGTAAGGAATCTCTGGATTCCATGCAATCCCAGTCAAAGTTGCAGCAGTATTTGCCACAGAGAAGAAGAGAGAATCCTGAAGTTTCTAGCCAGCAACACGAGACCCTGACTAGGCAAAGGAATCCTCAGGAAAACGAACAAAGCAGCACGTGTCACAATTTCTGATTTCAACATAGAGGACGAAGCGCTAGGTACCGAAACGGCACAGTCTGGGCCCCAAAACAGGCATGAAGACCCATGCAAAACAATTGAGAGCCCAGAGCCCAACTCAAACTTACATGGACAGCCCATTTTGGACCAGGGAGCCAAGTGGAGACAGCGGAGAAAGGAGAGTCTCTACAATAAACGGTGCTGGGAAGCCTGCACAGCCACATGGAACACAACGAGAGTACACCATGATGTTACACCTGGCACACACACCACCTGAAGTGGATTAAAGCCTTGAATGGCAGACTTGAAACCGTGAACCTTGTAGGAGAAGACCTAGGCAGAGTGCTCTTTGCCATCTGTCTGAGCCGCCTATTTGGAAGAAGCATGTCTGACTGGGCAAGGGCAACAAAGGAAACAAGAAACAAACGGGACCACATCAAATGCACACACTTCTGCCCACTCAAGGAAACCATCAACTGAATACTAAGACACCACAACAATTGGGAGAGGATGTTTGCAAACCACACATCGGACAAGGGGTGAAAAGCCCAAAGATACAATCAACTCGCACGTCTCCACAAGAAAAAAAACAAGCCAATGAAAACCTGGTCAAAAGATGGAAGCAGAGATTTCTCCGAAGAAGACAGAAAGAGGGCCAGTAGGTGCATGAAAACTTGTTCACCATCATGAAGTCTCAGGAAAATGCAAATCCAAACTGCAAGGCCATGGCAGCTCACTGTGGTCAGCATGGCTAGAAGGAAGCAGACAGGAAATAACAAGTGTCAGAGAGGAGGTGCAGAGAAGGGAAGCCTCCTGCACTGCTGGTGGGAGTGTAACCCGGTGCAGCCACGATGCCAAAGGTGTGGAACTGCCTCAGAAGTTTAAGTATCCATGTCCCGTATGACCCAGCTATTAATCTGCCGCTTGCTTATCCAAAACAGTCAGAAAGACTACCGCATAAAGACATGTGCATGGCTGTGTTCACCACAGTCTTACTCCGGATATCCAAGACTTGGAAAGCACCCTGGTGTCCAGCAAGGGATGATTGGAGAAGGAAGATGGGCTATAGCCACACAATGGTATACCAATCAGCCGGAACAAATGATGCAATCCAGCCATTTGTGACCACCAGAATGGCTGTGAGGGTTTTAGGGGAAGTGTAACAAGCCCCAGTGAGAAATTCAAATACCATAGAATCTCACTTACAAGGAGAAGAAAAAGCAAGCACTAACCAACAGGTGGCACTGAACATTTGTATGCGGGCTCCCAGAGGCAAAGAGGGGCGGTGACGGAGGGTGAAAGAGAAGATTAGGCACAAGTGTGTGGTGAGGGCCTGTGATTAGTCTTACACTGGTGAAGATGATGTAAGCTACACAGAAGTCTAAAGCAATGAGGACGTGAATCTGGAAGTTATAGTACGTTCTAATGCAGGGCCATGGCTATAAATTCACCTCAAATCAAAAATCCAAAAAGGGGTCCAGAATGATGTCATAAAGCTTTGGGGGCGGAAAGAGTTTACAGAAGGTGAACTTCCAAGGATGGAAAATCACCTCCAAATGCTTACAGATGCTACAGAAAGGCAGACCATTCCAAATAGGTGAAGAGGAATACTACGAAGAGAACATGATCAGTCCTAAACCCATGAACGAACGGAAAATGTTACCGTCCATGATGTTATTACTAATCACCTTCACGAATAATCCAAACAGGCCCACGTCTTCCCAAGTTCAGGCAAAAGGTTGGTCCAAAAGTACAATTCAGGGCCGGCCCTGTGGTGGAGCAGGTAAGTGCCCACATTCCGCTTGGGCGGCCCGGGCCTCACTGTTTCACATTACGAGTGCATATCACATTAGTAGTGTTAGGAAATATAGATTTCATGGTATGGTGCGGGCAGAGATCATAAATAAGCAGCAATTGTGAGGATACGTTATCAATACGCACAAGAAAAGGAACCATAAGAATATTACAATCTATGGAAGTATCTGGTACACTTCCCAAAGGCAGAAGGAAGGAAAACTTGTGACCTGCCAAGGTGGAATTGGCAGAGTGCCACGAGATGACACCATCATCGTGCATCAGAACATTCCCTGGGCAACTTCAACTTGTGAGGGAGTCCAGGACTTTTTCTGGGTAAGGTCCACCCATTTTGCCATCTACCCAAGATATAAGAGATAAAACCCAGGATAATCTTACAGGAGTGACACCAGTGTCTAGAGAGAATGTAGGAGCCCTTTCGAAGTTCAAGGAGAAAGACAGAAACTGACAACAATTGCAGAAAAAGGAAAACTATCCTACCTAGACAGGGTGAGGAGTCAGACTGGTCTGAGATGGCTGTGAAACTCTGTGTGCACGGAGGTTGTCAGGACAACTTCGAATTTTGAGGTCGCTTATGACATCACGGTGAACATGTCCCCCAGGGTGGCCGCATGGTTACAGTCTGAGGATTGGCCTAGGCTAGGCTATTAAAGGGACAGATACCCAGAAACAGGTTTGGCAAACAGAAAGCAGGCACAGAAACTAGAAGAGATAAAACAGAGTCTGATGCAAGGGATAAGAAAGGAACCCTAGGCCACAAGTGAGAATAGAGGGACAGGCACGGAGAGGAGAACATTGTCATCTATTCAAGTCTATGGGGAGGTCATGCTGATTCAAGCTTGCAACTTCATTGGAAACAAGTGGCCGGACTTGGCGTTCATCACACCTACAGTGCCCTTGTGCCTTAAGCATAATGCAAAGTCAAGAAAGATGTCTTGAGGACATTGAAGAGAAGAATCGATGCCTCCTTTCCAAGGCCCATAGCATTCTTTGCAGGTCAGTCTCTTTTTCCGAAGCTCTGGTGTCACGTGGGCCCACTGGGCACATGGTAATGTGTCCCAAGAGATGTCTTGGAAGCCTTGAAGGAATGGAGCCCTGTCACGCTTGGGGTATGTCTCTTTGTTTGGAAGTGCTCTACAAGGGTGCTGAAAAGCACCCTCTTCCACAGGGCTTCGTTCCTTCGTGAAGGCTGCCCTCCCAGGCTAGTGTGCTCTGTTTGCCTCCATCGAAATTCTCTCCCCCTACCTCTTGCCGTAGAAGGATTATTGATTATGTGTTTTGACACCATATGTAAGGAAGTTGCACGAAAATTAGAACTTTACAGTTGTGTTTCAAGAAAAATAAACAGGCCAGGGTAGAGGATGTAGGGCAAACAAATGGCACACCCTATAAAAATTAAGTAAGCCCGTATCTGGACGGAATCTAGGGGAACGTTCAAGGATCAGGGGTCAAGTTCGAAACTTCCCAAATCCGGAAAAGAGACAGAAAAATATCTTTCCTGGAGAGTGGAATTCATCCGATTTGTCTAAGTTGTCTTGGAAACATTGTGTCCGTGAAGGGGGTTGCCAGGACCACCTCGAATTTGGAGTTTCTGATCTCAGGATGTCAAACCAACCCACATGACCACGTGTTCTCAGTGCTTAGTTTGACCTAGGCTAGGGTAGCCAAGAGTCCTACAAGTGACCGGTGCAAATTCAAGGACAACAACCAAGAGTCACGAAAGCACTCACACCTCACCCTAGAGAACATACAGCGATTAACGAAATACAAACTAATCCCTTGGAATGAAGGAGAACGGACTGATAAGCATGTCTAAGGGAGATAGCTGAGAAAGACCATGACGAGTATACTATGGAAAAGAAAAAGAGGACCCAGAAAATGGAAGGTGAACAGAAATCACACCTGAATTATCCACAATGAAAGATGATGTCCGTCTTTAGACAGACTCTGCTGGAACGTTTGAAAGTCAGAGAAATTCACAAGCCAAAAAACGGCAGCGAAGGTCAAGCATGGGCTAACTGGGAAGGGTGAGTTATGAGACTGCTCCAAGCAGGCTCTGAAACCTGTATCCAGGAAGCATGCTGGACCTCAGAGACACAATTATGACAAATCCTCTGACATCACAATGGACCCGAAAAACAACCTAGCCTCATCTACACAGTGCTAGAGTTGGGCTCACTAGTATATTTAACTCCCATTGCACTCAACTGCACGTTGCCACTGAACATGTAAGTGGCCGGCCGGTGGTGCAGTGGTGAGGTCCGCACCTTCTGGGTCTGTGGCCCAGTATGGGCTGGGTGGAATCCTCGGTTTGGGCCTCCTCACCACTGCTTCAGTTGTTCTGGTGCAGGCGTCCGAGGTAGAGTAGAGGCAGATGGGAAGGGACGTTGGACAGGGCCAGACTTCCACAGCAAATACAGGAGCATTGCCAGCAGATGTGAGCACAGCAATGCACTTGTGCCAAAACAAAACCAATTAAAAGTTGCAAAGAATAGAAAAACTGAAGCTAAGGAAAAAAAAAAACAAAAAAACAGGAGCTTGCCATTACGAAGAATAGGATCTCTGTGAATAACCTTAGCAAAACAGGTGAATTCTATGTTAATTCAAAAACTAGCAAACCTTTGGCGAAAGAAACTCAAGAAGACACAAGAAAAAAAAAGATATCGAGGGATCTAGGAATGGAAGGATTAACACACTTGAAAGGTTCATACCGCAGTAAGGAATCTCTGGATTCCATGCAATCCCAGTCAAAGTTGCAGCAGTATTTGCCACAGAGAAGAAGAGAGAATCCTGAAGTTTCTAGCCAGCAACACGAGACCCTGACTAGGCAAAGGAATCCTCAGGAAAACGAACAAAGCAGCACGTGTCACAATTTCTGATTTCAACATAGAGGACGAAGCGCTAGGTACCGAAACGGCACAGTCTGGGCCCCAAAACAGGCATGAAGACCCATGCAAAACAATTGAGAGCCCAGAGCCCAACTCAAACTTACATGGACAGCCCATTTTGGACCAGGGAGCCAAGTGGAGACAGCGGAGAAAGGAGAGTCTCTACAATAAACGGTGCTGGGAAGCCTGCACAGCCACATGGAACACAACGAGAGTACGCCATGATGTTACACCTGGCACACACACCACCTGAAGTGGATTAAAGCCTTGAATGGCAGACTTGAAACCGTGAACCTTGTAGGAGAAGACCTAGGCAGAGTGCTCTTTGCCATCTGTCTGAGCCGCCTATTTGGAAGAAGCATGTCTGACTGGGCAAGGGCAACAAAGGAAACAAGAAACAAACGGGACCACATCAAATGCACACACTTCTGCCCACTCAAGGAAACCATCAACTGAATACTAAGACACCACAACAATTGGGAGAGGATGTTTGCAAACCACACATCGGACAAGGGGTGAAAAGCCCAAAGATACAATCAACTCGCACGTCTCCACAAGAAAAAAAACAAGCCAATGAAAACCTGGTCAAAAGATGGAAGCAGAGATTTCTCCGAAGAAGACAGAAAGAGGGCCAGTAGGTGCATGAAAACTTGTTCACCATCATGAAGTCTCAGGAAAATGCAAATCCAAACTGCAAGGCCATGGCAGCTCACTGTGGTCAGCATGGCTAGAAGGAAGCAGACAGGAAATAACAAGTGTCAGAGAGGAGGTGCAGAGAAGGGAAGCCTCCTGCACTGCTGGTGGGAGTGTAACCCGGTGCAGCCACGATGCCAAAGGTGTGGAACTGCCTCAGAAATTTAAGTATCCATGTCCCGTATGACCCAGCTATTAATCTGCCGCTTGCTTATCCAAAAAAGTCAGAAAGACTACCGCATAAAGACATGTGCATGGCTGTGTTCACCACAGTCTTACTCCTGATATCCAAGACTTGGAAAGCACCCTGGTGTCCAGCAAGGGATGATTGGAGAAGGAAGATGGGCTATAGCCACACAATGGTATACCACTCAGCCGGAACAAATGATGCAATCCAGCCATTTGTGACCACCAGAATGGCTGTGAGGGTTTTAGGGGAAGTGTAACAAGCCCCAGTGAGAAATTCAAATACCATAGAATCTCACTTACAAGGAGAAGAAAAAGCAAGCACTAACCAACAGGTGGCACTGAACATTTGTATGCGGGCTCCCAGAGGCAAAGAGGGGCGGTGACGGAGGGTGAAAGAGAAGATTAGGCACAAGTGTGTGGTGAGGGCCTGTGATTAGTCTTACACTGGTGAAGATGATGTAAGCTACACAGAAGTCTAAAGCAATGAGGACGTGAATCTGGAAGTTATAGTACGTTCTAATGCAGGGCCATGGCTATAAATTCACCTCAAATCAAAAATCCAAAAAGGGGTCCAGAATGATGTCATAAAGCTTTGGGGGCGGAAAGAGTTTACAGAAGGTGAACTTCCAAGGATGGAAAATCACCTCCAAATGCTTACAGATGCTACAGAAAGGCAGACCATTCCAAATAGGTGAAGAGGAATACTACGAAGAGAACATGATCAGTCCTAAACCCATGAACGAACGGAAAATGTTACCGTCCATGATGTTATTACTAATCACCTTCACGAATAATCCAAACAGGCCCACGTCTTCCCAAGTTCAGGCAAAAGGTTGGTCCAAAAGTACAATTCAGGGCCGGCCCTGTGGTGGAGCAGGTAAGTGCCCACATTCCGCTTGGGCGGCCCGGGCCTCACTGTTTCACATTACGAGTGCATATCACATTAGTAGTGTTAGGAAATATAGATTTCATGGTATGGTGCGGGCAGAGATCATAAATAAGCAGCAATTGTGAGGATACGTTATCAATACGCACAAGAAAAGGAACCATAAGAATATTACAATCTATGGAAGTATCTGGTACACTTCCCAAAGGCAGAAGGAAGGAAAACTTGTGACCTGCCAAGGTGGAATTGGCAGAGTGCCACGAGATGACACCATCATCGTGCATCAGAACATTCCCTGGGCAACTTCAACTTGTGAGGGAGTCCAGGACTTTTTCTGGGTAAGGTCCACCCATTTTGCCATCTACCCAAGATATAAGAGATAAAACCCAGGATAATCTTACAGGAGTGACACCAGTGTCTAGAGAGAATGTAGGAGCCCTTTCGAAGTTCAAGGAGAAAGATAGAAACTGACAACAATTGCAGAAAAAGGAAAACTATCCTACCTAGACAGGGTGAGGAGTCAGACTGGTCTGAGATGGCTGTGAAACTCTGTGTGCACGGAGGTTGTCAGGACAACTTCGAATTTTGAGGTCGCTTATGACATCACGGTGAACATGTCCCCCAGGGTGGCCGCATGGTTACAGTCTGAGGATTGGCCTAGGCTAGGCTATTAAAGGGACAGATACCCAGAAACAGGTTTGGCAAACAGAAAGCAGGCACAGAAACTAGAAGAGATAAAACAGAGTCTGATGCAAGGGATAAGAAAGGAACCCTAGGCCACAAGTGAGAATAGAGGGACAGGCACGGAGAGGAGAACATTGTCATCTATTCAAGTCTATGGGGAGGTCATGCTGATTCAAGCTTGCAACTTCATTGGAAACAAGTGGCCGGACTTGGCGTTCATCACACCTACAGTGCCCTTGTGCCTTAAGCATAATGCAAAGTCAAGAAAGATGTCTTGAGGACATTGAAGAGAAGAATCGATGCCTCCTTTCCAAGGCCCATAGCATTCTTTGCAGGTCAGTCTCTTTTTCCGAAGCTCTGGTGTCACGTGGGCCCACTGGGCACATGGTAATGTGTCCCAAGAGATGTCTTGGAAGCCTTGAAGGAATGGAGCCCTGTCACGCTTGGGGTATGTCTCTTTGTTTGGAAGTGCTCTACAAGGGTGCTGAAAAGCACCCTCTTCCACAGGGCTTCGTTCCTTCGTGAAGGCTGCCCTCCCAGGCTAGTGTGCTCTGTTTGCCTCCATCGAAATTCTCTCCCCCTACCTCTTGCCGTAGAAGGATTATTGATTATGTGTTTTGACACCATATGTAAGGAAGTTGCACGAAAATTAGAACTTTACAGTTGTGTTTCAAGAAAAATAAACAGGCCAGGGTAGAGGATGTAGGGCAAACAAATGGCACACCCTATAAAAATTAAGTAAGCCCGTATCTGGACGGAATCTAGGGGAACGTTCAAGGATCAGGGGTCAAGTTCGAAACTTCCCAAATCCGGAAAAGAGACAGAAAAATATCTTTCCTGGAGAGTGGAATTCATCCGATTTGTCTAAGTTGTCTTGGAAACATTGTGTCCGTGAAGGGGGTTGCCAGGACCACCTCGAATTTGGAGTTTCTGATCTCAGGATGTCAAACCAACCCACATGACCACGTGTTCTCAGTGCTTAGTTTGACCTAGGCTAGGGTAGCCAAGAGTCCTACAAGTGACCGGTGCAAATTCAAGGACAACAACCAAGAGTCACGAAAGCACTCACACCTCACCCTAGAGAACATACAGCGATTAACGAAATACAAACTAATCCCTTGGAATGAAGGAGAACGGACTGATAAGCATGTCTAAGGGAGATAGCTGAGAAAGACCATGACGAGTATACTATGGAAAAGAAAAAGAGGACCCAGAAAATGGAAGGTGAACAGAAATCACACCTGAATTATCCACAATGAAAGATGATGTCCGTCTTTAGACAGACTCTGCTGGAACGTTTGAAAGTCAGAGAAATTCACAAGCCAAAAAACGGCAGCGAAGGTCAAGCATGGGCTAACTGGGAAGGGTGAGTTATGAGACTGCTCCAAGCAGGCTCTGAAACCTGTATCCAGGAAGCATGCTGGACCTCAGAGACACAATTATGACAAATCCTCTGACATCACAATGGACCCGACAAACAACCTAGCCTCATCTACACAGTGCTAGAGTTGGGCTCACTAGTATATTTAACTCCCATTGCACTCAACTGCACGTTGCCACTGAACATGTAAGTGGCCGGCCGGTGGTGCAGTGGTGAGGTCCGCACCTTCTGGGTCTGTGGCCCAGTATGGGCTGGGTGGAATCCTCGGTTTGGGCCTCCTCACCACTGCTTCAGTTGTTCTGGTGCAGGCGTCCGAGGTAGAGTAGAGGCAGATGGGAAGGGACGTTGGACAGGGCCAGACTTCCACAGCAAATACAGGAGCATTGCCAGCAGATGTGAGCACAGCAATGCACTTGTGCCAAAACAAAACCAATTAAAAGTTGCAAAGAATAGAAAAACTGAAGCTAAGGAAAAAAAAAACAAAAAAACAGGAGCTTGCCATTACGAAGAATAGGATCTCTGTGAATAACCTTAGCAAAACAGGTGAATTCTATGTTAATTCAAAAACTAGCAAACCTTTGGCGAAAGAAACTCAAGAAGACACAAGAAAAAAAAAGATATCGAGGGATCTAGGAATGGAAGGATTAACACACTTGAAAGGTTCATACCGCAGTAAGGAATCTCTGGATTCCATGCAATCCCAGTCAAAGTTGCAGCAGTATTTGCCACAGAGAAGAAGAGAGAATCCTGAAGTTTCTAGCCAGCAACACGAGACCCTGACTAGGCAAAGGAATCCTCAGGAAAACGAACAAAGCAGCACGTGTCACAATTTCTGATTTCAACATAGAGGACGAAGCGCTAGGTACCGAAACGGCACAGTCTGGGCCCCAAAACAGGCATGAAGACCCATGCAAAACAATTGAGAGCCCAGAGCCCAACTCAAACTTACATGGACAGCCCATTTTGGACCAGGGAGCCAAGTGGAGACAGCGGAGAAAGGAGAGTCTCTACAATAAACGGTGCTGGGAAGCCTGCACAGCCACATGGAACACAACGAGAGTACGCCATGATGTTACACCTGGCACACACACCACCTGAAGTGGATTAAAGCCTTGAATGGCAGACTTGAAACCGTGAACCTTGTAGGAGAAGACCTAGGCAGAGTGCTCTTTGCCATCTGTCTGAGCCGCCTATTTGGAAGAAGCATGTCTGACTGGGCAAGGGCAACAAAGGAAACAAGAAACAAACGGGACCACATCAAATGCACACACTTCTGCCCACTCAAGGAAACCATCAACTGAATACTAAGACACCACAACAATTGGGAGAGGATGTTTGCAAACCACACATCGGACAAGGGGTGAAAAGCCCAAAGATACAATCAACTCGCACGTCTCCACAAGAAAAAAAACAAGCCAATGAAAACCTGGTCAAAAGATGGAAGCAGAGATTTCTCCGAAGAAGACAGAAAGAGGGCCAGTAGGTGCATGAAAACTTGTTCACCATCATGAAGTCTCAGGAAAATGCAAATCCAAACTGCAAGGCCATGGCAGCTCACTGTGGTCAGCATGGCTAGAAGGAAGCAGACAGGAAATAACAAGTGTCAGAGAGGAGGTGCAGAGAAGGGAAGCCTCCTGCACTGCTGGTGGGAGTGTAACCCGGTGCAGCCACGATGCCAAAGGTGTGGAACTGCCTCAGAAATTTAAGTATCCATGTCCCGTATGACCCAGCTATTAATCTGCCGCTTGCTTATCCAAAAAAGTCAGAAAGACTACCGCATAAAGACATGTGCATGGCTGTGTTCACCACAGTCTTACTCCTGATATCCAAGACTTGGAAAGCACCCTGGTGTCCAGCAAGGGATGATTGGAGAAGGAAGATGGGCTATAGCCACACAATGGTATACCACTCAGCCGGAACAAATGATGCAATCCAGCCATTTGTGACCACCAGAATGGCTGTGAGGGTTTTAGGGGAAGTGTAACAAGCCCCAGTGAGAAATTCAAATACCATAGAATCTCACTTACAAGGAGAAGAAAAAGCAAGCACTAACCAACAGGTGGCACTGAACATTTGTATGCGGGCTCCCAGAGGCAAAGAGGGGCGGTGACGGAGGGTGAAAGAGAAGATTAGGCACAAGTGTGTGGTGAGGGCCTGTGATTAGTCTTACACTGGTGAAGATGATGTAAGCTACACAGAAGTCTAAAGCAATGAGGACGTGAATCTGGAAGTTATAGTACGTTCTAATGCAGGGCCATGGCTATAAATTCACCTCAAATCAAAAATCCAAAAAGGGGTCCAGAATGATGTCATAAAGCTTTGGGGGCGGAAAGAGTTTACAGAAGGTGAACTTCCAAGGATGGAAAATCACCTCCAAATGCTTACAGATGCTACAGAAAGGCAGACCATTCCAAATAGGTGAAGAGGAATACTACGAAGAGAACATGATCAGTCCTAAACCCATGAACGAACGGAAAATGTTACCGTCCATGATGTTATTACTAATCACCTTCACGAATAATCCAAACAGGCCCACGTCTTCCCAAGTTCAGGCAAAAGGTTGGTCCAAAAGTACAATTCAGGGCCGGCCCTGTGGTGGAGCAGGTAAGTGCCCACATTCCGCTTGGGCGGCCCGGGCCTCACTGTTTCACATTACGAGTGCATATCACATTAGTAGTGTTAGGAAATATAGATTTCATGGTATGGTGCGGGCAGAGATCATAAATAAGCAGCAATTGTGAGGATACGTTATCAATACGCACAAGAAAAGGAACCATAAGAATATTACAATCTATGGAAGTATCTGGTACACTTCCCAAAGGCAGAAGGAAGGAAAACTTGTGACCTGCCAAGGTGGAATTGGCAGAGTGCCACGAGATGACACCATCATCGTGCATCAGAACATTCCCTGGGCAACTTCAACTTGTGAGGGAGTCCAGGACTTTTTCTGGGTAAGGTCCACCCATTTTGCCATCTACCCAAGATATAAGAGATAAAACCCAGGATAATCTTACAGGAGTGACACCAGTGTCTAGAGAGAATGTAGGAGCCCTTTCGAAGTTCAAGGAGAAAGATAGAAACTGACAACAATTGCAGAAAAAGGAAAACTATCCTACCTAGACAGGGTGAGGAGTCAGACTGGTCTGAGATGGCTGTGAAACTCTGTGTGCACGGAGGTTGTCAGGACAACTTCGAATTTTGAGGTCGCTTATGACATCACGGTGAACATGTCCCCCAGGGTGGCCGCATGGTTACAGTCTGAGGATTGGCCTAGGCTAGGCTATTAAAGGGACAGATACCCAGAAACAGGTTTGGCAAACAGAAAGCAGGCACAGAAACTAGAAGAGATAAAACAGAGTCTGATGCAAGGGATAAGAAAGGAACCCTAGGCCACAAGTGAGAATAGAGGGACAGGCACGGAGAGGAGAACATTGTCATCTATTCAAGTCTATGGGGAGGTCATGCTGATTCAAGCTTGCAACTTCATTGGAAACAAGTGGCCGGACTTGGCGTTCATCACACCTACAGTGCCCTTGTGCCTTAAGCATAATGCAAAGTCAAGAAAGATGTCTTGAGGACATTGAAGAGAAGAATCGATGCCTCCTTTCCAAGGCCCATAGCATTCTTTGCAGGTCAGTCTCTTTTTCCGAAGCTCTGGTGTCACGTGGGCCCACTGGGCACATGGTAATGTGTCCCAAGAGATGTCTTGGAAGCCTTGAAGGAATGGAGCCCTGTCACGCTTGGGGTATGTCTCTTTGTTTGGAAGTGCTCTACAAGGGTGCTGAAAAGCACCCTCTTCCACAGGGCTTCGTTCCTTCGTGAAGGCTGCCCTCCCAGGCTAGTGTGCTCTGTTTGCCTCCATCGAAATTCTCTCCCCCTACCTCTTGCCGTAGAAGGATTATTGATTATGTGTTTTGACACCATATGTAAGGAAGTTGCACGAAAATTAGAACTTTACAGTTGTGTTTCAAGAAAAATAAACAGGCCAGGGTAGAGGATGTAGGGCAAACAAATGGCACACCCTATAAAAATTAAGTAAGCCCGTATCTGGACGGAATCTAGGGGAACGTTCAAGGATCAGGGGTCAAGTTCGAAACTTCCCAAATCCGGAAAAGAGACAGAAAAATATCTTTCCTGGAGAGTGGAATTCATCCGATTTGTCTAAGTTGTCTTGGAAACATTGTGTCCGTGAAGGGGGTTGCCAGGACCACCTCGAATTTGGAGTTTCTGATCTCAGGATGTCAAACCAACCCACATGACCACGTGTTCTCAGTGCTTAGTTTGACCTAGGCTAGGGTAGCCAAGAGTCCTACAAGTGACCGGTGCAAATTCAAGGACAACAACCAAGAGTCACGAAAGCACTCACACCTCACCCTAGAGAACATACAGCGATTAACGAAATACAAACTAATCCCTTGGAATGAAGGAGAACGGACTGATAAGCATGTCTAAGGGAGATAGCTGAGAAAGACCATGACGAGTATACTATGGAAAAGAAAAAGAGGACCCAGAAAATGGAAGGTGAACAGAAATCACACCTGAATTATCCACAATGAAAGATGATGTCCGTCTTTAGACAGACTCTGCTGGAACGTTTGAAAGTCAGAGAAATTCACAAGCCAAAAAACGGCAGCGAAGGTCAAGCATGGGCTAACTGGGAAGGGTGAGTTATGAGACTGCTCCAAGCAGGCTCTGAAACCTGTATCCAGGAAGCATGCTGGACCTCAGAGACACAATTATGACAAATCCTCTGACATCACAATGGACCCGACAAACAACCTAGCCTCATCTACACAGTGCTAGAGTTGGGCTCACTAGTATATTTAACTCCCATTGCACTCAACTGCACGTTGCCACTGAACATGTAAGTGGCCGGCCGGTGGTGCAGTGGTGAGGTCCGCACCTTCTGGGTCTGTGGCCCAGTATGGGCTGGGTGGAATCCTCGGTTTGGGCCTCCTCACCACTGCTTCAGTTGTTCTGGTGCAGGCGTCCGAGGTAGAGTAGAGGCAGATGGGAAGGGACGTTGGACAGGGCCAGACTTCCACAGCAAATACAGGAGCATTGCCAGCAGATGTGAGCACAGCAATGCACTTGTGCCAAAACAAAACCAATTAAAAGTTGCAAAGAATAGAAAAACTGAAGCTAAGGAAAAAAAAAACAAAAAAACAGGAGCTTGCCATTACGAAGAATAGGATCTCTGTGAATAACCTTAGCAAAACAGGTGAATTCTATGTTAATTCAAAAACTAGCAAACCTTTGGCGAAAGAAACTCAAGAAGACACAAGAAAAAAAAAGATATCGAGGGATCTAGGAATGGAAGGATTAACACACTTGAAAGGTTCATACCGCAGTAAGGAATCTCTGGATTCCATGCAATCCCAGTCAAAGTTGCAGCAGTATTTGCCACAGAGAAGAAGAGAGAATCCTGAAGTTTCTAGCCAGCAACACGAGACCCTGACTAGGCAAAGGAATCCTCAGGAAAACGAACAAAGCAGCACGTGTCACAATTTCTGATTTCAACATAGAGGACGAAGCGCTAGGTACCGAAACGGCACAGTCTGGGCCCCAAAACAGGCATGAAGACCCATGCAAAACAATTGAGAGCCCAGAGCCCAACTCAAACTTACATGGACAGCCCATTTTGGACCAGGGAGCCAAGTGGAGACAGCGGAGAAAGGAGAGTCTCTACAATAAACGGTGCTGGGAAGCCTGCACAGCCACATGGAACACAACGAGAGTACGCCATGATGTTACACCTGGCACACACACCACCTGAAGTGGATTAAAGCCTTGAATGGCAGACTTGAAACCGTGAACCTTGTAGGAGAAGACCTAGGCAGAGTGCTCTTTGCCATCTGTCTGAGCCGCCTATTTGGAAGAAGCATGTCTGACTGGGCAAGGGCAACAAAGGAAACAAGAAACAAACGGGACCACATCAAATGCACACACTTCTGCCCACTCAAGGAAACCATCAACTGAATACTAAGACACCACAACAATTGGGAGAGGATGTTTGCAAACCACACATCGGACAAGGGGTGAAAAGCCCAAAGATACAATCAACTCGCACGTCTCCACAAGAAAAAAAACAAGCCAATGAAAACCTGGTCAAAAGATGGAAGCAGAGATTTCTCCGAAGAAGACAGAAAGAGGGCCAGTAGGTGCATGAAAACTTGTTCACCATCATGAAGTCTCAGGAAAATGCAAATCCAAACTGCAAGGCCATGGCAGCTCACTGTGGTCAGCATGGCTAGAAGGAAGCAGACAGGAAATAACAAGTGTCAGAGAGGAGGTGCAGAGAAGGGAAGCCTCCTGCACTGCTGGTGGGAGTGTAACCCGGTGCAGCCACGATGCCAAAGGTGTGGAACTGCCTCAGAAATTTAAGTATCCATGTCCCGTATGACCCAGCTATTAATCTGCCGCTTGCTTATCCAAAAAAGTCAGAAAGACTACCGCATAAAGACATGTGCATGGCTGTGTTCACCACAGTCTTACTCCTGATATCCAAGACTTGGAAAGCACCCTGGTGTCCAGCAAGGGATGATTGGAGAAGGAAGATGGGCTATAGCCACACAATGGTATACCACTCAGCCGGAACAAATGATGCAATCCAGCCATTTGTGACCACCAGAATGGCTGTGAGGGTTTTAGGGGAAGTGTAACAAGCCCCAGTGAGAAATTCAAATACCATAGAATCTCACTTACAAGGAGAAGAAAAAGCAAGCACTAACCAACAGGTGGCACTGAACATTTGTATGCGGGCTCCCAGAGGCAAAGAGGGGCGGTGACGGAGGGTGAAAGAGAAGATTAGGCACAAGTGTGTGGTGAGGGCCTGTGATTAGTCTTACACTGGTGAAGATGATGTAAGCTACACAGAAGTCTAAAGCAATGAGGACGTGAATCTGGAAGTTATAGTACGTTCTAATGCAGGGCCATGGCTATAAATTCACCTCAAATCAAAAATCCAAAAAGGGGTCCAGAATGATGTCATAAAGCTTTGGGGGCGGAAAGAGTTTACGGAAGGTGAACTTCCAAGGATGGAAAATCACCTCCAAATGCTTACAGATGCTACAGAAAGGCAGACCATTCCAAATAGGTGAAGAGGAATACTACGAAGAGAACATGATCAGTCCTAAACCCATGAACGAACGGAAAATGTTACCGTCCATGATGTTATTACTAATCACCTTCACGAATAATCCAAACAGGCCCACGTCTTCCCAAGTTCAGGCAAAAGGTTGGTCCAAAAGTACAATTCAGGGCCGGCCCTGTGGTGGAGCAGGTAAGTGCCCACATTCCGCTTGGGCGGCCCGGGCCTCACTGTTTCACATTACGAGTGCGTATCACATTAGTAGTGTTAGGAAATATAGATTTCACGGTATGGTGCGGGCAGAGATCATAAATAAGCAGCAATTGTGAGGATACGTTATCAATACGCACAAGAAAAGGAACCATAAGAATATTACAATCTATGGAAGTATCTGGTACACTTCCCAAAGGCAGAAGGAAGGAAAACTTGTGACCTGCCAAGGTGGAATTGGCAGAGTGCCACGAGATGACACCATCATCGTGCATCAGAACATTCCCTGGGCAACTTCAACTTGTGAGGGAGTCCAGGACTTTTTCTGGGTAAGGTCCACCCATTTTGCCATCTACCCAAGATATAAGAGATAAAACCCAGGATAATCTTACAGGAGTGACACCAGTGTCTAGAGAGAATGTAGGAGCCCTTTCGAAGTTCAAGGAGAAAGATAGAAACTGACAACAATTGCAGAAAAAGGAAAACTATCCTACCTAGACAGGGTGAGGAGTCAGACTGGTCTGAGATGGCTGTGAAACTCTGTGTGCACGGAGGTTGTCAGGACAACTTCGAATTTTGAGGTCGCTTATGACATCACGGTGAACATGTCCCCCAGGGTGGCCGCATGGTTACAGTCTGAGGATTGGCCTAGGCTAGGCTATTAAAGGGACAGATACCCAGAAACAGGTTTGGCAAACAGAAAGCAGGCACAGAAACTAGAAGAGATAAAACAGAGTCTGATGCAAGGGATAAGAAAGGAACCCTAGGCCACAAGTGAGAATAGAGGGACAGGCACGGAGAGGAGAACATTGTCATCTATTCAAGTCTATGGGGAGGTCATGCTGATTCAAGCTTGCAACTTCATTGGAAACAAGTGGCCGGACTTGGCGTTCATCACACCTACAGTGCCCTTGTGCCTTAAGCATAATGCAAAGTCAAGAAAGATGTCTTGAGGACATTGAAGAGAAGAATCGATGCCTCCTTTCCAAGGCCCATAGCATTCTTTGCAGGTCAGTCTCTTTTTCCGAAGCTCTGGTGTCACGTGGGCCCACTGGGCACATGGTAATGTGTCCCAAGAGATGTCTTGGAAGCCTTGAAGGAATGGAGCCCTGTCACGCTTGGGGTATGTCTCTTTGTTTGGAAGTGCTCTACAAGGGTGCTGAAAAGCACCCTCTTCCACAGGGCTTCGTTCCTTCGTGAAGGCTGCCCTCCCAGGCTAGTGTGCTCTGTTTGCCTCCATCGAAATTCTCTCCCCCTACCTCTTGCCGTAGAAGGATTATTGATTATGTGTTTTGACACCATATGTAAGGAAGTTGCACGAAAATTAGAACTTTACAGTTGTGTTTCAAGAAAAATAAACAGGCCAGGGTAGAGGATGTAGGGCAAACAAATGGCACACCCTATAAAAATTAAGTAAGCCCGTATCTGGACGGAATCTAGGGGAACGTTCAAGGATCAGGGGTCAAGTTCGAAACTTCCCAAATCCGGAAAAGAGACAGAAAAATATCTTTCCTGGAGAGTGGAATTCATCCGATTTGTCTAAGTTGTCTTGGAAACATTGTGTCCGTGAAGGGGGTTGCCAGGACCACCTCGAATTTGGAGTTTCTGATCTCAGGATGTCAAACCAACCCACATGACCACGTGTTCTCAGTGCTTAGTTTGACCTAGGCTAGGGTAGCCAAGAGTCCTACAAGTGACCGGTGCAAATTCAAGGACAACAACCAAGAGTCACGAAAGCACTCACACCTCACCCTAGAGAACATACAGCGATTAACGAAATACAAACTAATCCCTTGGAATGAAGGAGAACGGACTGATAAGCATGTCTAAGGGAGATAGCTGAGAAAGACCATGACGAGTATACTATGGAAAAGAAAAAGAGGACCCAGAAAATGGAAGGTGAACAGAAATCACACCTGAATTATCCACAATGAAAGATGATGTCCGTCTTTAGACAGACTCTGCTGGAACGTTTGAAAGTCAGAGAAATTCACAAGCCAAAAAACGGCAGCGAAGGTCAAGCATGGGCTAACTGGGAAGGGTGAGTTATGAGACTGCTCCAAGCAGGCTCTGAAACCTGTATCCAGGAAGCATGCTGGACCTCAGAGACACAATTATGACAAATCCTCTGACATCACAATGGACCCGAAAAACAACCTAGCCTCATCTACACAGTGCTAGAGTTGGGCTCACTAGTATATTTAACTCCCATTGCACTCAACTGCACGTTGCCACTGAACATGTAAGTGGCCGGCCGGTGGTGCAGTGGTGAGGTCCGCACCTTCTGGGTCTGTGGCCCAGTATGGGCTGGGTGGAATCCTCGGTTTGGGCCTCCTCACCACTGCTTCAGTTGTTCTGGTGCAGGCGTCCGAGGTAGAGTAGAGGCAGATGGGAAGGGACGTTGGACAGGGCCAGACTTCCACAGCAAATACAGGAGCATTGCCAGCAGATGTGAGCACAGCAATGCACTTGTGCCAAAACAAAACCAATTAAAAGTTGCAAAGAATAGAAAAACTGAAGCTAAGGAAAAAAAAAACAAAAAAACAGGAGCTTGCCATTACGAAGAATAGGATCTCTGTGAATAACCTTAGCAAAACAGGTGAATTCTATGTTAATTCAAAAACTAGCAAACCTTTGGCGAAAGAAACTCAAGAAGACACAAGAAAAAAAAAGATATCGAGGGATCTAGGAATGGAAGGATTAACACACTTGAAAGGTTCATACCGCAGTAAGGAATCTCTGGATTCCATGCAATCCCAGTCAAAGTTGCAGCAGTATTTGCCACAGAGAAGAAGAGAGAATCCTGAAGTTTCTAGCCAGCAACACGAGACCCTGACTAGGCAAAGGAATCCTCAGGAAAACGAACAAAGCAGCACGTGTCACAATTTCTGATTTCAACATAGAGGACGAAGCGCTAGGTACCGAAACGGCACAGTCTGGGCCCCAAAACAGGCATGAAGACCCATGCAAAACAATTGAGAGCCCAGAGCCCAACTCAAACTTACATGGACAGCCCATTTTGGACCAGGGAGCCAAGTGGAGACAGCGGAGAAAGGAGAGTCTCTACAATAAACGGTGCTGGGAAGCCTGCACAGCCACATGGAACACAACGAGAGTACACCATGATGTTACACCTGGCACACACACCACCTGAAGTGGATTAAAGCCTTGAATGGCAGACTTGAAACCGTGAACCTTGTAGGAGAAGACCTAGGCAGAGTGCTCTTTGCCATCTGTCTGAGCCGCCTATTTGGAAGAAGCATGTCTGACTGGGCAAGGGCAACAAAGGAAACAAGAAACAAACGGGACCACATCAAATGCACACACTTCTGCCCACTCAAGGAAACCATCAACTGAATACTAAGACACCACAACAATTGGGAGAGGATGTTTGCAAACCACACATCGGACAAGGGGTGAAAAGCCCAAAGATACAATCAACTCGCACGTCTCCACAAGAAAAAAAACAAGCCAATGAAAACCTGGTCAAAAGATGGAAGCAGAGATTTCTCCGAAGAAGACAGAAAGAGGGCCAGTAGGTGCATGAAAACTTGTTCACCATCATGAAGTCTCAGGAAAATGCAAATCCAAACTGCAAGGCCATGGCAGCTCACTGTGGTCAGCATGGCTAGAAGGAAGCAGACAGGAAATAACAAGTGTCAGAGAGGAGGTGCAGAGAAGGGAAGCCTCCTGCACTGCTGGTGGGAGTGTAACCCGGTGCAGCCACGATGCCAAAGGTGTGGAACTGCCTCAGAAGTTTAAGTATCCATGTCCCGTATGACCCAGCTATTAATCTGCCGCTTGCTTATCCAAAACAGTCAGAAAGACTACCGCATAAAGACATGTGCATGGCTGTGTTCACCACAGTCTTACTCCGGATATCCAAGACTTGGAAAGCACCCTGGTGTCCAGCAAGGGATGATTGGAGAAGGAAGATGGGCTATAGCCACACAATGGTATACCAATCAGCCGGAACAAATGATGCAATCCAGCCATTTGTGACCACCAGAATGGCTGTGAGGGTTTTAGGGGAAGTGTAACAAGCCCCAGTGAGAAATTCAAATACCATAGAATCTCACTTACAAGGAGAAGAAAAAGCAAGCACTAACCAACAGGTGGCACTGAACATTTGTATGCGGGCTCCCAGAGGCAAAGAGGGGCGGTGACGGAGGGTGAAAGAGAAGATTAGGCACAAGTGTGTGGTGAGGGCCTGTGATTAGTCTTACACTGGTGAAGATGATGTAAGCTACACAGAAGTCTAAAGCAATGAGGACGTGAATCTGGAAGTTATAGTACGTTCTAATGCAGGGCCATGGCTATAAATTCACCTCAAATCAAAAATCCAAAAAGGGGTCCAGAATGATGTCATAAAGCTTTGGGGGCGGAAAGAGTTTACAGAAGGTGAACTTCCAAGGATGGAAAATCACCTCCAAATGCTTACAGATGCTACAGAAAGGCAGACCATTCCAAATAGGTGAAGAGGAATACTACGAAGAGAACATGATCAGTCCTAAACCCATGAACGAACGGAAAATGTTACCGTCCATGATGTTATTACTAATCACCTTCACGAATAATCCAAACAGGCCCACGTCTTCCCAAGTTCAGGCAAAAGGTTGGTCCAAAAGTACAATTCAGGGCCGGCCCTGTGGTGGAGCAGGTAAGTGCCCACATTCCGCTTGGGCGGCCCGGGCCTCACTGTTTCACATTACGAGTGCATATCACATTAGTAGTGTTAGGAAATATAGATTTCATGGTATGGTGCGGGCAGAGATCATAAATAAGCAGCAATTGTGAGGATACGTTATCAATACGCACAAGAAAAGGAACCATAAGAATATTACAATCTATGGAAGTATCTGGTACACTTCCCAAAGGCAGAAGGAAGGAAAACTTGTGACCTGCCAAGGTGGAATTGGCAGAGTGCCACGAGATGACACCATCATCGTGCATCAGAACATTCCCTGGGCAACTTCAACTTGTGAGGGAGTCCAGGACTTTTTCTGGGTAAGGTCCACCCATTTTGCCATCTACCCAAGATATAAGAGATAAAACCCAGGATAATCTTACAGGAGTGACACCAGTGTCTAGAGAGAATGTAGGAGCCCTTTCGAAGTTCAAGGAGAAAGATAGAAACTGACAACAATTGCAGAAAAAGGAAAACTATCCTACCTAGACAGGGTGAGGAGTCAGACTGGTCTGAGATGGCTGTGAAACTCTGTGTGCACGGAGGTTGTCAGGACAACTTCGAATTTTGAGGTCGCTTATGACATCACGGTGAACATGTCCCCCAGGGTGGCCGCATGGTTACAGTCTGAGGATTGGCCTAGGCTAGGCTATTAAAGGGACAGATACCCAGAAACAGGTTTGGCAAACAGAAAGCAGGCACAGAAACTAGAAGAGATAAAACAGAGTCTGATGCAAGGGATAAGAAAGGAACCCTAGGCCACAAGTGAGAATAGAGGGACAGGCACGGAGAGGAGAACATTGTCATCTATTCAAGTCTATGGGGAGGTCATGCTGATTCAAGCTTGCAACTTCATTGGAAACAAGTGGCCGGACTTGGCGTTCATCACACCTACAGTGCCCTTGTGCCTTAAGCATAATGCAAAGTCAAGAAAGATGTCTTGAGGACATTGAAGAGAAGAATCGATGCCTCCTTTCCAAGGCCCATAGCATTCTTTGCAGGTCAGTCTCTTTTTCCGAAGCTCTGGTGTCACGTGGGCCCACTGGGCACATGGTAATGTGTCCCAAGAGATGTCTTGGAAGCCTTGAAGGAATGGAGCCCTGTCACGCTTGGGGTATGTCTCTTTGTTTGGAAGTGCTCTACAAGGGTGCTGAAAAGCACCCTCTTCCACAGGGCTTCGTTCCTTCGTGAAGGCTGCCCTCCCAGGCTAGTGTGCTCTGTTTGCCTCCATCGAAATTCTCTCCCCCTACCTCTTGCCGTAGAAGGATTATTGATTATGTGTTTTGACACCATATGTAAGGAAGTTGCACGAAAATTAGAACTTTACAGTTGTGTTTCAAGAAAAATAAACAGGCCAGGGTAGAGGATGTAGGGCAAACAAATGGCACACCCTATAAAAATTAAGTAAGCCCGTATCTGGACGGAATCTAGGGGAACGTTCAAGGATCAGGGGTCAAGTTCGAAACTTCCCAAATCCGGAAAAGAGACAGAAAAATATCTTTCCTGGAGAGTGGAATTCATCCGATTTGTCTAAGTTGTCTTGGAAACATTGTGTCCGTGAAGGGGGTTGCCAGGACCACCTCGAATTTGGAGTTTCTGATCTCAGGATGTCAAACCAACCCACATGACCACGTGTTCTCAGTGCTTAGTTTGACCTAGGCTAGGGTAGCCAAGAGTCCTACAAGTGACCGGTGCAAATTCAAGGACAACAACCAAGAGTCACGAAAGCACTCACACCTCACCCTAGAGAACATACAGCGATTAACGAAATACAAACTAATCCCTTGGAATGAAGGAGAACGGACTGATAAGCATGTCTAAGGGAGATAGCTGAGAAAGACCATGACGAGTATACTATGGAAAAGAAAAAGAGGACCCAGAAAATGGAAGGTGAACAGAAATCACACCTGAATTATCCACAATGAAAGATGATGTCCGTCTTTAGACAGACTCTGCTGGAACGTTTGAAAGTCAGAGAAATTCACAAGCCAAAAAACGGCAGCGAAGGTCAAGCATGGGCTAACTGGGAAGGGTGAGTTATGAGACTGCTCCAAGCAGGCTCTGAAACCTGTATCCAGGAAGCATGCTGGACCTCAGAGACACAATTATGACAAATCCTCTGACATCACAATGGACCCGAAAAACAACCTAGCCTCATCTACACAGTGCTAGAGTTGGGCTCACTAGTATATTTAACTCCCATTGCACTCAACTGCACGTTGCCACTGAACATGTAAGTGGCCGGCCGGTGGTGCAGTGGTGAGGTCCGCACCTTCTGGGTCTGTGGCCCAGTATGGGCTGGGTGGAATCCTCGGTTTGGGCCTCCTCACCACTGCTTCAGTTGTTCTGGTGCAGGCGTCCGAGGTAGAGTAGAGGCAGATGGGAAGGGACGTTGGACAGGGCCAGACTTCCACAGCAAATACAGGAGCATTGCCAGCAGATGTGAGCACAGCAATGCACTTGTGCCAAAACAAAACCAATTAAAAGTTGCAAAGAATAGAAAAACTGAAGCTAAGGAAAAAAAAAACAAAAAAACAGGAGCTTGCCATTACGAAGAATAGGATCTCTGTGAATAACCTTAGCAAAACAGGTGAATTCTATGTTAATTCAAAAACTAGCAAACCTTTGGCGAAAGAAACTCAAGAAGACACAAGAAAAAAAAAGATATCGAGGGATCTAGGAATGGAAGGATTAACACACTTGAAAGGTTCATACCGCAGTAAGGAATCTCTGGATTCCATGCAATCCCAGTCAAAGTTGCAGCAGTATTTGCCACAGAGAAGAAGAGAGAATCCTGAAGTTTCTAGCCAGCAACACGAGACCCTGACTAGGCAAAGGAATCCTCAGGAAAACGAACAAAGCAGCACGTGTCACAATTTCTGATTTCAACATAGAGGACGAAGCGCTAGGTACCGAAACGGCACAGTCTGGGCCCCAAAACAGGCATGAAGACCCATGCAAAACAATTGAGAGCCCAGAGCCCAACTCAAACTTACATGGACAGCCCATTTTGGACCAGGGAGCCAAGTGGAGACAGCGGAGAAAGGAGAGTCTCTACAATAAACGGTGCTGGGAAGCCTGCACAGCCACATGGAACACAACGAGAGTACGCCATGATGTTACACCTGGCACACACACCACCTGAAGTGGATTAAAGCCTTGAATGGCAGACTTGAAACCGTGAACCTTGTAGGAGAAGACCTAGGCAGAGTGCTCTTTGCCATCTGTCTGAGCCGCCTATTTGGAAGAAGCATGTCTGACTGGGCAAGGGCAACAAAGGAAACAAGAAACAAACGGGACCACATCAAATGCACACACTTCTGCCCACTCAAGGAAACCATCAACTGAATACTAAGACACCACAACAATTGGGAGAGGATGTTTGCAAACCACACATCGGACAAGGGGTGAAAAGCCCAAAGATACAATCAACTCGCACGTCTCCACAAGAAAAAAAACAAGCCAATGAAAACCTGGTCAAAAGATGGAAGCAGAGATTTCTCCGAAGAAGACAGAAAGAGGGCCAGTAGGTGCATGAAAACTTGTTCACCATCATGAAGTCTCAGGAAAATGCAAATCCAAACTGCAAGGCCATGGCAGCTCACTGTGGTCAGCATGGCTAGAAGGAAGCAGACAGGAAATAACAAGTGTCAGAGAGGAGGTGCAGAGAAGGGAAGCCTCCTGCACTGCTGGTGGGAGTGTAACCCGGTGCAGCCACGATGCCAAAGGTGTGGAACTGCCTCAGAAATTTAAGTATCCATGTCCCGTATGACCCAGCTATTAATCTGCCGCTTGCTTATCCAAAAAAGTCAGAAAGACTACCGCATAAAGACATGTGCATGGCTGTGTTCACCACAGTCTTACTCCTGATATCCAAGACTTGGAAAGCACCCTGGTGTCCAGCAAGGGATGATTGGAGAAGGAAGATGGGCTATAGCCACACAATGGTATACCACTCAGCCGGAACAAATGATGCAATCCAGCCATTTGTGACCACCAGAATGGCTGTGAGGGTTTTAGGGGAAGTGTAACAAGCCCCAGTGAGAAATTCAAATACCATAGAATCTCACTTACAAGGAGAAGAAAAAGCAAGCACTAACCAACAGGTGGCACTGAACATTTGTATGCGGGCTCCCAGAGGCAAAGAGGGGCGGTGACGGAGGGTGAAAGAGAAGATTAGGCACAAGTGTGTGGTGAGGGCCTGTGATTAGTCTTACACTGGTGAAGATGATGTAAGCTACACAGAAGTCTAAAGCAATGAGGACGTGAATCTGGAAGTTATAGTACGTTCTAATGCAGGGCCATGGCTATAAATTCACCTCAAATCAAAAATCCAAAAAGGGGTCCAGAATGATGTCATAAAGCTTTGGGGGCGGAAAGAGTTTACGGAAGGTGAACTTCCAAGGATGGAAAATCACCTCCAAATGCTTACAGATGCTACAGAAAGGCAGACCATTCCAAATAGGTGAAGAGGAATACTACGAAGAGAACATGATCAGTCCTAAACCCATGAACGAACGGAAAATGTTACCGTCCATGATGTTATTACTAATCACCTTCACGAATAATCCAAACAGGCCCACGTCTTCCCAAGTTCAGGCAAAAGGTTGGTCCAAAAGTACAATTCAGGGCCGGCCCTGTGGTGGAGCAGGTAAGTGCCCACATTCCGCTTGGGCGGCCCGGGCCTCACTGTTTCACATTACGAGTGCGTATCACATTAGTAGTGTTAGGAAATATAGATTTCACGGTATGGTGCGGGCAGAGATCATAAATAAGCAGCAATTGTGAGGATACGTTATCAATACGCACAAGAAAAGGAACCATAAGAATATTACAATCTATGGAAGTATCTGGTACACTTCCCAAAGGCAGAAGGAAGGAAAACTTGTGACCTGCCAAGGTGGAATTGGCAGAGTGCCACGAGATGACACCATCATCGTGCATCAGAACATTCCCTGGGCAACTTCAACTTGTGAGGGAGTCCAGGACTTTTTCTGGGTAAGGTCCACCCATTTTGCCATCTACCCAAGATATAAGAGATAAAACCCAGGATAATCTTACAGGAGTGACACCAGTGTCTAGAGAGAATGTAGGAGCCCTTTCGAAGTTCAAGGAGAAAGACAGAAACTGACAACAATTGCAGAAAAAGGAAAACTATCCTACCTAGACAGGGTGAGGAGTCAGACTGGTCTGAGATGGCTGTGAAACTCTGTGTGCACGGAGGTTGTCAGGACAACTTCGAATTTTGAGGTCGCTTATGACATCACGGTGAACATGTCCCCCAGGGTGGCCGCATGGTTACAGTCTGAGGATTGGCCTAGGCTAGGCTATTAAAGGGACAGATACCCAGAAACAGGTTTGGCAAACAGAAAGCAGGCACAGAAACTAGAAGAGATAAAACAGAGTCTGATGCAAGGGATAAGAAAGGAACCCTAGGCCACAAGTGAGAATAGAGGGACAGGCACGGAGAGGAGAACATTGTCATCTATTCAAGTCTATGGGGAGGTCATGCTGATTCAAGCTTGCAACTTCATTGGAAACAAGTGGCCGGACTTGGCGTTCATCACACCTACAGTGCCCTTGTGCCTTAAGCATAATGCAAAGTCAAGAAAGATGTCTTGAGGACATTGAAGAGAAGAATCGATGCCTCCTTTCCAAGGCCCATAGCATTCTTTGCAGGTCAGTCTCTTTTTCCGAAGCTCTGGTGTCACGTGGGCCCACTGGGCACATGGTAATGTGTCCCAAGAGATGTCTTGGAAGCCTTGAAGGAATGGAGCCCTGTCACGCTTGGGGTATGTCTCTTTGTTTGGAAGTGCTCTACAAGGGTGCTGAAAAGCACCCTCTTCCACAGGGCTTCGTTCCTTCGTGAAGGCTGCCCTCCCAGGCTAGTGTGCTCTGTTTGCCTCCATCGAAATTCTCTCCCCCTACCTCTTGCCGTAGAAGGATTATTGATTATGTGTTTTGACACCATATGTAAGGAAGTTGCACGAAAATTAGAACTTTACAGTTGTGTTTCAAGAAAAATAAACAGGCCAGGGTAGAGGATGTAGGGCAAACAAATGGCACACCCTATAAAAATTAAGTAAGCCCGTATCTGGACGGAATCTAGGGGAACGTTCAAGGATCAGGGGTCAAGTTCGAAACTTCCCAAATCCGGAAAAGAGACAGAAAAATATCTTTCCTGGAGAGTGGAATTCATCCGATTTGTCTAAGTTGTCTTGGAAACATTGTGTCCGTGAAGGGGGTTGCCAGGACCACCTCGAATTTGGAGTTTCTGATCTCAGGATGTCAAACCAACCCACATGACCACGTGTTCTCAGTGCTTAGTTTGACCTAGGCTAGGGTAGCCAAGAGTCCTACAAGTGACCGGTGCAAATTCAAGGACAACAACCAAGAGTCACGAAAGCACTCACACCTCACCCTAGAGAACATACAGCGATTAACGAAATACAAACTAATCCCTTGGAATGAAGGAGAACGGACTGATAAGCATGTCTAAGGGAGATAGCTGAGAAAGACCATGACGAGTATACTATGGAAAAGAAAAAGAGGACCCAGAAAATGGAAGGTGAACAGAAATCACACCTGAATTATCCACAATGAAAGATGATGTCCGTCTTTAGACAGACTCTGCTGGAACGTTTGAAAGTCAGAGAAATTCACAAGCCAAAAAACGGCAGCGAAGGTCAAGCATGGGCTAACTGGGAAGGGTGAGTTATGAGACTGCTCCAAGCAGGCTCTGAAACCTGTATCCAGGAAGCATGCTGGACCTCAGAGACACAATTATGACAAATCCTCTGACATCACAATGGACCCGAAAAACAACCTAGCCTCATCTACACAGTGCTAGAGTTGGGCTCACTAGTATATTTAACTCCCATTGCACTCAACTGCACGTTGCCACTGAACATGTAAGTGGCCGGCCGGTGGTGCAGTGGTGAGGTCCGCACCTTCTGGGTCTGTGGCCCAGTATGGGCTGGGTGGAATCCTCGGTTTGGGCCTCCTCACCACTGCTTCAGTTGTTCTGGTGCAGGCGTCCGAGGTAGAGTAGAGGCAGATGGGAAGGGACGTTGGACAGGGCCAGACTTCCACAGCAAATACAGGAGCATTGCCAGCAGATGTGAGCACAGCAATGCACTTGTGCCAAAACAAAACCAATTAAAAGTTGCAAAGAATAGAAAAACTGAAGCTAAGAAAAAAAAAACAAAAAAACAGGAGCTTGCCATTACGAAGAATAGGATCTCTGTGAATAACCTTAGCAAAACAGGTGAATTCTATGTTAATTCAAAAACTAGCAAACCTTTGGCGAAAGAAACTCAAGAAGACACAAGAAAAAAAAAGATATCGAGGGATCTAGGAATGGAAGGATTAACACACTTGAAAGGTTCATACCGCAGTAAGGAATCTCTGGATTCCATGCAATCCCAGTCAAAGTTGCAGCAGTATTTGCCACAGAGAAGAAGAGAGAATCCTGAAGTTTCTAGCCAGCAACACGAGACCCTGACTAGGCAAAGGAATCCTCAGGAAAACGAACAAAGCAGCACGTGTCACAATTTCTGATTTCAACATAGAGGACGAAGCGCTAGGTACCGAAACGGCACAGTCTGGGCCCCAAAACAGGCATGAAGACCCGTGCAAAACAATTGAGAGCCCAGAGCCCAACTCAAACTTACATGGACAGCCCATTTTGGACCAGGGAGCCAAGTGGAGACAGCGGAGAAAGGAGAGTCTCTACAATAAACGGTGCTGGGAAGCCTGCACAGCCACATGGAACACAACGAGAGTACGCCATGATGTTACACCTGGCACACACACCACCTGAAGTGGATTAAAGCCTTGAATGGCAGACTTGAAACCGTGAACCTTGTAGGAGAAGACCTAGGCAGAGTGCTCTTTGCCATCTGTCTGAGCCGCCTATTTGGAAGAAGCATGTCTGACTGGGCAAGGGCAACAAAGGAAACAAGAAACAAACGGGACCACATCAAATGCACACACTTCTGCCCACTCAAGGAAACCATCAACTGAATACTAAGACACCACAACAATTGGGAGAGGATGTTTGCAAACCACACATCGGACAAGGGGTGAAAAGCCCAAAGATACAATCAACTCGCACGTCTCCACAAGAAAAAAAACAAGCCAATGAAAACCTGGTCAAAAGATGGAAGCAGAGATTTCTCCGAAGAAGACAGAAAGAGGGCCAGTAGGTGCATGAAAACTTGTTCACCATCATGAAGTCTCAGGAAAATGCAAATCCAAACTGCAAGGCCATGGCAGCTCACTGTGGTCAGCATGGCTAGAAGGAAGCAGACAGGAAATAACAAGTGTCAGAGAGGAGGTGCAGAGAAGGGAAGCCTCCTGCACTGCTGGTGGGAGTGTAACCCGGTGCAGCCACGATGCCAAAGGTGTGGAACTGCCTCAGAAATTTAAGTATCCATGTCCCGTATGACCCAGCTATTAATCTGCCGCTTGCTTATCCAAAAAAGTCAGAAAGACTACCGCATAAAGACATGTGCATGGCTGTGTTCACCACAGTCTTACTCCTGATATCCAAGACTTGGAAAGCACCCTGGTGTCCAGCAAGGGATGATTGGAGAAGGAAGATGGGCTATAGCCACACAATGGTATACCACTCAGCCGGAACAAATGATGCAATCCAGCCATTTGTGACCACCAGAATGGCTGTGAGGGTTTTAGGGGAAGTGTAACAAGCCCCAGTGAGAAATTCAAATACCATAGAATCTCACTTACAAGGAGAAGAAAAAGCAAGCACTAACCAACAGGTGGCACTGAACATTTGTATGCGGGCTCCCAGAGGCAAAGAGGGGCGGTGACGGAGGGTGAAAGAGAAGATTAGGCACAAGTGTGTGGTGAGGGCCTGTGATTAGTCTTACACTGGTGAAGATGATGTAAGCTACACAGAAGTCTAAAGCAATGAGGACGTGAATCTGGAAGTTATAGTACGTTCTAATGCAGGGCCATGGCTATAAATTCACCTCAAATCAAAAATCCAAAAAGGGGTCCAGAATGATGTCATAAAGCTTTGGGGGCGGAAAGAGTTTACGGAAGGTGAACTTCCAAGGATGGAAAATCACCTCCAAATGCTTACAGATGCTACAGAAAGGCAGACCATTCCAAATAGGTGAAGAGGAATACTACGAAGAGAACATGATCAGTCCTAAACCCATGAACGAACGGAAAATGTTACCGTCCATGATGTTATTACTAATCACCTTCACGAATAATCCAAACAGGCCCACGTCTTCCCAAGTTCAGGCAAAAGGTTGGTCCAAAAGTACAATTCAGGGCCGGCCCTGTGGTGGAGCAGGTAAGTGCCCACATTCCGCTTGGGCGGCCCGGGCCTCACTGTTTCACATTACGAGTGCGTATCACATTAGTAGTGTTAGGAAATATAGATTTCACGGTATGGTGCGGGCAGAGATCATAAATAAGCAGCAATTGTGAGGATACGTTATCAATACGCACAAGAAAAGGAACCATAAGAATATTACAATCTATGGAAGTATCTGGTACACTTCCCAAAGGCAGAAGGAAGGAAAACTTGTGACCTGCCAAGGTGGAATTGGCAGAGTGCCACGAGATGACACCATCATCGTGCATCAGAACATTCCCTGGGCAACTTCAACTTGTGAGGGAGTCCAGGACTTTTTCTGGGTAAGGTCCACCCATTTTGCCATCTACCCAAGATATAAGAGATAAAACCCAGGATAATCTTACAGGAGTGACACCAGTGTCTAGAGAGAATGTAGGAGCCCTTTCGAAGTTCAAGGAGAAAGACAGAAACTGACAACAATTGCAGAAAAAGGAAAACTATCCTACCTAGACAGGGTGAGGAGTCAGACTGGTCTGAGATGGCTGTGAAACTCTGTGTGCACGGAGGTTGTCAGGACAACTTCGAATTTTGAGGTCGCTTATGACATCACGGTGAACATGTCCCCCAGGGTGGCCGCATGGTTACAGTCTGAGGATTGGCCTAGGCTAGGCTATTAAAGGGACAGATACCCAGAAACAGGTTTGGCAAACAGAAAGCAGGCACAGAAACTAGAAGAGATAAAACAGAGTCTGATGCAAGGGATAAGAAAGGAACCCTAGGCCACAAGTGAGAATAGAGGGACAGGCACGGAGAGGAGAACATTGTCATCTATTCAACTCTATGGGGAGGTCATGCTGATTCAAGCTTGCAACTTCATTGGAAACAAGTGGCCGGACTTGGCGTTCATCACACCTACAGTGCCCTTGTGCCTTAAGCATAATGCAAAGTCAAGAAAGATGTCTTGAGGACATTGAAGAGAAGAATCGATGCCTCCTTTCCAAGGCCCATAGCATTCTTTGCAGGTCAGTCTCTTTTTCCGAAGCTCTGGTGTCACGTGGGCCCACTGGGCACATGGTAATGTGTCCCAAGAGATGTCTTGGAAGCCTTGAAGGAATGGAGCCCTGTCACGCTTGGGGTATGTCTCTTTGTTTGGAAGTGCTCTACAAGGGTGCTGAAAAGCACCCTCTTCCACAGGGCTTCGTTCCTTCGTGAAGGCTGCCCTCCCAGGCTAGTGTGCTCTGTTTGCCTCCATCGAAATTCTCTCCCCCTACCTCTTGCCGTAGAAGGATTATTGATTATGTGTTTTGACACCATATGTAAGGAAGTTGCACGAAAATTAGAACTTTACAGTTGTGTTTCAAGAAAAATAAACAGGCCAGGGTAGAGGATGTAGGGCAAACAAATGGCACACCCTATAAAAATTAAGTAAGCCCGTATCTGGACGGAATCTAGGGGAACGTTCAAGGATCAGGGGTCAAGTTCGAAACTTCCCAAATCCGGAAAAGAGACAGAAAAATATCTTTCCTGGAGAGTGGAATTCATCCGATTTGTCTAAGTTGTCTTGGAAACATTGTGTCCGTGAAGGGGGTTGCCAGGACCACCTCGAATTTGGAGTTTCTGATCTCAGGATGTCAAACCAACCCACATGACCACGTGTTCTCAGTGCTTAGTTTGACCTAGGCTAGGGTAGCCAAGAGTCCTACAAGTGACCGGTGCAAATTCAAGGACAACAACCAAGAGTCACGAAAGCACTCACACCTCACCCTAGAGAACATACAGCGATTAACGAAATACAAACTAATCCCTTGGAATGAAGGAGAACGGACTGATAAGCATGTCTAAGGGAGATAGCTGAGAAAGACCATGACGAGTATACTATGGAAAAGAAAAAGAGGACCCAGAAAATGGAAGGTGAACAGAAATCACACCTGAATTATCCACAATGAAAGATGATGTCCGTCTTTAGACAGACTCTGCTGGAACGTTTGAAAGTCAGAGAAATTCACAAGCCAAAAAACGGCAGCGAAGGTCAAGCATGGGCTAACTGGGAAGGGTGAGTTATGAGACTGCTCCAAGCAGGCTCTGAAACCTGTATCCAGGAAGCATGCTGGACCTCAGAGACACAATTATGACAAATCCTCTGACATCACAATGGACCCGAAAAACAACCTAGCCTCATCTACACAGTGCTAGAGTTGGGCTCACTAGTATATTTAACTCCCATTGCACTCAACTGCACGTTGCCACTGAACATGTAAGTGGCCGGCCGGTGGTGCAGTGGTGAGGTCCGCACCTTCTGGGTCTGTGGCCCAGTATGGGCTGGGTGGAATCCTCGGTTTGGGCCTCCTCACCACTGCTTCAGTTGTTCTGGTGCAGGCGTCCGAGGTAGAGTAGAGGCAGATGGGAAGGGACGTTGGACAGGGCCAGACTTCCACAGCAAATACAGGAGCATTGCCAGCAGATGTGAGCACAGCAATGCACTTGTGCCAAAACAAAACCAATTAAAAGTTGCAAAGAATAGAAAAACTGAAGCTAAGAAAAAAAAAACAAAAAAACAGGAGCTTGCCATTACGAAGAATAGGATCTCTGTGAATAACCTTAGCAAAACAGGTGAATTCTATGTTAATTCAAAAACTAGCAAACCTTTGGCGAAAGAAACTCAAGAAGACACAAGAAAAAAAAAGATATCGAGGGATCTAGGAATGGAAGGATTAACACACTTGAAAGGTTCATACCGCAGTAAGGAATCTCTGGATTCCATGCAATCCCAGTCAAAGTTGCAGCAGTATTTGCCACAGAGAAGAAGAGAGAATCCTGAAGTTTCTAGCCAGCAACACGAGACCCTGACTAGGCAAAGGAATCCTCAGGAAAACGAACAAAGCAGCACGTGTCACAATTTCTGATTTCAACATAGAGGACGAAGCGCTAGGTACCGAAACGGCACAGTCTGGGCCCCAAAACAGGCATGAAGACCCATGCAAAACAATTGAGAGCCCAGAGCCCAACTCAAACTTACATGGACAGCCCATTTTGGACCAGGGAGCCAAGTGGAGACAGCGGAGAAAGGAGAGTCTCTACAATAAACGGTGCTGGGAAGCCTGCACAGCCACATGGAACACAACGAGAGTACGCCATGATGTTACACCTGGCACACACACCACCTGAAGTGGATTAAAGCCTTGAATGGCAGACTTGAAACCGTGAACCTTGTAGGAGAAGACCTAGGCAGAGTGCTCTTTGCCATCTGTCTGAGCCGCCTATTTGGAAGAAGCATGTCTGACTGGGCAAGGGCAACAAAGGAAACAAGAAACAAACGGGACCACATCAAATGCACACACTTCTGCCCACTCAAGGAAACCATCAACTGAATACTAAGACACCACAACAATTGGGAGAGGATGTTTGCAAACCACACATCGGACAAGGGGTGAAAAGCCCAAAGATACAATCAACTCGCACGTCTCCACAAGAAAAAAAACAAGCCAATGAAAACCTGGTCAAAAGATGGAAGCAGAGATTTCTCCGAAGAAGACAGAAAGAGGGCCAGTAGGTGCATGAAAACTTGTTCACCATCATGAAGTCTCAGGAAAATGCAAATCCAAACTGCAAGGCCATGGCAGCTCACTGTGGTCAGCATGGCTAGAAGGAAGCAGACAGGAAATAACAAGTGTCAGAGAGGAGGTGCAGAGAAGGGAAGCCTCCTGCACTGCTGGTGGGAGTGTAACCCGGTGCAGCCACGATGCCAAAGGTGTGGAACTGCCTCAGAAATTTAAGTATCCATGTCCCGTATGACCCAGCTATTAATCTGCCGCTTGCTTATCCAAAAAAGTCAGAAAGACTACCGCATAAAGACATGTGCATGGCTGTGTTCACCACAGTCTTACTCCTGATATCCAAGACTTGGAAAGCACCCTGGTGTCCAGCAAGGGATGATTGGAGAAGGAAGATGGGCTATAGCCACACAATGGTATACCACTCAGCCGGAACAAATGATGCAATCCAGCCATTTGTGACCACCAGAATGGCTGTGAGGGTTTTAGGGGAAGTGTAACAAGCCCCAGTGAGAAATTCAAATACCATAGAATCTCACTTACAAGGAGAAGAAAAAGCAAGCACTAACCAACAGGTGGCACTGAACATTTGTATGCGGGCTCCCAGAGGCAAAGAGGGGCGGTGACGGAGGGTGAAAGAGAAGATTAGGCACAAGTGTGTGGTGAGGGCCTGTGATTAGTCTTACACTGGTGAAGATGATGTAAGCTACACAGAAGTCTAAAGCAATGAGGACGTGAATCTGGAAGTTATAGTACGTTCTAATGCAGGGCCATGGCTATAAATTCACCTCAAATCAAAAATCCAAAAAGGGGTCCAGAATGATGTCATAAAGCTTTGGGGGCGGAAAGAGTTTACGGAAGGTGAACTTCCAAGGATGGAAAATCACCTCCAAATGCTTACAGATGCTACAGAAAGGCAGACCATTCCAAATAGGTGAAGAGGAATACTACGAAGAGAACATGATCAGTCCTAAACCCATGAACGAACGGAAAATGTTACCGTCCATGATGTTATTACTAATCACCTTCACGAATAATCCAAACAGGCCCACGTCTTCCCAAGTTCAGGCAAAAGGTTGGTCCAAAAGTACAATTCAGGGCCGGCCCTGTGGTGGAGCAGGTAAGTGCCCACATTCCGCTTGGGCGGCCCGGGCCTCACTGTTTCACATTACGAGTGCGTATCACATTAGTAGTGTTAGGAAATATAGATTTCACGGTATGGTGCGGGCAGAGATCATAAATAAGCAGCAATTGTGAGGATACGTTATCAATACGCACAAGAAAAGGAACCATAAGAATATTACAATCTATGGAAGTATCTGGTACACTTCCCAAAGGCAGAAGGAAGGAAAACTTGTGACCTGCCAAGGTGGAATTGGCAGAGTGCCACGAGATGACACCATCATCGTGCATCAGAACATTCCCTGGGCAACTTCAACTTGTGAGGGAGTCCAGGACTTTTTCTGGGTAAGGTCCACCCATTTTGCCATCTACCCAAGATATAAGAGATAAAACCCAGGATAATCTTACAGGAGTGACACCAGTGTCTAGAGAGAATGTAGGAGCCCTTTCGAAGTTCAAGGAGAAAGACAGAAACTGACAACAATTGCAGAAAAAGGAAAACTATCCTACCTAGACAGGGTGAGGAGTCAGACTGGTCTGAGATGGCTGTGAAACTCTGTGTGCACGGAGGTTGTCAGGACAACTTCGAATTTTGAGGTCGCTTATGACATCACGGTGAACATGTCCCCCAGGGTGGCCGCATGGTTACAGTCTGAGGATTGGCCTAGGCTAGGCTATTAAAGGGACAGATACCCAGAAACAGGTTTGGCAAACAGAAAGCAGGCACAGAAACTAGAAGAGATAAAACAGAGTCTGATGCAAGGGATAAGAAAGGAACCCTAGGCCACAAGTGAGAATAGAGGGACAGGCACGGAGAGGAGAACATTGTCATCTATTCAAGTCTATGGGGAGGTCATGCTGATTCAAGCTTGCAACTTCATTGGAAACAAGTGGCCGGACTTGGCGTTCATCACACCTACAGTGCCCTTGTGCCTTAAGCATAATGCAAAGTCAAGAAAGATGTCTTGAGGACATTGAAGAGAAGAATCGATGCCTCCTTTCCAAGGCCCATAGCATTCTTTGCAGGTCAGTCTCTTTTTCCGAAGCTCTGGTGTCACGTGGGCCCACTGGGCACATGGTAATGTGTCCCAAGAGATGTCTTGGAAGCCTTGAAGGAATGGAGCCCTGTCACGCTTGGGGTATGTCTCTTTGTTTGGAAGTGCTCTACAAGGGTGCTGAAAAGCACCCTCTTCCACAGGGCTTCGTTCCTTCGTGAAGGCTGCCCTCCCAGGCTAGTGTGCTCTGTTTGCCTCCATCGAAATTCTCTCCCCCTACCTCTTGCCGTAGAAGGATTATTGATTATGTGTTTTGACACCATATGTAAGGAAGTTGCACGAAAATTAGAACTTTACAGTTGTGTTTCAAGAAAAATAAACAGGCCAGGGTAGAGGATGTAGGGCAAACAAATGGCACACCCTATAAAAATTAAGTAAGCCCGTATCTGGACGGAATCTAGGGGAACGTTCAAGGATCAGGGGTCAAGTTCGAAACTTCCCAAATCCGGAAAAGAGACAGAAAAATATCTTTCCTGGAGAGTGGAATTCATCCGATTTGTCTAAGTTGTCTTGGAAACATTGTGTCCGTGAAGGGGGTTGCCAGGACCACCTCGAATTTGGAGTTTCTGATCTCAGGATGTCAAACCAACCCACATGACCACGTGTTCTCAGTGCTTAGTTTGACCTAGGCTAGGGTAGCCAAGAGTCCTACAAGTGACCGGTGCAAATTCAAGGACAACAACCAAGAGTCACGAAAGCACTCACACCTCACCCTAGAGAACATACAGCGATTAACGAAATACAAACTAATCCCTTGGAATGAAGGAGAACGGACTGATAAGCATGTCTAAGGGAGATAGCTGAGAAAGACCATGACGAGTATACTATGGAAAAGAAAAAGAGGACCCAGAAAATGGAAGGTGAACAGAAATCACACCTGAATTATCCACAATGAAAGATGATGTCCGTCTTTAGACAGACTCTGCTGGAACGTTTGAAAGTCAGAGAAATTCACAAGCCAAAAAACGGCAGCGAAGGTCAAGCATGGGCTAACTGGGAAGGGTGAGTTATGAGACTGCTCCAAGCAGGCTCTGAAACCTGTATCCAGGAAGCATGCTGGACCTCAGAGACACAATTATGACAAATCCTCTGACATCACAATGGACCCGAAAAACAACCTAGCCTCATCTACACAGTGCTAGAGTTGGGCTCACTAGTATATTTAACTCCCATTGCACTCAACTGCACGTTGCCACTGAACATGTAAGTGGCCGGCCGGTGGTGCAGTGGTGAGGTCCGCACCTTCTGGGTCTGTGGCCCAGTATGGGCTGGGTGGAATCCTCGGTTTGGGCCTCCTCACCACTGCTTCAGTTGTTCTGGTGCAGGCGTCCGAGGTAGAGTAGAGGCAGATGGGAAGGGACGTTGGACAGGGCCAGACTTCCACAGCAAATACAGGAGCATTGCCAGCAGATGTGAGCACAGCAATGCACTTGTGCCAAAACAAAACCAATTAAAAGTTGCAAAGAACAGAAAAACTGAAGCTAAGGAAAAAAAAAACAAAAAAACAGGAGCTTGCCATTACGAAGAATAGGATCTCTGTGAATAACCTTAGCAAAACAGGTGAATTCTATGTTAATTCAAAAACTAGCAAACCTTTGGCGAAAGAAACTCAAGAAGACACAAGAAAAAAAAAGATATCGAGGGATCTAGGAATGGAAGGATTAACACACTTGAAAGGTTCATACCGCAGTAAGGAATCTCTGGATTCCATGCAATCCCAGTCAAAGTTGCAGCAGTATTTGCCACAGAGAAGAAGAGAGAATCCTGAAGTTTCTAGCCAGCAACACGAGACCCTGACTAGGCAAAGGAATCCTCAGGAAAACGAACAAAGCAGCACGTGTCACAATTTCTGATTTCAACATAGAGGACGAAGCGCTAGGTACCGAAACGGCACAGTCTGGGCCCCAAAACAGGCATGAAGACCCGTGCAAAACAATTGAGAGCCCAGAGCCCAACTCAAACTTACATGGACAGCCCATTTTGGACCAGGGAGCCAAGTGGAGACAGCGGAGAAAGGAGAGTCTCTACAATAAACGGTGCTGGGAAGCCTGCACAGCCACATGGAACACAACGAGAGTACGCCATGATGTTACACCTGGCACACACACCACCTGAAGTGGATTAAAGCCTTGAATGGCAGACTTGAAACCGTGAACCTTGTAGGAGAAGACCTAGGCAGAGTGCTCTTTGCCATCTGTCTGAGCCGCCTATTTGGAAGAAGCATGTCTGACTGGGCAAGGGCAACAAAGGAAACAAGAAACAAACGGGACCACATCAAATGCACACACTTCTGCCCACTCAAGGAAACCATCAACTGAATACTAAGACACCACAACAATTGGGAGAGGATGTTTGCAAACCACACATCGGACAAGGGGTGAAAAGCCCAAAGATACAATCAACTCGCACGTCTCCACAAGAAAAAAAACAAGCCAATGAAAACCTGGTCAAAAGATGGAAGCAGAGATTTCTCCGAAGAAGACAGAAAGAGGGCCAGTAGGTGCATGAAAACTTGTTCACCATCATGAAGTCTCAGGAAAATGCAAATCCAAACTGCAAGGCCATGGCAGCTCACTGTGGTCAGCATGGCTAGAAGGAAGCAGACAGGAAATAACAAGTGTCAGAGAGGAGGTGCAGAGAAGGGAAGCCTCCTGCACTGCTGGTGGGAGTGTAACCCGGTGCAGCCACGATGCCAAAGGTGTGGAACTGCCTCAGAAATTTAAGTATCCATGTCCCGTATGACCCAGCTATTAATCTGCCGCTTGCTTATCCAAAAAAGTCAGAAAGACTACCGCATAAAGACATGTGCATGGCTGTGTTCACCACAGTCTTACTCCTGATATCCAAGACTTGGAAAGCACCCTGGTGTCCAGCAAGGGATGATTGGAGAAGGAAGATGGGCTATAGCCACACAATGGTATACCACTCAGCCGGAACAAATGATGCAATCCAGCCATTTGTGACCACCAGAATGGCTGTGAGGGTTTTAGGGGAAGTGTAACAAGCCCCAGTGAGAAATTCAAATACCATAGAATCTCACTTACAAGGAGAAGAAAAAGCAAGCACTAACCAACAGGTGGCACTGAACATTTGTATGCGGGCTCCCAGAGGCAAAGAGGGGCGGTGACGGAGGGTGAAAGAGAAGATTAGGCACAAGTGTGTGGTGAGGGCCTGTGATTAGTCTTACACTGGTGAAGATGATGTAAGCTACACAGAAGTCTAAAGCAATGAGGACGTGAATCTGGAAGTTATAGTACGTTCTAATGCAGGGCCATGGCTATAAATTCACCTCAAATCAAAAATCCAAAAAGGGGTCCAGAATGATGTCATAAAGCTTTGGGGGCGGAAAGAGTTTACGGAAGGTGAACTTCCAAGGATGGAAAATCACCTCCAAATGCTTACAGATGCTACAGAAAGGCAGACCATTCCAAATAGGTGAAGAGGAATACTACGAAGAGAACATGATCAGTCCTAAACCCATGAACGAACGGAAAATGTTACCGTCCATGATGTTATTACTAATCACCTTCACGAATAATCCAAACAGGCCCACGTCTTCCCAAGTTCAGGCAAAAGGTTGGTCCAAAAGTACAATTCAGGGCCGGCCCTGTGGTGGAGCAGGTAAGAGCCCACATTCCGCTTGGGCGGCCCGGGCCTCACTGTTTCACATTACGAGTGCGTATCACATTAGTAGTGTTAGGAAATATAGATTTCACGGTATGGTGCGGGCAGAGATCATAAATAAGCAGCAATTGTGAGGATACGTTATCAATACGCACAAGAAAAGGAACCATAAGAATATTACAATCTATGGAAGTATCTGGTACACTTCCCAAAGGCAGAAGGAAGGAAAACTTGTGACCTGCCAAGGTGGAATTGGCAGAGTGCCACGAGATGACACCATCATCGTGCATCAGAACATTCCCTGGGCAACTTCAACTTGTGAGGGAGTCCAGGACTTTTTCTGGGTAAGGTCCACCCATTTTGCCATCTACCCAAGATATAAGAGATAAAACCCAGGATAATCTTACAGGAGTGACACCAGTGTCTAGAGAGAATGTAGGAGCCCTTTCGAAGTTCAAGGAGAAAGACAGAAACTGACAACAATTGCAGAAAAAGGAAAACTATCCTACCTAGACAGGGTGAGGAGTCAGACTGGTCTGAGATGGCTGTGAAACTCTGTGTGCACGGAGGTTGTCAGGACAACTTCGAATTTTGAGGTCGCTTATGACATCACGGTGAACATGTCCCCCAGGGTGGCCGCATGGTTACAGTCTGAGGATTGGCCTAGGCTAGGCTATTAAAGGGACAGATACCCAGAAACAGGTTTGGCAAACAGAAAGCAGGCACAGAAACTAGAAGAGATAAAACAGAGTCTGATGCAAGGGATAAGAAAGGAACCCTAGGCCACAAGTGAGAATAGAGGGACAGGCACGGAGAGGAGAACATTGTCATCTATTCAAGTCTATGGGGAGGTCATGCTGATTCAAGCTTGCAACTTCATTGGAAACAAGTGGCCGGACTTGGCGTTCATCACACCTACAGTGCCCTTGTGCCTTAAGCATAATGCAAAGTCAAGAAAGATGTCTTGAGGACATTGAAGAGAAGAATCGATGCCTCCTTTCCAAGGCCCATAGCATTCTTTGCAGGTCAGTCTCTTTTTCCGAAGCTCTGGTGTCACGTGGGCCCACTGGGCACATGGTAATGTGTCCCAAGAGATGTCTTGGAAGCCTTGAAGGAATGGAGCCCTGTCACGCTTGGGGTATGTCTCTTTGTTTGGAAGTGCTCTACAAGGGTGCTGAAAAGCACCCTCTTCCACAGGGCTTCGTTCCTTCGTGAAGGCTGCCCTCCCAGGCTAGTGTGCTCTGTTTGCCTCCATCGAAATTCTCTCCCCCTACCTCTTGCCGTAGAAGGATTATTGATTATGTGTTTTGACACCATATGTAAGGAAGTTGCACGAAAATTAGAACTTTACAGTTGTGTTTCAAGAAAAATAAACAGGCCAGGGTAGAGGATGTAGGGCAAACAAATGGCACACCCTATAAAAATTAAGTAAGCCCGTATCTGGACGGAATCTAGGGGAACGTTCAAGGATCAGGGGTCAAGTTCGAAACTTCCCAAATCCGGAAAAGAGACAGAAAAATATCTTTCCTGGAGAGTGGAATTCATCCGATTTGTCTAAGTTGTCTTGGAAACATTGTGTCCGTGAAGGGGGTTGCCAGGACCACCTCGAATTTGGAGTTTCTGATCTCAGGATGTCAAACCAACCCACATGACCACGTGTTCTCAGTGCTTAGTTTGACCTAGGCTAGGGTAGCCAAGAGTCCTACAAGTGACCGGTGCAAATTCAAGGACAACAACCAAGAGTCACGAAAGCACTCACACCTCACCCTAGAGAACATACAGCGATTAACGAAATACAAACTAATCCCTTGGAATGAAGGAGAACGGACTGATAAGCATGTCTAAGGGAGATAGCTGAGAAAGACCATGACGAGTATACTATGGAAAAGAAAAAGAGGACCCAGAAAATGGAAGGTGAACAGAAATCACACCTGAATTATCCACAATGAAAGATGATGTCCGTCTTTAGACAGACTCTGCTGGAACGTTTGAAAGTCAGAGAAATTCACAAGCCAAAAAACGGCAGCGAAGGTCAAGCATGGGCTAACTGGGAAGGGTGAGTTATGAGACTGCTCCAAGCAGGCTCTGAAACCTGTATCCAGGAAGCATGCTGGACCTCAGAGACACAATTATGACAAATCCTCTGACATCACAATGGACCCGAAAAACAACCTAGCCTCATCTACACAGTGCTAGAGTTGGGCTCACTAGTATATTTAACTCCCATTGCACTCAACTGCACGTTGCCACTGAACATGTAAGTGGCCGGCCGGTGGTGCAGTGGTGAGGTCCGCACCTTCTGGGTCTGTGGCCCAGTATGGGCTGGGTGGAATCCTCGGTTTGGGCCTCCTCACCACTGCTTCAGTTGTTCTGGTGCAGGCGTCCGAGGTAGAGTAGAGGCAGATGGGAAGGGACGTTGGACAGGGCCAGACTTCCACAGCAAATACAGGAGCATTGCCAGCAGATGTGAGCACAGCAATGCACTTGTGCCAAAACAAAACCAATTAAAAGTTGCAAAGAACAGAAAAACTGAAGCTAAGGAAAAAAAAAACAAAAAAACAGGAGCTTGCCATTACGAAGAATAGGATCTCTGTGAATAACCTTAGCAAAACAGGTGAATTCTATGTTAATTCAAAAACTAGCAAACCTTTGGGGAAAGAAACTCAAGAAGACACAAGAAAAAAAAAGATATCGAGGGATCTAGGAATGGAAGGATTAACACACTTGAAAGGTTCATACCGCAGTAAGGAATCTCTGGATTCCATGCAATCCCAGTCAAAGTTGCAGCAGTATTTGCCACAGAGAAGAAGAGAGAATCCTGAAGTTTCTAGCCAGCAACACGAGACCCTGACTAGGCAAAGGAATCCTCAGGAAAACGAACAAAGCAGCACGTGTCACAATTTCTGATTTCAACATAGAGGACGAAGCGCTAGGTACCGAAACGGCACAGTCTGGGCCCCAAAACAGGCATGAAGACCCATGCAAAACAATTGAGAGCCCAGAGCCCAACTCAAACTTACATGGACAGCCCATTTTGGACCAGGGAGCCAAGTGGAGACAGCGGAGAAAGGAGAGTCTCTACAATAAACGGTGCTGGGAAGCCTGCACAGCCACATGGAACACAACGAGAGTACACCATGATGTTACACCTGGCACACACACCACCTGAAGTGGATTAAAGCCTTGAATGGCAGACTTGAAACCGTGAACCTTGTAGGAGAAGACCTAGGCAGAGTGCTCTTTGCCATCTGTCTGAGCCGCCTATTTGGAAGAAGCATGTCTGACTGGGCAAGGGCAACAAAGGAAACAAGAAACAAACGGGACCACATCAAATGCACACACTTCTGCCCACTCAAGGAAACCATCAACTGAATACTAAGACACCACAACAATTGGGAGAGGATGTTTGCAAACCACACATCGGACAAGGGGTGAAAAGCCCAAAGATACAATCAACTCGCACGTCTCCACAAGAAAAAAAACAAGCCAATGAAAACCTGGTCAAAAGATGGAAGCAGAGATTTCTCCGAAGAAGACAGAAAGAGGGCCAGTAGGTGCATGAAAACTTGTTCACCATCATGAAGTCTCAGGAAAATGCAAATCCAAACTGCAAGGCCATGGCAGCTCACTGTGGTCAGCATGGCTAGAAGGAAGCAGACAGGAAATAACAAGTGTCAGAGAGGAGGTGCAGAGAAGGGAAGCCTCCTGCACTGCTGGTGGGAGTGTAACCCGGTGCAGCCACGATGCCAAAGGTGTGGAACTGCCTCAGAAATTTAAGTATCCATGTCCCGTATGACCCAGCTATTAATCTGCCGCTTGCTTATCCAAAAAAGTCAGAAAGACTACCGCATAAAGACATGTGCATGGCTGTGTTCACCACAGTCTTACTCCTGATATCCAAGACTTGGAAAGCACCCTGGTGTCCAGCAAGGGATGATTGGAGAAGGAAGATGGGCTATAGCCACACAATGGTATACCACTCAGCCGGAACAAATGATGCAATCCAGCCATTTGTGACCACCAGAATGGCTGTGAGGGTTTTAGGGGAAGTGTAACAAGCCCCAGTGAGAAATTCAAATACCATAGAATCTCACTTACAAGGAGAAGAAAAAGCAAGCACTAACCAACAGGTGGCACTGAACATTTGTATGCGGGCTCCCAGAGGCAAAGAGGGGCGGTGACGGAGGGTGAAAGAGAAGATTAGGCACAAGTGTGTGGTGAGGGCCTGTGATTAGTCTTACACTGGTGAAGATGATGTAAGCTACACAGAAGTCTAAAGCAATGAGGACGTGAATCTGGAAGTTATAGTACGTTCTAATGCAGGGCCATGGCTATAAATTCACCTCAAATCAAAAATCCAAAAAGGGGTCCAGAATGATGTCATAAAGCTTTGGGGGCGGAAAGAGTTTACGGAAGGTGAACTTCCAAGGATGGAAAATCACCTCCAAATGCTTACAGATGCTACAGAAAGGCAGACCATTCCAAATAGGTGAAGAGGAATACTACGAAGAGAACATGATCAGTCCTAAACCCATGAACGAACGGAAAATGTTACCGTCCATGATGTTATTACTAATCACCTTCACGAATAATCCAAACAGGCCCACGTCTTCCCAAGTTCAGGCAAAAGGTTGGTCCAAAAGTACAATTCAGGGCCGGCCCTGTGGTGGAGCAGGTAAGTGCCCACATTCCGCTTGGGCGGCCCGGGCCTCACTGTTTCACATTACGAGTGCGTATCACATTAGTAGTGTTAGGAAATATAGATTTCACGGTATGGTGCGGGCAGAGATCATAAATAAGCAGCAATTGTGAGGATACGTTATCAATACGCACAAGAAAAGGAACCATAAGAATATTACAATCTATGGAAGTATCTGGTACACTTCCCAAAGGCAGAAGGAAGGAAAACTTGTGACCTGCCAAGGTGGAATTGGCAGAGTGCCACGAGATGACACCATCATCGTGCATCAGAACATTCCCTGGGCAACTTCAACTTGTGAGGGAGTCCAGGACTTTTTCTGGGTAAGGTCCACCCATTTTGCCATCTACCCAAGATATAAGAGATAAAACCCAGGATAATCTTACAGGAGTGACACCAGTGTCTAGAGAGAATGTAGGAGCCCTTTCGAAGTTCAAGGAGAAAGAAACTGACAACAATTGCAGAAAAAGGAAAACTATCCTACCTAGACAGGGTGAGGAGTCAGACTGGTCTGAGATGGCTGTGAAACTCTGTGTGCACGGAGGTTGTCAGGACAACTTCGAATTTTGAGGTCGCTTATGACATCACGGTGAACATGTCCCCCAGGGTGGCCGCATGGTTACAGTCTGAGGATTGGCCTAGGCTAGGCTATTAAAGGGACAGATACCCAGAAACAGGTTTGGCAAACAGAAAGCAGGCACAGAAACTAGAAGAGATAAAACAGAGTCTGATGCAAGGGATAAGAAAGGAACCCTAGGCCACAAGTGAGAATAGAGGGACAGGCACGGAGAGGAGAACATTGTCATCTATTCAAGTCTATGGGGAGGTCATGCTGATTCAAGCTTGCAACTTCATTGGAAACAAGTGGCCGGACTTGGCGTTCATCACACCTACAGTGCCCTTGTGCCTTAAGCATAATGCAAAGTCAAGAAAGATGTCTTGAGGACATTGAAGAGAAGAATCGATGCCTCCTTTCCAAGGCCCATAGCATTCTTTGCAGGTCAGTCTCTTTTTCCGAAGCTCTGGTGTCACGTGGGCCCACTGGGCACATGGTAATGTGTCCCAAGAGATGTCTTGGAAGCCTTGAAGGAATGGAGCCCTGTCACGCTTGGGGTATGTCTCTTTGTTTGGAAGTGCTCTACAAGGGTGCTGAAAAGCACCCTCTTCCACAGGGCTTCGTTCCTTCGTGAAGGCTGCCCTCCCAGGCTAGTGTGCTCTGTTTGCCTCCATCGAAATTCTCTCCCCCTACCTCTTGCCGTAGAAGGATTATTGATTATGTGTTTTGACACCATATGTAAGGAAGTTGCACGAAAATTAGAACTTTACAGTTGTGTTTCAAGAAAAATAAACAGGCCAGGGTAGAGGATGTAGGGCAAACAAATGGCACACCCTATAAAAATTAAGTAAGCCCGTATCTGGACGGAATCTAGGGGAACGTTCAAGGATCAGGGGTCAAGTTCGAAACTTCCCAAATCCGGAAAAGAGACAGAAAAATATCTTTCCTGGAGAGTGGAATTCATCCGATTTGTCTAAGTTGTCTTGGAAACATTGTGTCCGTGAAGGGGGTTGCCAGGACCACCTCGAATTTGGAGTTTCTGATCTCAGGATGTCAAACCAACCCACATGACCACGTGTTCTCAGTGCTTAGTTTGACCTAGGCTAGGGTAGCCAAGAGTCCTACAAGTGACCGGTGCAAATTCAAGGACAACAACCAAGAGTCACGAAAGCACTCACACCTCACCCTAGAGAACATACAGCGATTAACGAAATACAAACTAATCCCTTGGAATGAAGGAGAACGGACTGATAAGCATGTCTAAGCGAGATAGCTGAGAAAGACCATGACGAGTATACTATGGAAAAGAAAAAGAGGACCCAGAAAATGGAAGGTGAACAGAAATCACACCTGAATTATCCACAATGAAAGATGATGTCCGTCTTTAGACAGACTCTGCTGGAACGTTTGAAAGTCAGAGAAATTCACAAGCCAAAAAACGGCAGCGAAGGTCAAGCATGGGCTAACTGGGAAGGGTGAGTTATGAGACTGCTCCAAGCAGGCTCTGAAACCTGTATCCAGGAAGCATGCTGGACCTCAGAGACACAATTATGACAAATCCTCTGACATCACAATGGACCCGAAAAACAACCTAGCCTCATCTACACAGTGCTAGAGTTGGGCTCACTAGTATATTTAACTCCCATTGCACTCAACTGCACGTTGCCACTGAACATGTAAGTGGCCGGCCGGTGGTGCAGTGGTGAGGTCCGCACCTTCTGGGTCTGTGGCCCAGTATGGGCTGGGTGGAATCCTCGGTTTGGGCCTCCTCACCACTGCTTCAGTTGTTCTGGTGCAGGCGTCCGAGGTAGAGTAGAGGCAGATGGGAAGGGACGTTGGACAGGGCCAGACTTCCACAGCAAATACAGGAGCATTGCCAGCAGATGTGAGCACAGCAATGCACTTGTGCCAAAACAAAACCAATTAAAAGTTGCAAAGAACAGAAAAACTGAAGCTAAGGAAAAAAAAAACAAAAAAACAGGAGCTTGCCATTACGAAGAATAGGATCTCTGTGAATAACCTTAGCAAAACAGGTGAATTCTATGTTAATTCAAAAACTAGCAAACCTTTGGGGAAAGAAACTCAAGAAGACACAAGAAAAAAAAAGATATCGAGGGATCTAGGAATGGAAGGATTAACACACTTGAAAGGTTCATACCGCAGTAAGGAATCTCTGGATTCCATGCAATCCCAGTCAAAGTTGCAGCAGTATTTGCCACAGAGAAGAAGAGAGAATCCTGAAGTTTCTAGCCAGCAACACGAGACCCTGACTAGGCAAAGGAATCCTCAGGAAAACGAACAAAGCAGCACGTGTCACAATTTCTGATTTCAACATAGAGGACGAAGCGCTAGGTACCGAAACGGCACAGTCTGGGCCCCAAAACAGGCATGAAGACCCGTGCAAAACAATTGAGAGCCCAGAGCCCAACTCAAACTTACATGGACAGCCCATTTTGGACCAGGGAGCCAAGTGGAGACAGCGGAGAAAGGAGAGTCTCTACAATAAACGGTGCTGGGAAGCCTGCACAGCCACATGGAACACAACGAGAGTACACCATGATGTTACACCTGGCACACACACCACCTGAAGTGGATTAAAGCCTTGAATGGCAGACTTGAAACCGTGAACCTTGTAGGAGAAGACCTAGGCAGAGTGCTCTTTGCCATCTGTCTGAGCCGCCTATTTGGAAGAAGCATGTCTGACTGGGCAAGGGCAACAAAGGAAACAAGAAACAAACGGGACCACATCAAATGCACACACTTCTGCCCACTCAAGGAAACCATCAACTGAATACTAAGACACCACAACAATTGGGAGAGGATGTTTGCAAACCACACATCGGACAAGGGGTGAAAAGCCCAAAGATACAATCAACTCGCACGTCTCCACAAGAAAAAAAACAAGCCAATGAAAACCTGGTCAAAAGATGGAAGCAGAGATTTCTCCGAAGAAGACAGAAAGAGGGCCAGTAGGTGCATGAAAACTTGTTCACCATCATGAAGTCTCAGGAAAATGCAAATCCAAACTGCAAGGCCATGGCAGCTCACTGTGGTCAGCATGGCTAGAAGGAAGCAGACAGGAAATAACAAGTGTCAGAGAGGAGGTGCAGAGAAGGGAAGCCTCCTGCACTGCTGGTGGGAGTGTAACCCGGTGCAGCCACGATGCCAAAGGTGTGGAACTGCCTCAGAAATTTAAGTATCCATGTCCCGTATGACCCAGCTATTAATCTGCCGCTTGCTTATCCAAAAAAGTCAGAAAGACTACCGCATAAAGACATGTGCATGGCTGTGTTCACCACAGTCTTACTCCTGATATCCAAGACTTGGAAAGCACCCTGGTGTCCAGCAAGGGATGATTGGAGAAGGAAGATGGGCTATAGCCACACAATGGTATACCACTCAGCCGGAACAAATGATGCAATCCAGCCATTTGTGACCACCAGAATGGCTGTGAGGGTTTTAGGGGAAGTGTAACAAGCCCCAGTGAGAAATTCAAATACCATAGAATCTCACTTACAAGGAGAAGAAAAAGCAAGCACTAACCAACAGGTGGCACTGAACATTTGTATGCGGGCTCCCAGAGGCAAAGAGGGGCGGTGACGGAGGGTGAAAGAGAAGATTAGGCACAAGTGTGTGGTGAGGGCCTGTGATTAGTCTTACACTGGTGAAGATGATGTAAGCTACACAGAAGTCTAAAGCAATGAGGACGTGAATCTGGAAGTTATAGTACGTTCTAATGCAGGGCCATGGCTATAAATTCACCTCAAATCAAAAATCCAAAAAGGGGTCCAGAATGATGTCATAAAGCTTTGGGGGCGGAAAGAGTTTACGGAAGGTGAACTTCCAAGGATGGAAAATCACCTCCAAATGCTTACAGATGCTACAGAAAGGCAGACCATTCCAAATAGGTGAAGAGGAATACTACGAAGAGAACATGATCAGTCCTAAACCCATGAACGAACGGAAAATGTTACCGTCCATGATGTTATTACTAATCACCTTCACGAATAATCCAAACAGGCCCACGTCTTCCCAAGTTCAGGCAAAAGGTTGGTCCAAAAGTACAATTCAGGGCCGGCCCTGTGGTGGAGCAGGTAAGTGCCCACATTCCGCTTGGGCGGCCCGGGCCTCACTGTTTCACATTACGAGTGCATATCACATTAGTAGTGTTAGGAAATATAGATTTCACGGTATGGTGCGGGCAGAGATCATAAATAAGCAGCAATTGTGAGGATACGTTATCAATACGCACAAGAAAAGGAACCATAAGAATATTACAATCTATGGAAGTATCTGGTACACTTCCCAAAGGCAGAAGGAAGGAAAACTTGTGACCTGCCAAGGTGGAATTGGCAGAGTGCCACGAGATGACACCATCATCGTGCATCAGAACATTCCCTGGGCAACTTCAACTTGTGAGGGTGTCCAGGACTTTTTCTGGGTAAGGTCCACCCATTTTGCCATCTACCCAAGATATAAGAGATAAAACCCAGGATAATCTTACAGGAGTGACACCAGTGTCTAGAGAGAATGTAGGAGCCCTTTCGAAGTTCAAGGAGAAAGACAGAAACTGACAACAATTGCAGAAAAAGGAAAACTATCCTACCTAGACAGGGTGAGGAGTCAGACTGGTCTGAGATGGCTGTGAAACTCTGTGTGCACGGAGGTTGTCAGGACAACTTCGAATTTTGAGGTCGCTTATGACATCACGGTGAACATGTCCCCCAGGGTGGCCGCATGGTTACAGTCTGAGGATTGGCCTAGGCTAGGCTATTAAAGGGACAGATACCCAGAAACAGGTTTGGCAAACAGAAAGCAGGCACAGAAACTAGAAGAGATAAAACAGAGTCTGATGCAAGGGATAAGAAAGGAACCCTAGGCCACAAGTGAGAATAGAGGGACAGGCACGGAGAGGAGAACATTGTCATCTATTCAAGTCTATGGGGAGGTCATGCTGATTCAAGCTTGCAACTTCATTGGAAACAAGTGGCCGGACTTGGCGTTCATCACACCTACAGTGCCCTCGTGCCTTAAGCATAATGCAAAGTCAAGAAAGATGTCTTGAGGACATTGAAGAGAAGAATCGATGCCTCCTTTCCAAGGCCCATAGCATTCTTTGCAGGTCAGTCTCTTTTTCCGAAGCTCTGGTGTCACGTGGGCCCACTGGGCACATGGTAATGTGTCCCAAGAGATGTCTTGGAAGCCTTGAAGGAATGGAGCCCTGTCACGCTTGGGGTATGTCTCTTTGTTTGGAAGTGCTCTACAAGGGTGCTGAAAAGCACCCTCTTCCACAGGGCTTCGTTCCTTCGTGAAGGCTGCCCTCCCAGGCTAGTGTGCTCTGTTTGCCTCCATCGAAATTCTCTCCCCCTACCTCTTGCCGTAGAAGGATTATTGATTATGTGTTTTGACACCATATGTAAGGAAGTTGCACGAAAATTAGAACTTTACAGTTGTGTTTCAAGAAAAATAAACAGGCCAGGGTAGAGGATGTAGGGCAAACAAATGGCACACCCTATAAAAATTAAGTAAGCCCGTATCTGGACGGAATCTAGGGGAACGTTCAAGGATCAGGGGTCAAGTTCGAAACTTCCCAAATCCGGAAAAGAGACAGAAAAATATCTTTCCTGGAGAGTGGAATTCATCCGATTTGTCTAAGTTGTCTTGGAAACATTGTGTCCGTGAAGGGGGTTGCCAGGACCACCTCGAATTTGGAGTTTCTGATCTCAGGATGTCAAACCAACCCACATGACCACGTGTTCTCAGTGCTTAGTTTGACCTAGGCTAGGGTAGCCAAGAGTCCTACAAGTGACCGGTGCAAATTCAAGGACAACAACCAAGAGTCACGAAAGCACTCACACCTCACCCTAGAGAACATACAGCGATTAACGAAATACAAACTAATCCCTTGGAATGAAGGAGAACGGACTGATAAGCATGTCTAAGGGAGATAGCTGAGAAAGACCATGACGAGTATACTATGGAAAAGAAAAAGAGGACCCAGAAAATGGAAGGTGAACAGAAATCACACCTGAATTATCCACAATGAAAGATGATGTCCGTCTTTAGACAGACTCTGCTGGAACGTTTGAAAGTCAGAGAAATTCACAAGCCAAAAAACGGCAGCGAAGGTCAAGCATGGGCTAACTGGGAAGGGTGAGTTATGAGACTGCTCCAAGCAGGCTCTGAAACCTGTATCCAGGAAGCATGCTGGACCTCAGAGACACAATTATGACAAATCCTCTGACATCACAATGGACCCGAAAAACAACCTAGCCTCATCTACACAGTGCTAGAGTTGGGCTCACTAGTATATTTAACTCCCATTGCACTCAACTGCACGTTGCCACTGAACATGTAAGTGGCCGGCCGGTGGTGCAGTGGTGAGGTCCGCACCTTCTGGGTCTGTGGCCCAGTATGGGCTGGGTGGAATCCTCGGTTTGGGCCTCCTCACCACTGCTTCAGTTGTTCTGGTGCAGGCGTCCGAGGTAGAGTAGAGGCAGATGGGAAGGGACGTTGGACAGGGCCAGACTTCCACAGCAAATACAGGAGCATTGCCAGCAGATGTGAGCACAGCAATGCACTTGTGCCAAAACAAAACCAATTAAAAGTTGCAAAGAACAGAAAAACTGAAGCTAAGGAAAAAAAAAACAAAAAAACAGGAGCTTGCCATTACGAAGAATAGGATCTCTGTGAATAACCTTAGCAAAACAGGTGAATTCTATGTTAATTCAAAAACTAGCAAACCTTTGGCGAAAGAAACTCAAGAAGACACAAGAAAAAAAAAGATATCGAGGGATCTAGGAATGGAAGGATTAACACACTTGAAAGGTTCATACCGCAGTAAGGAATCTCTGGATTCCATGCAATCCCAGTCAAAGTTGCAGCAGTATTTGCCACAGAGAAGAAGAGAGAATCCTGAAGTTTCTAGCCAGCAACACGAGACCCTGACTAGGCAAAGGAATCCTCAGGAAAACGAACAAAGCAGCACGTGTCACAATTTCTGATTTCAACATAGAGGACGAAGCGCTAGGTACCGAAACGGCACAGTCTGGGCCCCAAAACAGGCATGAAGACCCGTGCAAAACAATTGAGAGCCCAGAGCCCAACTCAAACTTACATGGACAGCCCATTTTGGACCAGGGAGCCAAGTGGAGACAGCGGAGAAAGGAGAGTCTCTACAATAAACGGTGCTGGGAAGCCTGCACAGCCACATGGAACACAACGAGAGTACGCCATGATGTTACACCTGGCACACACACCACCTGAAGTGGATTAAAGCCTTGAATGGCAGACTTGAAACCGTGAACCTTGTAGGAGAAGACCTAGGCAGAGTGCTCTTTGCCATCTGTCTGAGCCGCCTATTTGGAAGAAGCATGTCTGACTGGGCAAGGGCAACAAAGGAAACAAGAAACAAACGGGACCACATCAAATGCACACACTTCTGCCCACTCAAGGAAACCATCAACTGAATACTAAGACACCACAACAATTGGGAGAGGATGTTTGCAAACCACACATCGGACAAGGGGTGAAAAGCCCAAAGATACAATCAACTCGCACGTCTCCACAAGAAAAAAAACAAGCCAATGAAAACCTGGTCAAAAGATGGAAGCAGAGATTTCTCCGAAGAAGACAGAAAGAGGGCCAGTAGGTGCATGAAAACTTGTTCACCATCATGAAGTCTCAGGAAAATGCAAATCCAAACTGCAAGGCCATGGCAGCTCACTGTGGTCAGCATGGCTAGAAGGAAGCAGACAGGAAATAACAAGTGTCAGAGAGGAGGTGCAGAGAAGGGAAGCCTCCTGCACTGCTGGTGGGAGTGTAACCCGGTGCAGCCACGATGCCAAAGGTGTGGAACTGCCTCAGAAATTTAAGTATCCATGTCCCGTATGACCCAGCTATTAATCTGCCGCTTGCTTATCCAAAAAAGTCAGAAAGACTACCGCATAAAGACATGTGCATGGCTGTGTTCACCACAGTCTTACTCCTGATATCCAAGACTTGGAAAGCACCCTGGTGTCCAGCAAGGGATGATTGGAGAAGGAAGATGGGCTATAGCCACACAATGGTATACCACTCAGCCGGAACAAATGATGCAATCCAGCCATTTGTGACCACCAGAATGGCTGTGAGGGTTTTAGGGGAAGTGTAACAAGCCCCAGTGAGAAATTCAAATACCATAGAATCTCACTTACAAGGAGAAGAAAAAGCAAGCACTAACCAACAGGTGGCACTGAACATTTGTATGCGGGCTCCCAGAGGCAAAGAGGGGCGGTGACGGAGGGTGAAAGAGAAGATTAGGCACAAGTGTGTGGTGAGGGCCTGTGATTAGTCTTACACTGGTGAAGATGATGTAAGCTACACAGAAGTCTAAAGCAATGAGGACGTGAATCTGGAAGTTATAGTACGTTCTAATGCAGGGCCATGGCTATAAATTCACCTCAAATCAAAAATCCAAAAAGGGGTCCAGAATGATGTCATAAAGCTTTGGGGGCGGAAAGAGTTTACGGAAGGTGAACTTCCAAGGATGGAAAATCACCTCCAAATGCTTACAGATGCTACAGAAAGGCAGACCATTCCAAATAGGTGAAGAGGAATACTACGAAGAGAACATGATCAGTCCTAAACCCATGAACGAACGGAAAATGTTACCGTCCATGATGTTATTACTAATCACCTTCACGAATAATCCAAACAGGCCCACGTCTTCCCAAGTTCAGGCAAAAGGTTGGTCCAAAAGTACAATTCAGGGCCGGCCCTGTGGTGGAGCAGGTAAGTGCCCACATTCCGCTTGGGCGGCCCGGGCCTCACTGTTTCACATTACGAGTGCGTATCACATTAGTAGTGTTAGGAAATATAGATTTCACGGTATGGTGCGGGCAGAGATCATAAATAAGCAGCAATTGTGAGGATACGTTATCAATACGCACAAGAAAAGGAACCATAAGAATATTACAATCTATGGAAGTATCTGGTACACTTCCCAAAGGCAGAAGGAAGGAAAACTTGTGACCTGCCAAGGTGGAATTGGCAGAGTGCCACGAGATGACACCATCATCGTGCATCAGAACATTCCCTGGGCAACTTCAACTTGTGAGGGAGTCCAGGACTTTTTCTGGGTAAGGTCCACCCATTTTGCCATCTACCCAAGATATAAGAGATAAAACCCAGGATAATCTTACAGGAGTGACACCAGTGTCTAGAGAGAATGTAGGAGCCCTTTCGAAGTTCAAGGAGAAAGACAGAAACTGACAACAATTGCAGAAAAAGGAAAACTATCCTACCTAGACAGGGTGAGGAGTCAGACTGGTCTGAGATGGCTGTGAAACTCTGTGTGCACGGAGGTTGTCAGGACAACTTCGAATTTTGAGGTCGCTTATGACATCACGGTGAACATGTCCCCCAGGGTGGCCGCATGGTTACAGTCTGAGGATTGGCCTAGGCTAGGCTATTAAAGGGACAGATACCCAGAAACAGGTTTGGCAAACAGAAAGCAGGCACAGAAACTAGAAGAGATAAAACAGAGTCTGATGCAAGGGATAAGAAAGGAACCCTAGGCCACAAGTGAGAATAGAGGGACAGGCACGGAGAGGAGAACATTGTCATCTATTCAAGTCTATGGGGAGGTCATGCTGATTCAAGCTTGCAACTTCATTGGAAACAAGTGGCCGGACTTGGCGTTCATCACACCTACAGTGCCCTCGTGCCTTAAGCATAATGCAAAGTCAAGAAAGATGTCTTGAGGACATTGAAGAGAAGAATCGATGCCTCCTTTCCAAGGCCCATAGCATTCTTTGCAGGTCAGTCTCTTTTTCCGAAGCTCTGGTGTCACGTGGGCCCACTGGGCACATGGTAATGTGTCCCAAGAGATGTCTTGGAAGCCTTGAAGGAATGGAGCCCTGTCACGCTTGGGGTATGTCTCTTTGTTTGGAAGTGCTCTACAAGGGTGCTGAAAAGCACCCTCTTCCACAGGGCTTCGTTCCTTCGTGAAGGCTGCCCTCCCAGGCTAGTGTGCTCTGTTTGCCTCCATCGAAATTCTCTCCCCCTACCTCTTGCCGTAGAAGGATTATTGATTATGTGTTTTGACACCATATGTAAGGAAGTTGCACGAAAATTAGAACTTTACAGTTGTGTTTCAAGAAAAATAAACAGGCCAGGGTAGAGGATGTAGGGCAAACAAATGGCACACCCTATAAAAATTAAGTAAGCCCGTATCTGGACGGAATCTAGGGGAACGTTCAAGGATCAGGGGTCAAGTTCGAAACTTCCCAAATCCGGAAAAGAGACAGAAAAATATCTTTCCTGGAGAGTGGAATTCATCCGATTTGTCTAAGTTGTCTTGGAAACATTGTGTCCGTGAAGGGGGTTGCCAGGACCACCTCGAATTTGGAGTTTCTGATCTCAGGATGTCAAACCAACCCACATGACCACGTGTTCTCAGTGCTTAGTTTGACCTAGGCTAGGGTAGCCAAGAGTCCTACAAGTGACCGGTGCAAATTCAAGGACAACAACCAAGAGTCACGAAAGCACTCACACCTCACCCTAGAGAACATACAGCGATTAACGAAATACAAACTAATCACTCGGAATGAAGGAGAACGGACTGATAAGCATGTCTAAGGGAGATAGCTGAGAAAGACCATGACGAGTATACTATGGAAAAGAAAAAGAGGACCCAGAAAATGGAAGGTGAACAGAAATCACACCTGAATTATCCACAATGAAAGATGATGTCCGTCTTTAGACAGACTCTGCTGGAACGTTTGAAAGTCAGAGAAATTCACAAGCCAAAAAACGGCAGCGAAGGTCAAGCATGGGCTAACTGGGAAGGGTGAGTTATGAGACTGCTCCAAGCAGGCTCTGAAACCTGTATCCAGGAAGCATGCTGGACCTCAGAGACACAATTATGACAAATCCTCTGACATCACAATGGACCCGAAAAACAACCTAGCCTCATCTACACAGTGCTAGAGTTGGGCTCACTAGTATATTTAACTCCCATTGCACTCAACTGCACGTTGCCACTGAACATGTAAGTGGCCGGCCGGTGGTGCAGTGGTGAGGTCCGCACCTTCTGGGTCTGTGGCCCAGTATGGGCTGGGTGGAATCCTCGGTTTGGGCCTCCTCACCACTGCTTCAGTTGTTCTGGTGCAGGCGTCCGAGGTAGAGTAGAGGCAGATGGGAAGGGACGTTGGACAGGGCCAGACTTCCACAGCAAATACAGGAGCATTGCCAGCAGATGTGAGCACAGCAATGCACTTGTGCCAAAACAAAACCAATTAAAAGTTGCAAAGAACAGAAAAACTGAAGCTAAGGAAAAAAAAAACAAAAAAACAGGAGCTTGCCATTACGAAGAATAGGATCTCTGTGAATAACCTTAGCAAAACAGGTGAATTCTATGTTAATTCAAAAACTAGCAAACCTTTGGCGAAAGAAACTCAAGAAGACACAAGAAAAAAAAGATATCGAGGGATCTAGGAATGGAAGGATTAACACACTTGAAAGGTTCATACCGCAGTAAGGAATCTCTGGATTCCATGCAATCCCAGTCAAAGTTGCAGCAGTATTTGCCACAGAGAAGAAGAGAGAATCCTGAAGTTTCTAGCCAGCAACACGAGACCCTGACTAGGCAAAGGAATCCTCAGGAAAACGAACAAAGCAGCACGTGTCACAATTTCTGATTTCAACATAGAGGACGAAGCGCTAGGTACCGAAACGGCACAGTCTGGGCCCCAAAACAGGCATGAAGACCCGTGCAAAACAATTGAGAGCCCAGAGCCCAACTCAAACTTACATGGACAGCCCATTTTGGACCAGGGAGCCAAGTGGAGACAGCGGAGAAAGGAGAGTCTCTACAATAAACGGTGCTGGGAAGCCTGCACAGCCACATGGAACACAACGAGAGTACGCCATGATGTTACACCTGGCACACACACCACCTGAAGTGGATTAAAGCCTTGAATGGCAGACTTGAAACCGTGAACCTTGTAGGAGAAGACCTAGGCAGAGTGCTCTTTGCCATCTGTCTGAGCCGCCTATTTGGAAGAAGCATGTCTGACTGGGCAAGGGCAACAAAGGAAACAAGAAACAAACGGGACCACATCAAATGCACACACTTCTGCCCACTCAAGGAAACCATCAACTGAATACTAAGACACCACAACAATTGGGAGAGGATGTTTGCAAACCACACATCGGACAAGGGGTGAAAAGCCCAAAGATACAATCAACTCGCACGTCTCCACAAGAAAAAAAACAAGCCAATGAAAACCTGGTCAAAAGATGGAAGCAGAGATTTCTCCGAAGAAGACAGAAAGAGGGCCAGTAGGTGCATGAAAACTTGTTCACCATCATGAAGTCTCAGGAAAATGCAAATCCAAACTGCAAGGCCATGGCAGCTCACTGTGGTCAGCATGGCTAGAAGGAAGCAGACAGGAAATAACAAGTGTCAGAGAGGAGGTGCAGAGAAGGGAAGCCTCCTGCACTGCTGGTGGGAGTGTAACCCGGTGCAGCCACGATGCCAAAGGTGTGGAACTGCCTCAGAAATTTAAGTATCCATGTCCCGTATGACCCAGCTATTAATCTGCCGCTTGCTTATCCAAAAAAGTCAGAAAGACTACCGCATAAAGACATGTGCATGGCTGTGTTCACCACAGTCTTACTCCTGATATCCAAGACTTGGAAAGCACCCTGGTGTCCAGCAAGGGATGATTGGAGAAGGAAGATGGGCTATAGCCACACAATGGTATACCACTCAGCCGGAACAAATGATGCAATCCAGCCATTTGTGACCACCAGAATGGCTGTGAGGGTTTTAGGGGAAGTGTAACAAGCCCCAGTGAGAAATTCAAATACCATAGAATCTCACTTACAAGGAGAAGAAAAAGCAAGCACTAACCAACAGGTGGCACTGAACATTTGTATGCGGGCTCCCAGAGGCAAAGAGGGGCGGTGACGGAGGGTGAAAGAGAAGATTAGGCACAAGTGTGTGGTGAGGGCCTGTGATTAGTCTTACACTGGTGAAGATGATGTAAGCTACACAGAAGTCTAAAGCAATGAGGATGTGAATCTGGAAGTTATAGTACGTTCTAATGCAGGGCCATGGCTATAAATTCACCTCAAATCAAAAATCCAAAAAGGGGTCCAGAATGATGTCATAAAGCTTTGGGGGCGGAAAGAGTTTACGGAAGGTGAACTTCCAAGGATGGAAAATCACCTCCAAATGCTTACAGATGCTACAGAAAGGCAGACCATTCCAAATAGGTGAAGAGGAATACTACGAAGAGAACATGATCAGTCCTAAACCCATGAACGAACGGAAAATGTTACCGTCCATGATGTTATTACTAATCACCTTCACGAATAATCCAAACAGGCCCACGTCTTCCCAAGTTCAGGCAAAAGGTTGGTCCAAAAGTACAATTCAGGGCCGGCCCTGTGGTGGAGCAGGTAAGTGCCCACATTCCGCTTGGGCGGCCCGGGCCTCACTGTTTCACATTACGAGTGCATATCACATTAGTAGTGTTAGGAAATATAGATTTCACGGTATGGTGCGGGCAGAGATCATAAATAAGCAGCAATTGTGAGGATACGTTATCAATACGCACAAGAAAAGGAACCATAAGAATATTACAATCTATGGAAGTATCTGGTACACTTCCCAAAGGCAGAAGGAAGGAAAACTTGTGACCTGCCAAGGTGGAATTGGCAGAGTGCCACGAGATGACACCATCATCGTGCATCAGAACATTCCCTGGGCAACTTCAACTTGTGAGGGAGTCCAGGACTTTTTCTGGGTAAGGTCCACCCATTTTGCCATCTACCCAAGATATAAGAGATAAAACCCAGGATAATCTTACAGGAGTGACACCAGTGTCTAGAGAGAATGTAGGAGCCCTTTCGAAGTTCAAGGAGAAAGACAGAAACTGACAACAATTGCAGAAAAAGGAAAACTATCCTACCTAGACAGGGTGAGGAGTCAGACTGGTCTGAGATGGCTGTGAAACTCTGTGTGCACGGAGGTTGTCAGGACAACTTCGAATTTTGAGGTCGCTTATGACATCACGGTGAACATGTCCCCCAGGGTGGCCGCATGGTTACAGTCTGAGGATTGGCCTAGGCTAGGCTATTAAAGGGACAGATACCCAGAAACAGGTTTGGCAAACAGAAAGCAGGCACAGAAACTAGAAGAGATAAAACAGAGTCTGATGCAAGGGATAAGAAAGGAACCCTAGGCCACAAGTGAGAATAGAGGGACAGGCACGGAGAGGAGAACATTGTCATCTATTCAAGTCTATGGGGAGGTCATGCTGATTCAAGCTTGCAACTTCATTGGAAACAAGTGGCCGGACTTGGCGTTCATCACACCTACAGTGCCCTTGTGCCTTAAGCATAATGCAAAGTCAAGAAAGATGTCTTGAGGACATTGAAGAGAAGAATCGATGCCTCCTTTCCAAGGCCCATAGCATTCTTTGCAGGTCAGTCTCTTTTTCCGAAGCTCTGGTGTCACGTGGGCCCACTGGGCACATGGTAATGTGTCCCAAGAGATGTCTTGGAAGCCTTGAAGGAATGGAGCCCTGTCACGCTTGGGGTATGTCTCTTTGTTTGGAAGTGCTCTACAAGGGTGCTGAAAAGCACCCTCTTCCACAGGGCTTCGTTCCTTCGTGAAGGCTGCCCTCCCAGGCTAGTGTGCTCTGTTTGCCTCCATCGAAATTCTCTCCCCCTACCTCTTGCCGTAGAAGGATTATTGATTATGTGTTTTGACACCATATGTAAGGAAGTTGCACGAAAATTAGAACTTTACAGTTGTGTTTCAAGAAAAATAAACAGGCCAGGGTAGAGGATGTAGGGCAAACAAATGGCACACCCTATAAAAATTAAGTAAGCCCGTATCTGGACGGAATCTAGGGGAACGTTCAAGGATCAGGGGTCAAGTTCGAAACTTCCCAAATCCGGAAAAGAGACAGAAAAATATCTTTCCTGGAGAGTGGAATTCATCCGATTTGTCTAAGTTGTCTTGGAAACATTGTGTCCGTGAAGGGGGTTGCCAGGACCACCTCGAATTTGGAGTTTCTGATCTCAGGATGTCAAACCAACCCACATGACCACGTGTTCTCAGTGCTTAGTTTGACCTAGGCTAGGGTAGCCAAGAGTCCTACAAGTGACCGGTGCAAATTCAAGGACAACAACCAAGAGTCACGAAAGCACTCACACCTCACCCTAGAGAACATACAGCGATTAACGAAATACAAACTAATCCCTTGGAATGAAGGAGAACGGACTGATAAGCATGTCTAAGGGAGATAGCTGAGAAAGACCATGACGAGTATACTATGGAAAAGAAAAAGAGGACCCAGAAAATGGAAGGTGAACAGAAATCACACCTGAATTATCCACAATGAAAGATGATGTCCGTCTTTAGACAGACTCTGCTGGAACGTTTGAAAGTCAGAGAAATTCACAAGCCAAAAAACGGCAGCGAAGGTCAAGCATGGGCTAACTGGGAAGGGTGAGTTATGAGACTGCTCCAAGCAGGCTCTGAAACCTGTATCCAGGAAGCATGCTGGACCTCAGAGACACAATTATGACAAATCCTCTGACATCACAATGGACCCGAAAAACAACCTAGCCTCATCTACACAGTGCTAGAGTTGGGCTCACTAGTATATTTAACTCCCATTGCACTCAACTGCACGTTGCCACTGAACATGTAAGTGGCCGGCCGGTGGTGCAGTGGTGAGGTCCGCACCTTCTGGGTCTGTGGCCCAGTATGGGCTGGGTGGAATCCTCGGTTTGGGCCTCCTCACCACTGCTTCAGTTGTTCTGGTGCAGGCGTCCGAGGTAGAGTAGAGGCAGATGGGAAGGGACGTTGGACAGGGCCAGACTTCCACAGCAAATACAGGAGCATTGCCAGCAGATGTGAGCACAGCAATGCACTTGTGCCAAAACAAAACCAATTAAAAGTTGCAAAGAACAGAAAAACTGAAGCTAAGGAAAAAAAAAACAAAAAAACAGGAGCTTGCCGTTACGAAGAATAGGATCTCTGTGAATAACCTTAGCAAAACAGGTGAATTCTATGTTAATTCAAAAACTAGCAAACCTTTGGCGAAAGAAACTCAAGAAGACACAAGAAAAAAAAAGATATCGAGGGATCTAGGAATGGAAGGATTAACACACTTGAAAGGTTCATACCGCAGTAAGGAATCTCTGGATTCCATGCAATCCCAGTCAAAGTTGCAGCAGTATTTGCCACAGAGAAGAAGAGAGAATCCTGAAGTTTCTAGCCAGCAACACGAGACCCTGACTAGGCAAAGGAATCCTCAGGAAAACGAACAAAGCAGCACGTGTCACAATTTCTGATTTCAACATAGAGGACGAAGCGCTAGGTACCGAAACGGCACAGTCTGGGCCCCAAAACAGGCATGAAGACCCGTGCAAAACAATTGAGAGCCCAGAGCCCAACTCAAACTTACATGGACAGCCCATTTTGGACCAGGGAGCCAAGTGGAGACAGCGGAGAAAGGAGAGTCTCTACAATAAACGGTGCTGGGAAGCCTGCACAGCCACATGGAACACAACGAGAGTACACCATGATGTTACACCTGGCACACACACCACCTGAAGTGGATTAAAGCCTTGAATGGCAGACTTGAAACCGTGAACCTTGTAGGAGAAGACCTAGGCAGAGTGCTCTTTGCCATCTGTCTGAGCCGCCTATTTGGAAGAAGCATGTCTGACTGGGCAAGGGCAACAAAGGAAACAAGAAACAAACGGGACCACATCAAATGCACACACTTCTGCCCACTCAAGGAAACCATCAACTGAATACTAAGACACCACAACAATTGGGAGAGGATGTTTGCAAACCACACATCGGACAAGGGGTGAAAAGCCCAAAGATACAATCAACTCGCACGTCTCCACAAGAAAAAAAACAAGCCAATGAAAACCTGGTCAAAAGATGGAAGCAGAGATTTCTCCGAAGAAGACAGAAAGAGGGCCAGTAGGTGCATGAAAACTTGTTCACCATCATGAAGTCTCAGGAAAATGCAAATCCAAACTGCAAGGCCATGGCAGCTCACTGTGGTCAGCATGGCTAGAAGGAAGCAGACAGGAAATAACAAGTGTCAGAGAGGAGGTGCAGAGAAGGGAAGCCTCCTGCACTGCTGGTGGGAGTGTAACCCGGTACAGCCACGATGCCAAAGGTGTGGAACTGCCTCAGAAATTTAAGTATCCATGTCCCGTATGACCCAGCTATTAATCTGCCGCTTGCTTATCCAAAAAAGTCAGAAAGACTACCGCATAAAGACATGTGCATGGCTGTGTTCACCACAGTCTTACTCCTGATATCCAAGACTTGGAAAGCACCCTGGTGTCCAGCAAGGGATGATTGGAGAAGGAAGATGGGCTATAGCCACACAATGGTATACCACTCAGCCGGAACAAATGATGCAATCCAGCCATTTGTGACCACCAGAATGGCTGTGAGGGTTTTAGGGGAAGTGTAACAAGCCCCAGTGAGAAATTCAAATACCATAGAATCTCACTTACAAGGAGAAGAAAAAGCAAGCACTAACCAACAGGTGGCACTGAACATTTGTATGCGGGCTCCCAGAGGCAAAGAGGGGCGGTGACGGAGGGTGAAAGAGAAGATTAGGCACAAGTGTGTGGTGAGGGCCTGTGATTAGTCTTACACTGGTGAAGATGATGTAAGCTACACAGAAGTCTAAAGCAATGAGGATGTGAATCTGGAAGTTATAGTACGTTCTAATGCAGGGCCATGGCTATAAATTCACCTCAAATCAAAAATCCAAAAAGGGGTCCAGAATGATGTCATAAAGCTTTGGGGGCGGAAAGAGTTTACGGAAGGTGAACTTCCAAGGATGGAAAATCACCTCCAAATGCTTACAGATGCTACAGAAAGGCAGACCATTCCAAATAGGTGAAGAGGAATACTACGAAGAGAACATGATCAGTCCTAAACCCATGAACGAACGGAAAATGTTACCGTCCATGATGTTATTACTAATCACCTTCACGAATAATCCAAACAGGCCCACGTCTTCCCAAGTTCAGGCAAAAGGTTGGTCCAAAAGTACAATTCAGGGCCGGCCCTGTGGTGGAGCAGGTAAGTGCCCACATTCCGCTTGGGCGGCCCGGGCCTCACTGTTTCACATTACGAGTGCATATCACATTAGTAGTGTTAGGAAATATAGATTTCACGGTATGGTGCGGGCAGAGATCATAAATAAGCAGCAATTGTGAGGATACGTTATCAATACGCACAAGAAAAGGAACCATAAGAATATTACAATCTATGGAAGTATCTGGTACACTTCCCAAAGGCAGAAGGAAGGAAAACTTGTGACCTGCCAAGGTGGAATTGGCAGAGTGCCACGAGATGACACCATCATCGTGCATCAGAACATTCCCTGGGCAACTTCAACTTGTGAGGGAGTCCAGGACTTTTTCTGGGTAAGGTCCACCCATTTTGCCATCTACCCAAGATATAAGAGATAAAACCCAGGATAATCTTACAGGAGTGACACCAGTGTCTAGAGAGAATGTAGGAGCCCTTTCGAAGTTCAAGGAGAAAGACAGAAACTGACAACAATTGCAGAAAAAGGAAAACTATCCTACCTAGACAGGGTGAGGAGTCAGACTGGTCTGAGATGGCTGTGAAACTCTGTGTGCACGGAGGTTGTCAGGACAACTTCGAATTTTGAGGTCGCTTATGACATCACGGTGAACATGTCCCCCAGGGTGGCCGCATGGTTACAGTCTGAGGATTGGCCTAGGCTAGGCTATTAAAGGGACAGATACCCAGAAACAGGTTTGGCAAACAGAAAGCAGGCACAGAAACTAGAAGAGATAAAACAGAGTCTGATGCAAGGGATAAGAAAGGAACCCTAGGCCACAAGTGAGAATAGAGGGACAGGCACGGAGAGGAGAACATTGTCATCTATTCAAGTCTATGGGGAGGTCATGCTGATTCAAGCTTGCAACTTCATTGGAAACAAGTGGCCGGACTTGGCGTTCATCACACCTACAGTGCCCTCGTGCCTTAAGCATAATGCAAAGTCAAGAAAGATGTCTTGAGGACATTGAAGAGAAGAATCGATGCCTCCTTTCCAAGGCCCATAGCATTCTTTGCAGGTCAGTCTCTTTTTCCGAAGCTCTGGTGTCACGTGGGCCCACTGGGCACATGGTAATGTGTCCCAAGAGATGTCTTGGAAGCCTTGAAGGAATGGAGCCCTGTCACGCTTGGGGTATGTCTCTTTGTTTGGAAGTGCTCTACAAGGGTGCTGAAAAGCACCCTCTTCCACAGGGCTTCGTTCCTTCGTGAAGGCTGCCCTCCCAGGCTAGTGTGCTCTGTTTGCCTCCATCGAAATTCTCTCCCCCTACCTCTTGCCGTAGAAGGATTATTGATTATGTGTTTTGACACCATATGTAAGGAAGTTGCACGAAAATTAGAACTTTACAGTTGTGTTTCAAGAAAAATAAACAGGCCAGGGTAGAGGATGTAGGGCAAACAAATGGCACACCCTATAAAAATTAAGTAAGCCCGTATCTGGACGGAATCTAGGGGAACGTTCAAGGATCAGGGGTCAAGTTCGAAACTTCCCAAATCCGGAAAAGAGACAGAAAAATATCTTTCCTGGAGAGTGGAATTCATCCGATTTGTCTAAGTTGTCTTGGAAACATTGTGTCCGTGAAGGGGGTTGCCAGGACCACCTCGAATTTGGAGTTTCTGATCTCAGGATGTCAAACCAACCCACATGACCACGTGTTCTCAGTGCTTAGTTTGACCTAGGCTAGGATAGCCAAGAGTCCTACAAGTGACCGGTGCAAATTCAAGGACAACAACCAAGAGTCACGAAAGCACTCACACCTCACCCTAGAGAACATACAGCGATTAAAGAAATACAAACTAATCACTCGGAATGAAGGAGAACGGACTGATAAGCATGTCTAAGGGAGATAGCTGAGAAAGACCATGACGAGTATACTATGGAAAAGAAAAAGAGGACCCAGAAAATGGAAGGTGAACAGAAATCACACCTGAATTATCCACAATGAAAGATGATGTCCGTCTTTAGACAGACTCTGCTGGAACGTTTGAAAGTCAGAGAAATTCACAAGCCAAAAAACGGCAGCGAAGGTCAAGCATGGGCTAACTGGGAAGGGTGAGTTATGAGACTGCTCCAAGCAGGCTCTGAAACCTGTATCCAGGAAGCATGCTGGACCTCAGAGACACAATTATGACAAATCCTCTGACATCACAATGGACCCGAAAAACAACCTAGCCTCATCTACACAGTGCTAGAGTTGGGCTCACTAGTATATTTAACTCCCATTGCACTCAACTGCACGTTGCCACTGAACATGTAAGTGGCCGGCCGGTGGTGCAGTGGTGAGGTCCGCACCTTCTGGGTCTGTGGCCCAGTATGGGCTGGGTGGAATCCTCGGTTTGGGCCTCCTCACCACTGCTTCAGTTGTTCTGGTGCAGGCGTCCGAGGTAGAGTAGAGGCAGATGGGAAGGGACGTTGGACAGGGCCAGACTTCCACAGCAAATACAGGAGCATTGCCAGCAGATGTGAGCACAGCAATGCACTTGTGCCAAAACAAAACCAATTAAAAGTTGCAAAGAATAGAAAAACTGAAGCTAAGGAAAAAAAAAACAAAAAAACAGCAGCTTGCCATTACGAAGAATAGGATCTCTGTGAATAACCTTAGCAAAACAGGTGAATTCTATGTTAATTCAAAAACTAGCAAACCTTTGGCGAAAGAAACTCAAGAAGACACAAGAAAAAAAAAGATATCGAGGGATCTAGGAATGGAAGGATTAACACACTTGAAAGGTTCATACCGCAGTAAGGAATCTCTGGATTCCATGCAATCCCAGTCAAAGTTGCAGCAGTATTTGCCACAGAGAAGAAGAGAGAATCCTGAAGTTTCTAGCCAGCAACACGAGACCCTGACTAGGCAAAGGAATCCTCAGGAAAACGAACAAAGCAGCACGTGTCACAATTTCTGATTTCAACATAGAGGACGAAGAGCTAGGTACCGAAACGGCACAGTCTGGGCCCCAAAACAGGCATGAAGACCCATGCAAAACAATTGAGAGCCCAGAGCCCAACTCAAACTTACATGGACAGCCCATTTTGGACCAGGGAGCCAAGTGGAGACAGCGGAGAAAGGAGAGTCTCTACAATAAACGGTGCTGGGAAGCCTGCACAGCCACATGGAACACAACGAGAGTACACCATGATGTTACACCTGGCACACACACCACCTGAAGTGGATTAAAGCCTTGAATGGCAGACTTGAAACCGTGAACCTTGTAGGAGAAGACCTAGGCAGAGTGCTCTTTGCCATCTGTCTGAGCCGCCTATTTGGAAGAAGCATGTCTGACTGGGCAAGGGCAACAAAGGAAACAAGAAACAAACGGGACCACATCAAATGCACACACTTCTGCCCACTCAAGGAAACCATCAACTGAATACTAAGACACCACAACAATTGGGAGAGGATGTTTGCAAACCACACATCGGACAAGGGGTGAAAAGCCCAAAGATACAATCAACTCGCACGTCTCCACAAGAAAAAAAACAAGCCAATGAAAACCTGGTCAAAAGATGGAAGCAGAGATTTCTCCGAAGAAGACAGAAAGAGGGCCAGTAGGTGCATGAAAACTTGTTCACCATCATGAAGTCTCAGGAAAATGCAAATCCAAACTGCAAGGCCATGGCAGCTCACTGTGGTCAGCATGGCTAGAAGGAAGCAGACAGGAAATAACAAGTGTCAGAGAGGAGGTGCAGAGAAGGGAAGCCTCCTGCACTGCTGGTGGGAGTGTAACCCGGTGCAGCCACGATGCCAAAGGTGTGGAACTGCCTCAGAAATTTAAGTATCCATGTCCCGTATGACCCAGCTATTAATCTGCCGCTTGCTTATCCAAAAAAGTCAGAAAGACTACCGCATAAAGACATGTGCATGGCTGTGTTCACCACAGTCTTACTCCTGATATCCAAGACTTGGAAAGCACCCTGGTGTCCAGCAAGGGATGATTGGAGAAGGAAGATGGGCTATAGCCACACAATGGTATACCACTCAGCCGGAACAAATGATGCAATCCAGCCATTTGTGACCACCAGAATGGCTGTGAGGGTTTTAGGGGAAGTGTAACAAGCCCCAGTGAGAAATTCAAATACCATAGAATCTCACTTACAAGGAGAAGAAAAAGCAAGCACTAACCAACAGGTGGCACTGAACATTTGTATGCGGGCTCCCAGAGGCAAAGAGGGGCGGTGACGGAGGGTGAAAGAGAAGATTAGGCACAAGTGTGTGGTGAGGGCCTGTGATTAGTCTTACACTGGTGAAGATGATGTAAGCTACACAGAAGTCTAAAGCAATGAGGATGTGAATCTGGAAGTTATAGTACGTTCTAATGCAGGGCCATGGCTATAAATTCACCTCAAATCAAAAATCCAAAAAGGGGTCCAGAATGATGTCATAAAGCTTTGGGGGCGGAAAGAGTTTACGGAAGGTGAACTTCCAAGGATGGAAAATCACCTCCAAATGCTTACAGATGCTACAGAAAGGCAGACCATTCCAAATAGGTGAAGAGGAATACTACGAAGAGAACATGATCAGTCCTAAACCCATGAACGAACGGAAAATGTTACCGTCCATGATGTTATTACTAATCACCTTCACGAATAATCCAAACAGGCCCACGTCTTCCCAAGTTCAGGCAAAAGGTTGGTCCAAAAGTACAATTCAGGGCCGGCCCTGTGGTGGAGCAGGTAAGTGCCCACATTCCGCTTGGGCGGCCCGGGCCTCACTGTTTCACATTACGAGTGCATATCACATTAGTAGTGTTAGGAAATATAGATTTCACGGTATGGTGCGGGCAGAGATCATAAATAAGCAGCAATTGTGAGGATACGTTATCAATACGCACAAGAAAAGGAACCATAAGAATATTACAATCTATGGAAGTATCTGGTACACTTCCCAAAGGCAGAAGGAAGGAAAACTTGTGACCTGCCAAGGTGGAATTGGCAGAGTGCCACGAGATGACACCATCATCGTGCATCAGAACATTCCCTGGGCAACTTCAACTTGTGAGGGAGTCCAGGACTTTTTCTGGGTAAGGTCCACCCATTTTGCCATCTACCCAAGATATAAGAGATAAAACCCAGGATAATCTTACAGGAGTGACACCAGTGTCTAGAGAGAATGTAGGAGCCCTTTCGAAGTTCAAGGAGAAAGATAGAAACTGACAACAATTGCAGAAAAAGGAAAACTATCCTACCTAGACAGGGTGAGGAGTCAGACTGGTCTGAGATGGCTGTGAAACTCTGTGTGCACGGAGGTTGTCAGGACAACTTCGAATTTTGAGGTCGCTTATGACATCACGGTGAACATGTCCCCCAGGGTGGCCGCATGGTTACAGTCTGAGGATTGGCCTAGGCTAGGCTATTAAAGGGACAGATACCCAGAAACAGGTTTGGCAAACAGAAAGCAGGCACAGAAACTAGAAGAGATAAAACAGAGTCTGATGCAAGGGATAAGAAAGGAACCCTAGGCCACAAGTGAGAATAGAGGGACAGGCACGGAGAGGAGAACATTGTCATCTATTCAAGTCTATGGGGAGGTCATGCTGATTCAAGCTTGCAACTTCATTGGAAACAAGTGGCCGGACTTGGCGTTCATCACACCTACAGTGCCCTTGTGCCTTAAGCATAATGCAAAGTCAAGAAAGATGTCTTGAGGACATTGAAGAGAAGAATCGATGCCTCCTTTCCAAGGCCCATAGCATTCTTTGCAGGTCAGTCTCTTTTTCCGAAGCTCTGGTGTCACGTGGGCCCACTGGGCACATGGTAATGTGTCCCAAGAGATGTCTTGGAAGCCTTGAAGGAATGGAGCCCTGTCACGCTTGGGGTATGTCTCTTTGTTTGGAAGTGCTCTACAAGGGTGCTGAAAAGCACCCTCTTCCACAGGGCTTCGTTCCTTCGTGAAGGCTGCCCTCCCAGGCTAGTGTGCTCTGTTTGCCTCCATCGAAATTCTCTCCCCCTACCTCTTGCCGTAGAAGGATTATTGATTATGTGTTTTGACACCATATGTAAGGAAGTTGCACGAAAATTAGAACTTTACAGTTGTGTTTCAAGAAAAATAAACAGGCCAGGGTAGAGGATGTAGGGCAAACAAATGGCACACCCTATAAAAATTAAGTAAGCCCGTATCTGGACGGAATCTAGGGGAACGTTCAAGGATCAGGGGTCAAGTTCGAAACTTCCCAAATCCGGAAAAGAGACAGAAAAATATCTTTCCTGGAGAGTGGAATTCATCCGATTTGTCTAAGTTGTCTTGGAAACATTGTGTCCGTGAAGGGGGTTGCCAGGACCACCTCGAATTTGGAGTTTCTGATCTCAGGATGTCAAACCAACCCACATGACCACGTGTTCTCAGTGCTTAGTTTGACCTAGGCTAGGGTAGCCAAGAGTCCTACAAGTGACCGGTGCAAATTCAAGGACAACAACCAAGAGTCACGAAAGCACTCACACCTCACCCTAGAGAACATACAGCGATTAAAGAAATACAAACTAATCCCTTGGAATGAAGGAGAACGGACTGATAAGCATGTCTAAGGGAGATAGCTGAGAAAGACCATGACGAGTATACTATGGAAAAGAAAAAGAGGACCCAGAAAATGGAAGGTGAACAGAAATCACACCTGAATTATCCACAATGAAAGATGATGTCCGTCTTTAGACAGACTCTGCTGGAACGTTTGAAAGTCAGAGAAATTCACAAGCCAAAAAACGGCAGCGAAGGTCAAGCATGGGCTAACTGGGAAGGGTGAGTTATGAGACTGCTCCAAGCAGGCTCTGAAACCTGTATCCAGGAAGCATGCTGGACCTCAGAGACACAATTATGACAAATCCTCTGACATCACAATGGACCCGAAAAACAACCTAGCCTCATCTACACAGTGCTAGAGTTGGGCTCACTAGTATATTTAACTCCCATTGCACTCAACTGCACGTTGCCACTGAACATGTAAGTGGCCGGCCGGTGGTGCAGTGGTGAGGTCCGCACCTTCTGGGTCTGTGGCCCAGTATGGGCTGGGTGGAATCCTCGGTTTGGGCCTCCTCACCACTGCTTCAGTTGTTCTGGTGCAGGCGTCCGAGGTAGAGTAGAGGCAGATGGGAAGGGACGTTGGACAGGGCCAGACTTCCACAGCAAATACAGCAGCATTGCCAGCAGATGTGAGCACAGCAATGCACTTGGGCCAAAACAAAACCAATTAAAAGTTGCAAAGAATAGAAAAACTGAAGCTAAGGAAAAAAAAAACAAAAAAACAGGAGCTTGCCATTACGAAGAATAGGATCTCTGTGAATAACCTTAGCAAAACAGGTGAATTCTATGTTAATTCAAAAACTAGCAAACCTTTGGCGAAAGAAACTCAAGAAGACACAAGAAAAAAAAAGATATCGAGGGATCTAGGAATGGAAGGATTAACACACTTGAAAGGTTCATACCGCAGTAAGGAATCTCTGGATTCCATGCAATCCCAGTCAAAGTTGCAGCAGTATTTGCCACAGAGAAGAAGAGAGAATCCTGAAGTTTCTAGCCAGCAACACGAGACCCTGACTAGGCAAAGGAATCCTCAGGAAAACGAACAAAGCAGCACGTGTCACAATTTCTGATTTCAACATAGAGGACGAAGCGCTAGGTACCGAAACGGCACAGTCTGGGCCCCAAAACAGGCATGAAGACCCGTGCAAAACAATTGAGAGCCCAGAGCCCAACTCAAACTTACATGGACAGCCCATTTTGGACCAGGGAGCCAAGTGGAGACAGCGGAGAAAGGAGAGTCTCTACAATAAACGGTGCTGGGAAGCCTGCACAGCCACATGGAACACAACGAGAGTACACCATGATGTTACACCTGGCACACACACCACCTGAAGTGGATTAAAGCCTTGAATGGCAGACTTGAAACCGTGAACCTTGTAGGAGAAGACCTAGGCAGAGTGCTCTTTGCCATCTGTCTGAGCCGCCTATTTGGAAGAAGCATGTCTGACTGGGCAAGGGCAACAAAGGAAACAAGAAACAAACGGGACCACATCAAATGCACACACTTCTGCCCACTCAAGGAAACCATCAACTGAATACTAAGACACCACAACAATTGGGAGAGGATGTTTGCAAACCACACATCGGACAAGGGGTGAAAAGCCCAAAGATACAATCAACTCGCACGTCTCCACAAGAAAAAAAACAAGCCAATGAAAACCTGGTCAAAAGATGGAAGCAGAGATTTCTCCGAAGAAGACAGAAAGAGGGCCAGTAGGTGCATGAAAACTTGTTCACCATCATGAAGTCTCAGGAAAATGCAAATCCAAACTGCAAGGCCATGGCAGCTCACTGTGGTCAGCATGGCTAGAAGGAAGCAGACAGGAAATAACAAGTGTCAGAGAGGAGGTGCAGAGAAGGGAAGCCTCCTGCACTGCTGGTGGGAGTGTAACCCGGTGCAGCCACGATGCCAAAGGTGTGGAACTGCCTCAGAAATTTAAGTATCCATGTCCCGTATGACCCAGCTATTAATCTGCCGCTTGCTTATCCAAAAAAGTCAGAAAGACTACCGCATAAAGACATGTGCATGGCTGTGTTCACCACAGTCTTACTCCTGATATCCAAGACTTGGAAAGCACCCTGGTGTCCAGCAAGGGATGATTGGAGAAGGAAGATGGGCTATAGCCACACAATGGTATACCACTCAGCCGGAACAAATGATGCAATCCAGCCATTTGTGACCACCAGAATGGCTGTGAGGGTTTTAGGGGAAGTGTAACAAGCCCCAGTGAGAAATTCAAATACCATAGAATCTCACTTACAAGGAGAAGAAAAAGCAAGCACTAACCAACAGGTGGCACTGAACATTTGTATGCGGGCTCCCAGAGGCAAAGAGGGGCGGTGACGGAGGGTGAAAGAGAAGATTAGGCACAAGTGTGTGGTGAGGGCCTGTGATTAGTCTTACACTGGTGAAGATGATGTAAGCTACACAGAAGTCTAAAGCAATGAGGATGTGAATCTGGAAGTTATAGTACGTTCTAATGCAGGGCCATGGCTATAAATTCACCTCAAATCAAAAATCCAAAAAGGGGTCCAGAATGATGTCATAAAGCTTTGGGGGCGGAAAGAGTTTACGGAAGGTGAACTTCCAAGGATGGAAAATCACCTCCAAATGCTTACAGATGCTACAGAAAGGCAGACCATTCCAAATAGGTGAAGAGGAATACTACGAAGAGAACATGATCAGTCCTAAACCCATGAACGAACGGAAAATGTTACCGTCCATGATGTTATTACTAATCACCTTCACGAATAATCCAAACAGGCCCACGTCTTCCCAAGTTCAGGCAAAAGGTTGGTCCAAAAGTACAATTCAGGGCCGGCCCTGTGGTGGAGCAGGTAAGTGCCCACATTCCGCTTGGGCGGCCCGGGCCTCACTGTTTCACATTACGAGTGCATATCACATTAGTAGTGTTAGGAAATATAGATTTCATGGTATGGTGCGGGCAGAGATCATAAATAAGCAGCAATTGTGAGGATACGTTATCAATACGCACAAGAAAAGGAACCATAAGAATATTACAATCTATGGAAGTATCTGGTACACTTCCCAAAGGCAGAAGGAAGGAAAACTTGTGACCTGCCAAGGTGGAATTGGCAGAGTGCCACGAGATGACACCATCATCGTGCATCAGAACATTCCCTGGGCAACTTCAACTTGTGAGGGAGTCCAGGACTTTTTCTGGGTAAGGTCCACCCATTTTGCCATCTACCCAAGATATAAGAGATAAAACCCAGGATAATCTTACAGGAGTGACACCAGTGTCTAGAGAGAATGTAGGAGCCCTTTCGAAGTTCAAGGAGAAAGATAGAAACTGACAACAATTGCAGAAAAAGGAAAACTATCCTACCTAGACAGGGTGAGGAGTCAGACTGGTCTGAGATGGCTGTGAAACTCTGTGTGCACGGAGGTTGTCAGGACAACTTCGAATTTTGAGGTCGCTTATGACATCACGGTGAACATGTCCCCCAGGGTGGCCGCATGGTTACAGTCTGAGGATTGGCCTAGGCTAGGCTATTAAAGGGACAGATACCCAGAAACAGGTTTGGCAAACAGAAAGCAGGCACAGAAACTAGAAGAGATAAAACAGAGTCTGATGCAAGGGATAAGAAAGGAACCCTAGGCCACAAGTGAGAATAGAGGGACAGGCACGGAGAGGAGAACATTGTCATCTATTCAAGTCTATGGGGAGGTCATGCTGATTCAAGCTTGCAACTTCATTGGAAACAAGTGGCCGGACTTGGCGTTCATCACACCTACAGTGCCCTTGTGCCTTAAGCATAATGCAAAGTCAAGAAAGATGTCTTGAGGACATTGAAGAGAAGAATCGATGCCTCCTTTCCAAGGCCCATAGCATTCTTTGCAGGTCAGTCTCTTTTTCCGAAGCTCTGGTGTCACGTGGGCCCACTGGGCACATGGTAATGTGTCCCAAGAGATGTCTTGGAAGCCTTGAAGGAATGGAGCCCTGTCACGCTTGGGGTATGTCTCTTTGTTTGGAAGTGCTCTACAAGGGTGCTGAAAAGCACCCTCTTCCACAGGGCTTCGTTCCTTCGTGAAGGCTGCCCTCCCAGGCTAGTGTGCTCTGTTTGCCTCCATCGAAATTCTCTCCCCCTACCTCTTGCCGTAGAAGGATTATTGATTATGTGTTTTGACACCATATGTAAGGAAGTTGTACGAAAATTAGAACTTTACAGTTGTGTTTCAAGAAAAATAAACAGGCCAGGGTAGAGGATGTAGGGCAAACAAATGGCACACCCTATAAAAATTAAGTAAGCCCGTATCTGGACGGAATCTAGGGGAACGTTCAAGGATCAGGGGTCAAGTTCGAAACTTCCCAAATCCGGAAAAGAGACAGAAAAATATCTTTCCTGGAGAGTGGAATTCATCCGATTTGTCTAAGTTGTCTTGGAAACATTGTGTCCGTGAAGGGGGTTGCCAGGACCACCTCGAATTTGGAGTTTCTGATCTCAGGATGTCAAACCAACCCACATGACCACGTGTTCTCAGTGCTTAGTTTGACCTAGGCTAGGATAGCCAAGAGTCCTACAAGTGACCGGTGCAAATTCAAGGACAACAACCAAGAGTCACGAAAGCACTCACACCTCACCCTAGAGAACATACAGCGATTAAAGAAATACAAACTAATCACTCGGAATGAAGGAGAACGGACTGATAAGCATGTCTAAGGGAGATAGCTGAGAAAGACCATGACGAGTATACTATGGAAAAGAAAAAGAGGACCCAGAAAATGGAAGGTGAACAGAAATCACACCTGAATTATCCACAATGAAAGATGATGTCCGTCTTTAGACAGACTCTGCTGGAACGTTTGAAAGTCAGAGAAATTCACAAGCCAAAAAACGGCAGCGAAGGTCAAGCATGGGCTAACTGGGAAGGGTGAGTTATGAGACTGCTCCAAGCAGGCTCTGAAACCTGTATCCAGGAAGCATGCTGGACCTCAGAGACACAATTATGACAAATCCTCTGACATCACAATGGACCCGAAAAACAACCTAGCCTCATCTACACAGTGCTAGAGTTGGGCTCACTAGTATATTTAACTCCCATTGCACTCAACTGCACGTTGCCACTGAACATGTAAGTGGCCGGCCGGTGGTGCAGTGGTGAGGTCCGCACCTTCTGGGTCTGTGGCCCAGTATGGGCTGGGTGGAATCCTCGGTTTGGGCCTCCTCACCACTGCTTCAGTTGTTCTGGTGCAGGCGTCCGAGGTAGAGTAGAGGCAGATGGGAAGGGACGTTGGACAGGGCCAGACTTCCACAGCAAATACAGGAGCATTGCCAGCAGATGTGAGCACAGCAATGCACTTGTGCCAAAACAAAACCAATTAAAAGTTGCAAAGAATAGAAAAACTGAAGCTAAGGAAAAAAAAAACAAAAAAACAGCAGCTTGCCATTACGAAGAATAGGATCTCTGTGAATAACCTTAGCAAAACAGGTGAATTCTATGTTAATTCAAAAACTAGCAAACCTTTGGCGAAAGAAACTCAAGAAGACACAAGAAAAAAAAAGATATCGAGGGATCTAGGAATGGAAGGATTAACACACTTGAAAGGCTCATACCGCAGTAAGGAATCTCTGGATTCCATGCAATCCCAGTCAAAGTTGCAGCAGTATTTGCCACAGAGAAGAAGAGAGAATCCTGAAGTTTCTAGCCAGCAACACGAGACCCTGACTAGGCAAAGGAATCCTCAGGAAAACGAACAAAGCAGCACGTGTCACAATTTCTGATTTCAACATAGAGGACGAAGAGCTAGGTACCGAAACGGCACAGTCTGGGCCCCAAAACAGGCATGAAGACCCATGCAAAACAATTGAGAGCCCAGAGCCCAACTCAAACTTACATGGACAGCCCATTTTGGACCAGGGAGCCAAGTGGAGACAGCGGAGAAAGGAGAGTCTCTACAATAAACGGTGCTGGGAAGCCTGCACAGCCACATGGAACACAACGAGAGTACACCATGATGTTACACCTGGCACACACACCACCTGAAGTGGATTAAAGCCTTGAATGGCAGACTTGAAACCGTGAACCTTGTAGGAGAAGACCTAGGCAGAGTGCTCTTTGCCATCTGTCTGAGCCGCCTATTTGGAAGAAGCATGTCTGACTGGGCAAGGGCAACAAAGGAAACAAGAAACAAACGGGACCACATCAAATGCACACACTTCTGCCCACTCAAGGAAACCATCAACTGAATACTAAGACACCACAACAATTGGGAGAGGATGTTTGCAAACCACACATCGGACAAGGGGTGAAAAGCCCAAAGATACAATCAACTCGCACGTCTCCACAAGAAAAAAAACAAGCCAATGAAAACCTGGTCAAAAGATGGAAGCAGAGATTTCTCCGAAGAAGACAGAAAGAGGGCCAGTAGGTGCATGAAAACTTGTTCACCATCATGAAGTCTCAGGAATATGCAAATCCAAACTGCAAGGCCATGGCAGCTCACTGTGGTCAGCATGGCTAGAAGGAAGCAGACAGGAAATAACAAGTGTCAGAGAGGAGGTGCAGAGAAGGGAAGCCTCCTGCACTGCTGGTGGGAGTGTAACCCGGTGCAGCCACGATGCCAAAGGTGTGGAACTGCCTCAGAAATTTAAGTATCCATGTCCCGTATGACCCAGCTATTAATCTGCCGCTTGCTTATCCAAAAAAGTCAGAAAGACTACCGCATAAAGACATGTGCATGGCTGTGTTCACCACAGTCTTACTCCTGATATCCAAGACTTGGAAAGCACCCTGGTGTCCAGCAAGGGATGATTGGAGAAGGAAGATGGGCTATAGCCACACAATGGTATACCACTCAGCCGGAACAAATGATGCAATCCAGCCATTTGTGACCACCAGAATGGCTGTGAGGGTTTTAGGGGAAGTGTAACAAGCCCCAGTGAGAAATTCAAATACCATAGAATCTCACTTACAAGGCGAAGAAAAAGCAAGCACTAACCAACAGGTGGCACTGAACATTTGTATGCGGGCTCCCAGAGGCAAAGAGGGGCGGTGACGGAGGGTGAAAGAGAAGATTAGGCACAAGTGTGTGGTGAGGGCCTGTGATTAGTCTTACACTGGTGAAGATGATGTAAGCTACACAGAAGTCTAAAGCAATGAGGATGTGAATCTGGAAGTTATAGTACGTTCTAATGCAGGGTCATGGCTATAAATTCACCTCAAATCAAAAATCCAAAAAGGGGTCCAGAATGATGTCATAAAGCTTTGGGGGCGGAAAGAGTTTACGGAAGGTGAACTTCCAAGGATGGAAAATCACCTCCAAATGCTTACAGATGCTACAGAAAGGCAGACCATTCCAAATAGGTGAAGAGGAATACTACGAAGAGAACATGATCAGTCCTAAACCCATGAACGAACGGAAAATGTTACCGTCCATGATGTTATTACTAATCACCTTCACGAATAATCCAAACAGGCCCACGTCTTCCCAAGTTCAGGCAAAAGGTTGGTCCAAAAGTACAATTCAGGGCCGGCCCTGTGGTGGAGCAGGTAAGTGCCCACATTCCGCTTGGGCGGCCCGGGCCTCACTGTTTCACATTACGAGTGCATATCACATTAGTAGTGTTAGGAAATATAGATTTCATGGTATGGTGCGGGCAGAGATCATAAATAAGCAGCAATTGTGAGGATACGTTATCAATACGCACAAGAAAAGGAACCATAAGAATATTACAATCTATGGAAGTATCTGGTACACTTCCCAAAGGCAGAAGGAAGGAAAACTTGTGACCTGCCAAGGTGGAATTGGCAGAGTGCCACGAGATGACACCATCATCGTGCATCAGAACATTCCCTGGGCAACTTCAACTTGTGAGGGAGTCCAGGACTTTTTCTGGGTAAGGTCCACCCATTTTGCCATCTACCCAAGATATAAGAGATAAAACCCAGGATAATCTTACAGGAGTGACACCAGTGTCTAGAGAGAATGTAGGAGCCCTTTCGAAGTTCAAGGAGAAAGATAGAAACTGACAACAATTGCAGAAAAAGGAAAACTATCCTACCTAGACAGGGTGAGGAGTCAGACTGGTCTGAGATGGCTGTGAAACTCTGTGTGCACGGAGGTTGTCAGGACAACTTCGAATTTTGAGGTCGCTTATGACATCACGGTGAACATGTCCCCCAGGGTGGCCGCATGGTTACAGTCTGAGGATTGGCCTAGGCTAGGCTATTAAAGGGACAGATACCCAGAAACAGGTTTGGCAAACAGAAAGCAGGCACAGAAACTAGAAGAGATAAAACAGAGTCTGATGCAAGGGATAAGAAAGGAACCCTAGGCCACAAGTGAGAATAGAGGGACAGGCACGGAGAGGAGAACATTGTCATCTATTCAAGTCTATGGGGAGGTCATGCTGATTCAAGCTTGCAACTTCATTGGAAACAAGTGGCCGGACTTGGCGTTCATCACACCTACAGTGCCCTTGTGCCTTAAGCATAATGCAAAGTCAAGAAAGATGTCTTGAGGACATTGAAGAGAAGAATCGATGCCTCCTTTCCAAGGCCCATAGCATTCTTTGCAGGTCAGTCTCTTTTTCCGAAGCTCTGGTGTCACGTGGGCCCACTGGGCACATGGTAATGTGTCCCAAGAGATGTCTTGGAAGCCTTGAAGGAATGGAGCCCTGTCACGCTTGGGGTATGTCTCTTTGTTTGGAAGTGCTCTACAAGGGTGCTGAAAAGCACCCTCTTCCACAGGGCTTCGTTCCTTCGTGAAGGCTGCCCTCCCAGGCTAGTGTGCTCTGTTTGCCTCCATCGAAATTCTCTCCCCCTACCTCTTGCCGTAGAAGGATTATTGATTATGTGTTTTGACACCATATGTAAGGAAGTTGTACGAAAATTAGAACTTTACAGTTGTGTTTCAAGAAAAATAAACAGGCCAGGGTAGAGGATGTAGGGCAAACAAATGGCACACCCCATAAAAATTAAGTAAGCCCGTATCTGGACGGAATCTAGGGGAACGTTCAAGGATCAGGGGTCAAGTTCGAAACTTCCCAAATCCGGAAAAGAGACAGAAAAATATCTTTCCTGGAGAGTGGAATTCATCCGATTTGTCTAAGTTGTCTTGGAAACATTGTGTCCGTGAAGGGGGTTGCCAGGACCACCTCGAATTTGGAGTTTCTGATCTCAGGATGTCAAACCAACCCACATGACCACGTGTTCTCAGTGCTTAGTTTGACCTAGGCTAGGATAGCCAAGAGTCCTACAAGTGACCGGTGCAAATTCAAGGACAACAACCAAGAGTCACGAAAGCACTCACACCTCACCCTAGAGAACATACAGCGATTAAAGAAATACAAACTAATCACTCGGAATGAAGGAGAACGGACTGATAAGCATGTCTAAGGGAGATAGCTGAGAAAGACCATGACGAGTATACTATGGAAAAGAAAAAGAGGACCCAGAAAATGGAAGGTGAACAGAAATCACACCTGAATTATCCACAATGAAAGATGATGTCCGTCTTTAGACAGACTCTGCTGGAACGTTTGAAAGTCAGAGAAATTCACAAGCCAAAAAACGGCAGCGAAGGTCAAGCATGGGCTAACTGGGAAGGGTGAGTTATGAGACTGCTCCAAGCAGGCTCTGAAACCTGTATCCAGGAAGCATGCTGGACCTCAGAGACACAATTATGACAAATCCTCTGACATCACAATGGACCCGAAAAACAACCTAGCCTCATCTACACAGTGCTAGAGTTGGGCTCACTAGTATATTTAACTCCCATTGCACTCAACTGCACGTTGCCACTGAACATGTAAGTGGCCGGCCGGTGGTGCAGTGGTGAGGTCCGCACCTTCTGGGTCTGTGGCCCAGTATGGGCTGGGTGGAATCCTCGGTTTGGGCCTCCTCACCACTGCTTCAGTTGTTCTGGTGCAGGCGTCCGAGGTAGAGTAGAGGCAGATGGGAAGGGACGTTGGACAGGGCCAGCCTTCCACAGCAAATACAGGAGCATTGCCAGCAGATGTGAGCACAGCAATGCACTTGTGCCAAAACAAAACCAATTAAAAGTTGCAAAGAATAGAAAAACTGAAGCTAAGGAAAAAAAAAACAAAAAAACAGCAGCTTGCCATTACGAAGAATAGGATCTCTGTGAATAACCTTAGCAAAACAGGTGAATTCTATGTTAATTCAAAAACTAGCAAACCTTTGGCGAAAGAAACTCAAGAAGACACAAGAAAAAAAAAGATATCGAGGGATCTAGGAATGGAAGGATTAACACACTTGAAAGGTTCATACCGCAGTAAGGAATCTCTGGATTCCATGCAATCCCAGTCAAAGTTGCAGCAGTATTTGCCACAGAGAAGAAGAGAGAATCCTGAAGTTTCTAGCCAGCAACACGAGACCCTGACTAGGCAAAGGAATCCTCAGGAAAACGAACAAAGCAGCACGTGTCACAATTTCTGATTTCAACATAGAGGACGAAGAGCTAGGTACCGAAACGGCACAGTCTGGGCCCCAAAACAGGCATGAAGACCCATGCAAAACAATTGAGAGCCCAGAGCCCAACTCAAACTTACATGGACAGCCCATTTTGGACCAGGGAGCCAAGTGGAGACAGCGGAGAAAGGAGAGTCTCTACAATAAACGGTGCTGGGAAGCCTGCACAGCCACATGGAACACAACGAGAGTACACCATGATGTTACACCTGGCACACACACCACCTGAAGTGGATTAAAGCCTTGAATGGCAGACTTGAAACCGTGAACCTTGTAGGAGAAGACCTAGGCAGAGTGCTCTTTGCCATCTGTCTGAGCCGCCTATTTGGAAGAAGCATGTCTGACTGGGCAAGGGCAACAAAGGAAACAAGAAACAAACGGGACCACATCAAATGCACACACTTCTGCCCACTCAAGGAAACCATCAACTGAATACTAAGACACCACAACAATTGGGAGAGGATGTTTGCAAACCACACATCGGACAAGGGGTGAAAAGCCCAAAGATACAATCAACTCGCACGTCTCCACAAGAAAAAAAACAAGCCAATGAAAACCTGGTCAAAAGATGGAAGCAGAGATTTCTCCGAAGAAGACAGAAAGAGGGCCAGTAGGTGCATGAAAACTTGTTCACCATCATGAAGTCTCAGGAATATGCAAATCCAAACTGCAAGGCCATGGCAGCTCACTGTGGTCAGCATGGCTAGAAGGAAGCAGACAGGAAATAACAAGTGTCAGAGAGGAGGTGCAGAGAAGGGAAGCCTCCTGCACTGCTGGTGGGAGTGTAACCCGGTGCAGCCACGATGCCAAAGGTGTGGAACTGCCTCAGAAATTTAAGTATCCATGTCCCGTATGACCCAGCTATTAATCTGCCGCTTGCTTATCCAAAAAAGTCAGAAAGACTACCGCATAAAGACATGTGCATGGCTGTGTTCACCACAGTCTTACTCCTGATATCCAAGACTTGGAAAGCACCCTGGTGTCCAGCAAGGGATGATTGGAGAAGGAAGATGGGCTATAGCCACACAATGGTATACCACTCAGCCGGAACAAATGATGCAATCCAGCCATTTGTGACCACCAGAATGGCTGTGAGGGTTTTAGGGGAAGTGTAACAAGCCCCAGTGAGAAATTCAAATACCATAGAATCTCACTTACAAGGCGAAGAAAAAGCAAGCACTAACCAACAGGTGGCACTGAACATTTGTATGCGGGCTCCCAGAGGCAAAGAGGGGCGGTGACGGAGGGTGAAAGAGAAGATTAGGCACAAGTGTGTGGTGAGGGCCTGTGATTAGTCTTACACTGGTGAAGATGATGTAAGCTACACAGAAGTCTAAAGCAATGAGGATGTGAATCTGGAAGTTATAGTACGTTCTAATGCAGGGTCATGGCTATAAATTCACCTCAAATCAAAAATCCAAAAAGGGGTCCAGAATGATGTCATAAAGCTTTGGGGGCGGAAAGAGTTTACGGAAGGTGAACTTCCAAGGATGGAAAATCACCTCCAAATGCTTACAGATGCTACAGAAAGGCAGACCATTCCAAATAGGTGAAGAGGAATACTACGAAGAGAACATGATCAGTCCTAAACCCATGAACGAACGGAAAATGTTACCGTCCATGATGTTATTACTAATCACCTTCACGAATAATCCAAACAGGCCCACGTCTTCCCAAGTTCAGGCAAAAGGTTGGTCCAAAAGTACAATTCAGGGCCGGCCCTGTGGTGGAGCAGGTAAGTGCCCACATTCCGCTTGGGCGGCCCGGGCCTCACTGTTTCACATTACGAGTGCATATCACATTAGTAGTGTTAGGAAATATAGATTTCATGGTATGGTGCGGGCAGAGATCATAAATAAGCAGCAATTGTGAGGATACGTTATCAATACGCACAAGAAAAGGAACCATAAGAATATTACAATCTATGGAAGTATCTGGTACACTTCCCAAAGGCAGAAGGAAGGAAAACTTGTGACCTGCCAAGGTGGAATTGGCAGAGTGCCACGAGATGACACCATCATCGTGCATCAGAACATTCCCTGGGCAACTTCAACTTGTGAGGGAGTCCAGGACTTTTTCTGGGTAAGGTCCACCCATTTTGCCATCTACCCAAGATATAAGAGATAAAACCCAGGATAATCTTACAGGAGTGACACCAGTGTCTAGAGAGAATGTAGGAGCCCTTTCGAAGTTCAAGGAGAAAGATAGAAACTGACAACAATTGCAGAAAAAGGAAAACTATCCTACCTAGACAGGGTGAGGAGTCAGACTGGTCTGAGATGGCTGTGAAACTCTGTGTGCACGGAGGTTGTCAGGACAACTTCGAATTTTGAGGTCGCTTATGACATCACGGTGAACATGTCCCCCAGGGTGGCCGCATGGTTACAGTCTGAGGATTGGCCTAGGCTAGGCTATTAAAGGGACAGATACCCAGAAACAGGTTTGGCAAACAGAAAGCAGGCACAGAAACTAGAAGAGATAAAACAGAGTCTGATGCAAGGGATAAGAAAGGAACCCTAGGCCACAAGTGAGAATAGAGGGACAGGCACGGAGAGGAGAACATTGTCATCTATTCAAGTCTATGGGGAGGTCATGCTGATTCAAGCTTGCAACTTCATTGGAAACAAGTGGCCGGACTTGGCGTTCATCACACCTACAGTGCCCTTGTGCCTTAAGCATAATGCAAAGTCAAGAAAGATGTCTTGAGGACATTGAAGAGAAGAATCGATGCCTCCTTTCCAAGGCCCATAGCATTCTTTGCAGGTCAGTCTCTTTTTCCGAAGCTCTGGTGTCACGTGGGCCCACTGGGCACATGGTAATGTGTCCCAAGAGATGTCTTGGAAGCCTTGAAGGAATGGAGCCCTGTCACGCTTGGGGTATGTCTCTTTGTTTGGAAGTGCTCTACAAGGGTGCTGAAAAGCACCCTCTTCCACAGGGCTTCGTTCCTTCGTGAAGGCTGCCCTCCCAGGCTAGTGTGCTCTGTTTGCCTCCATCGAAATTCTCTCCCCCTACCTCTTGCCGTAGAAGGATTATTGATTATGTGTTTTGACACCATATGTAAGGAAGTTGTACGAAAATTAGAACTTTACAGTTGTGTTTCAAGAAAAATAAACAGGCCAGGGTAGAGGATGTAGGGCAAACAAATGGCACACCCTATAAAAATTAAGTAAGCCCGTATCTGGACGGAATCTAGGGGAACGTTCAAGGATCAGGGGTCAAGTTCGAAACTTCCCAAATCCGGAAAAGAGACAGAAAAATATCTTTCCTGGAGAGTGGAATTCATCCGATTTGTCTAAGTTGTCTTGGAAACATTGTGTCCGTGAAGGGGGTTGCCAGGACCACCTCGAATTTGGAGTTTCTGATCTCAGGATGTCAAACCAACCCACATGACCACGTGTTCTCAGTGCTTAGTTTGACCTAGGCTAGGGTAGCCAAGAGTCCTACAAGTGACCGGTGCAAATTCAAGGACAACAACCAAGAGTCACGAAAGCACTCACACCTCACCCTAGAGAACATACAGCGATTAAAGAAATACAAACTAATCCCTTGGAATGAAGGAGAACGGACTGATAAGCATGTCTAAGGGAGATAGCTGAGAAAGACCATGACGAGTATACTATGGAAAAGAAAAAGAGGACCCAGAAAATGGAAGGTGAACAGAAATCACACCTGAATTATCCACAATGAAAGATGATGTCCGTCTTTAGACAGACTCTGCTGGAACGTTTGAAAGTCAGAGAAATTCACAAGCCAAAAAACGGCAGCGAAGGTCAAGCATGGGCTAACTGGGAAGGGTGAGTTATGAGACTGCTCCAAGCAGGCTCTGAAACCTGTATCCAGGAAGCATGCTGGACCTCAGAGACACAATTATGACAAATCCTCTGACATCACAATGGACCCGAAAAACAACCTAGCCTCATCTACACAGTGCTAGAGTTGGGCTCACTAGTATATTTAACTCCCATTGCACTCAACTGCACGTTGCCACTGAACATGTAAGTGGCCGGCCGGTGGTGCAGTGGTGAGGTCCGCACCTTCTGGGTCTGTGGCCCAGTATGGGCTGGGTGGAATCCTCGGTTTGGGCCTCCTCACCACTGCTTCAGTTGTTCTGGTGCAGGCGTCCGAGGTAGAGTAGAGGCAGATGGGAAGGGACGTTGGACAGGGCCAGACTTCCACAGCAAATACAGGAGCATTGCCAGCAGATGTGAGCACAGCAATGCACTTGTGCCAAAACAAAACCAATTAAAAGTTGCAAAGAATAGAAAAACTGAAGCTAAGGAAAAAAAAAACAAAAAAACAGGAGCTTGCCATTACGAAGAATAGGATCTCTGTGAATAACCTTAGCAAAACAGGTGAATTCTATGTTAATTCAAAAACTAGCAAACCTTTGGCGAAAGAAACTCAAGAAGACACAAGAAAAAAAAAGATATCGAGGGATCTAGGAATGGAAGGATTAACACACTTGAAAGGTTCATACCGCAGTAAGGAATCTCTGGATTCCATGCAATCCCAGTCAAAGTTGCAGCAGTATTTGCCACAGAGAAGAAGAGAGAATCCTGAAGTTTCTAGCCAGCAACACGAGACCCTGACTAGGCAAAGGAATCCTCAGGAAAACGAACAAAGCAGCACGTGTCACAATTTCTGATTTCAACATAGAGGACGAAGCGCTAGGTACCGAAACGGCACAGTCTGGGCCCCAAAACAGGCATGAAGACCCGTGCAAAACAATTGAGAGCCCAGAGCCCAACTCAAACTTACATGGACAGCCCATTTTGGACCAGGGAGCCAAGTGGAGACAGCGGAGAAAGGAGAGTCTCTACAATAAACGGTGCTGGGAAGCCTGCACAGCCACATGGAACACAACGAGAGTACACCATGATGTTACACCTGGCACACACACCACCTGAAGTGGATTAAAGCCTTGAATGGCAGACTTGAAACCGTGAACCTTGTAGGAGAAGACCTAGGCAGAGTGCTCTTTGCCATCTGTCTGAGCCGCCTATTTGGAAGAAGCATGTCTGACTGGGCAAGGGCAACAAAGGAAACAAGAAACAAACGGGACCACATCAAATGCACACACTTCTGCCCACTCAAGGAAACCATCAACTGAATACTAAGACACCACAACAATTGGGAGAGGATGTTTGCAAACCACACATCGGACAAGGGGTGAAAAGCCCAAAGATACAATCAACTCGCACGTCTCCACAAGAAAAAAAACAAGCCAATGAAAACCTGGTCAAAAGATGGAAGCAGAGATTTCTCCGAAGAAGACAGAAAGAGGGCCAGTAGGTGCATGAAAACTTGTTCACCATCATGAAGTCTCAGGAAAATGCAAATCCAAACTGCAAGGCCATGGCAGCTCACTGTGGTCAGCATGGCTAGAAGGAAGCAGACAGGAAATAACAAGTGTCAGAGAGGAGGTGCAGAGAAGGGAAGCCTCCTGCACTGCTGGTGGGAGTGTAACCCGGTGCAGCCACGATGCCAAAGGTGTGGAACTGCCTCAGAAATTTAAGTATCCATGTCCCGTATGACCCAGCTATTAATCTGCCGCTTGCTTATCCAAAAAAGTCAGAAAGACTACCGCATAAAGACATGTGCATGGCTGTGTTCACCACAGTCTTACTCCTGATATCCAAGACTTGGAAAGCACCCTGGTGTCCAGCAAGGGATGATTGGAGAAGGAAGATGGGCTATAGCCACACAATGGTATACCACTCAGCCGGAACAAATGATGCAATCCAGCCATTTGTGACCACCAGAATGGCTGTGAGGGTTTTAGGGAAAGTGTAACAAGCCCCAGTGAGAAATTCAAATACCATAGAATCTCACTTACAAGGAGAAGAAAAAGCAAGCACTAACCAACAGGTGGCACTGAACATTTGTATGCGGGCTCCCAGAGGCAAAGAGGGGCGGTGACGGAGGGTGAAAGAGAAGATTAGGCACAAGTGTGTGGTGAGGGCCTGTGATTAGTCTTACACTGGTGAAGATGATGTAAGCTACACAGAAGTCTAAAGCAATGAGGATGTGAATCTGGAAGTTATAGTACGTTCTAATGCAGGGCCATGGCTATAAATTCACCTCAAATCAAAAATCCAAAAAGGGGTCCAGAATGATGTCATAAAGCTTTGGGGGCGGAAAGAGTTTACGGAAGGTGAACTTCCAAGGATGGAAAATCACCTCCAAATGCTTACAGATGCTACAGAAAGGCAGACCATTCCAAATAGGTGAAGAGGAATACTACGAAGAGAACATGATCAGTCCTAAACCCATGAACGAACGGAAAATGTTACCGTCCATGATGTTATTACTAATCACCTTCACGAATAATCCAAACAGGCCCACGTCTTCCCAAGTTCAGGCAAAAGGTTGGTCCAAAAGTACAATTCAGGGCCGGCCCTGTGGTGGAGCAGGTAAGTGCCCACATTCCGCTTGGGCGGCCCGGGCCTCACTGTTTCACATTACGAGTGCATATCACATTAGTAGTGTTAGGAAATATAGATTTCATGGTATGGTGCGGGCAGAGATCATAAATAAGCAGCAATTGTGAGGATACGTTATCAATACGCACAAGAAAAGGAACCATAAGAATATTACAATCTATGGAAGTATCTGGTACACTTCCCAAAGGCAGAAGGAAGGAAATCTTGTGACCTGCCAAGGTGGAATTGGCAGAGTGCCACGAGATGACACCATCATTGTGCATCAGAACATTCCCTGGGCAACTTCAACTTGTGAGGGAGTCCAGGACTTTTTCTGGGTAAGGTCCACCCATTTTGACATCTACCCAAGATATAAGAGATAAAACCCAGGATAATCTTACAGGAGTGACACCAGTGTCTAGAGAGAATGTAGGAGCCCTTTCGAAGTTCAAGGAGAAAGATAGAAACTGACAACAATTGCAGAAAAAGGAAAACTATCCTACCTAGACAGGGTGAGGAGTCAGACTGGTCTGAGATGGCTGTGAAACTCTGTGTGCACGGAGGTTGTCAGGACAACTTCGAATTTTGAGGTCGCTTATGACATCACGGTGAACATGTCCCCCAGGGTGGCCGCATGGTTACAGTCTGAGGATTGGCCTAGGCTAGGCTATTAAAGGGACAGATACCCAGAAACAGGTTTGGCAAACAGAAAGCAGGCACAGAAACTAGAAGAGATAAAACAGAGTCTGATGCAAGGGATAAGAAAGGAACCCTAGGCCACAAGTGAGAATAGAGGGACAGGCACGGAGAGGAGAACATTGTCATCTATTCAACTCTATGGGGAGGTCATGCTGATTCAAGCTTGCAACTTCATTGGAAACAAGTGGCCGGACTTGGCGTTCATCACACCTACAGTGCCCTTGTGCCTTAAGCATAATGCAAAGTCAAGAAAGATGTCTTGAGGACATTGAAGAGAAGAATCGATGCCTCCTTTCCAAGGCCCATAGCATTCTTTGCAGGTCAGTCTCTTTTTCCGAAGCTCTGGTGTCACGTGGGCCCACTGGGCACATGGTAATGTGTCCCAAGAGATGTCTTGGAAGCCTTGAAGGAATGGAGCCCTGTCACGCTTGGGGTATGTCTCTTTGTTTGGAAGTGCTCTACAAGGGTGCTGAAAAGCACCCTCTTCCACAGGGCTTCGTTCCTTCGTGAAGGCTGCCCTCCCAGGCTAGTGTGCTCTGTTTGCCTCCATCGAAATTCTCTCCCCCTACCTCTTGCCGTAGAAGGATTATTGATTATGTGTTTTGACACCATATGTAAGGAAGTTGCACGAAAATTAGAACTTTACAGTTGTGTTTCAAGAAAAATAAACAGGCCAGGGTAGAGGATGTAGGGCAAACAAATGGCACACCCTATAAAAATTAAGTAAGCCCGTATCTGGACGGAATCTAGGGGAACGTTCAAGGATCAGGGGTCAAGTTCGAAACTTCCCAAATCCGGAAAAGAGACAGAAAAATATCTTTCCTGGAGAGTGGAATTCATCCGATTTGTCTAAGTTGTCTTGGAAACATTGTGTCCGTGAAGGGGGTTGCCAGGACCACCTCGAATTTGGAGTTTCTGATCTCAGGATGTCAAACCAACCCACATGACCACGTGTTCTCAGTGCTTAGTTTGACCTAGGCTAGGATAGCCAAGAGTCCTACAAGTGACCGGTGCAAATTCAAGGACAACAACCAAGAGTCACGAAAGCACTCACACCTCACCCTAGAGAACATACAGCGATTAAAGAAATACAAACTAATCCCTTGGAATGAAGGAGAACGGACTGATAAGCATGTCTAAGGGAGATAGCTGAGAAAGACCATGACAAGTATACTATGGAAAAGAAAAAGAGGACCCAGAAAATGGAAGGTGAACAGAAATCACACCTGAATTATCCACAATGAAAGATGATGTCCGTCTTTAGACAGACTCTGCTGGAACGTTTGAAAGTCAGAGAAATTCACAAGCCAAAAAACGGCAGTGAAGGTCAAGCATGGGCTAACTGGGAAGGGTGAGTTATGAGACTGCTCCAAGCAGGCTCTGAAACCTGTATCCAGGAAGCATGTTGGACCTCAGAGACACAATTATGACAAATCCTCTGACATCACAATGGACCCGAAAAACAACCTAGCCTCATCTACACAGTGCTAGAGTTGGGCTCACTAGTATATTTAACTCCCATTGCACTCAACTGCACGTTGCCACTGAACATGTAAGTGGCCGGCCGGTGGTGCAGTGGTGAGGTCCGCACCTTCTGGGTCTGTGGCCCAGTATGGGCTGGGTGGAATCCTCGGTTTGGGCCTCCTCACCACTGCTTCAGTTGTTCTGGTGCAGGCGTCCGAGGTAGAGTAGAGGCAGATGGGAAGGGACGTTGGACAGGGCCAGACTTCCACAGCAAATACAGGAGCATTGCCAGCAGATGTGAGCACAGCAATGCACTTGTGCCAAAACAAAACCAATTAAAAGTTGCAAAGAACAGAAAAACTGAAGCTAAGGAAAAAAAAAACAAAAAAACAGGAGCTTGCCATTACGAAGAATAGGATCTCTGTGAATAACCTTAGCAAAACAGGTGAATTCTATGTTAATTCAAAAACTAGCAAACCTTTGGGGAAAGAAACTCAAGAAGACACAAGAAAAAAAAAGATATCGAGGGATCTAGGAATGGAAGGATTAACACACTTGAAAGGTTCATACCGCAGTAAGGAATCTCTGGATTCCATGCAATCCCAGTCAAAGTTGCAGCAGTATTTGCCACAGAGAAGAAGAGAGAATCCTGAAGTTTCTAGCCAGCAACACGAGACCCTGACTAGGCAAAGGAATCCTCAGGAAAACGAACAAAGCAGCACGTGTCACAATTTCTGATTTCAACATAGAGGACGAAGCGCGAGGTACCGAAACGGCACAGTCTGGGCCCCAAAACAGGCATGAAGACCCGTGCAAAACAATTGAGAGCCCAGAGCCCAACTCAAACTTACATGGACAGCCCATTTTGGACCAGGGAGCCAAGTGGAGACAGCGGAGAAAGGAGAGTCTCTACAATAAACGGTGCTGGGAAGCCTGCACAGCCACATGGAACACAACGAGAGTACACCATGATGTTACACCTGGCACACACACCACCTGAAATGGATTAAAGCCTTGAATGGCAGACTTGAAACCGTGAACCTTGTAGGAGAAGACCTAGGCAGAGTGCTCTTTGCCATCTGTCTGAGCCGCCTATTTGGAAGAAGCATGTCTGACTGGGCAAGGGCAACAAAGGAAACAAGAAACAAACGGGACCACATCAAATGCACACACTTCTGCCCACTCAAGGAAACCATCAACTGAATACTAAGACACCACAACAATTGGGAGAGGATGTTTGCAAACCACACATCGGACAAGGGGTGAAAAGCCCAAAGATACAATCAACTCGCACGTCTCCACAAGAAAAAAAACAAGCCAATGAAAACCTGGTCAAAAGATGGAAGCACAGATTTCTCCGAAGAAGACAGAAAGAGGGCCAGTAGGTGCATGAAAACTTGTTCACCATCATTAAGTCTCAGGAAAATGCAAATCCAAACTGCAAGGCCATGGCAGCTCACTGTGGTCAGCATGGCTAGAAGGAAGCAGACAGGAAATAACAAGTGTCAGAGAGGAGGTGCAGAGAAGGGAAGCCTCCTGCACTGCTGGTGGGAGTGTAACCCGGTGCAGCCACGATGCCAAAGGTGTGGAACTGCCTCAGAAATTTAAGTATCCATGTCCCGTATGACCCAGCTATTAATCTGCCGCTTGCTTATCCAAAAAAGTCAGAAAGACTACCGCATAAAGACATGTGCATGGCTGTGTTCACCACAGTCTTACTCCTGATATCCAAGACTTGGAAAGCACCCTGGTGTCCAGCAAGGGATGATTGGAGAAGGAAGATGGGCTATAGCCACACAATGGTATACCACTCAGCCGGAACAAATGATGCAATCCAGCCATTTGTGACCACCAGAATGGCTGTGAGGGTTTTAGGGGAAGTGTAACAAGCCCCAGTGAGAAATTCAAATACCATAGAATCTCACTTACAAGGAGAAGAGAAAGCAAGCACTAACCAACAGGTGGCACTGAACATTTGTATGCGGGCTCCCAGAGGCAAAGAGGGGCGGTGACGGAGGGTGAAAGAGAAGATTAGGCACAAGTGTGTGGTGAGGGCCTGTGATTAGTCTTACACTGGTGAAGATGATGTAAGCTACACAGAAGTCTAAAGCAATGAGGATGTGAATCTGGAAGTTATAGTACGTTCTAATGCAGGGCCATGGCTATAAATTCACCTCAAATCAAAAATCCAAAAAGGGGTCCAGAATGATGTCATAAAGCTTTGGGGGCGGAAAGAGTTTACGGAAGGTGAACTTCCAAGGATGGAAAATCACCTCCAAATGCTTACAGATGCTACAGAAAGGCAGACCATTCCAAATAGGTGAAGAGGAATACTACGAAGAGAACATGATCAGTCCTAAACCCATGAACGAACGGAAAATGTTACCGTCCATGATGTTATTACTAATCACCTTCACGAATAATCCAAACAGGCCCACGTCTTCCCAAGTTCAGGCAAAAGGTTGGTCCAAAAGTACAATTCAGGGCCGGCCCTGTGGTGGAGCAGGTAAGTGCCCACATTCCGCTTGGGCGGCCCGGGCCTCACTGTTTCACATTACGAGTGCATATCACATTAGTAGTGTTAGGAAATATAGATTTCATGGTATGGTGCGGGCAGAGATCATAAATAAGCAGCAATTGTGAGGATACGTTATCAATACGCACAAGAAAAGGAACCATAAGAATATTACAATCTATGGAAGTATCTGGTACACTTCCCAAAGGCAGAAGGAAGGAAAACTTGTGACCTGCCAAGGTGGAATTGGCAGAGTGCCACGAGATGACACCATCATCGTGCATCAGAACATTCCCTGGGCAACTTCAACTTGTGAGGGAGTCCAGGACTTTTTCTGGGTAAGGTCCACCCATTTTGCCATCTACCCAAGATATAAGAGATAAAACCCAGGATAATCTTACAGGAGTGACACCAGTGTCTAGAGAGAATGTAGGAGCCCTTTCGAAGTTCAAGGAGAAAGATAGAAACTGACAACAATTGCAGAAAAAGGAAAACTATCCTACCTAGACAGGGTGAGGAGTCAGACTGGTCTGAGATGGCTGTGAAACTCTGTGTGCACGGAGGTTGTCAGGACAACTTCGAATTTTGAGGTCGCTTATGACATCACGGTGAACATGTCCCCCAGGGTGGCCGCATGGTTACAGTCTGAGGATTGGCCTAGGCTAGGCTATTAAAGGGACAGATACCCAGAAACAGGTTTGGCAAACAGAAAGCAGGCACAGAAACTAGAAGAGATAAAACAGAGTCTGATGCAAGGGATAAGAAAGGAACCCTAGGCCACAAGTGAGAATAGAGGGACAGGCACGGAGAGGAGAACATTGTCATCTATTCAAGTCTATGGGGAGGTCATGCTGATTCAAGCTTGCAACTTCATTGGAAACAAGTGGCCGGACTTGGCGTTCATCACACCTACAGTGCCCTTGTGCCTTAAGCATAATGCAAAGTCAAGAAAGATGTCTTGAGGACATTGAAGAGAAGAATCGATGCCTCCTTTCCAAGGCCCATAGCATTCTTTGCAGGTCAGTCTCTTTTTCCGAAGCTCTGGTGTCACGTGGGCCCACTGGGCACATGGTAATGTGTCCCAAGAGATGTCTTGGAAGCCTTGAAGGAATGGAGCCCTGTCACGCTTGGGGTATGTCTCTTTGTTTGGAAGTGCTCTACAAGGGTGCTGAAAAGCACCCTCTTCCACAGGGCTTCGTTCCTTCGTGAAGGCTGCCCTCCCAGGCTAGTGTGCTCTGTTTGCCTCCATCGAAATTCTCTCCCCCTACCTCTTGCCGTAGAAGGATTATTGATTATGTGTTTTGACACCATATGTAAGGAAGTTGCACGAAAATTAGAACTTTACAGTTGTGTTTCAAGAAAAATAAACAGGCCAGGGTAGAGGATGTAGGGCAAACAAATGGCACACCCTATAAAAATTAAGTAAGCCCGTATCTGGACGGAATCTAGGGGAACGTTCAAGGATCAGGGGTCAAGTTCGAAACTTCCCAAATCCGGAAAAGAGACAGAAAAATATCTTTCCTGGAGAGTGGAATTCATCCGATTTGTCTAAGTTGTCTTGGAAACATTGTGTCCGTGAAGGGGGTTGCCAGGACCACCTCGAATTTGGAGTTTCTGATCTCAGGATGTCAAACCAACCCACATGACCACGTGTTCTCAGTGCTTAGTTTGACCTAGGCTAGGGTAGCCAAGAGTCCTACAAGTGACCGGTGCAAATTCAAGGACAACAACCAAGAGTCACGAAAGCACTCACACCTCACCCTAGAGAACATACAGCGATTAACGAAATACAAACTAATCCCTTGGAATGAAGGAGAACGGACTGATAAGCATGTCTAAGGGAGATAGCTGAGAAAGACCATGACGAGTATACTATGGAAAAGAAAAAGAGGACCCAGAAAATGGAAGGTGAACAGAAATCACACCTGAATTATCCACAATGAAAGATGATGTCCGTCTTTAGACAGACTCTGCTGGAACGTTTGAAAGTCAGAGAAATTCACAAGCCAAAAAACGGCAGCGAAGGTCAAGCATGGGCTAACTGGGAAGGGTGAGTTATGAGACTGCTCCAAGCAGGCTCTGAAACCTGTATCCAGGAAGCATGCTGGACCTCAGAGACACAATTATGACAAATCCTCTGACATCACAATGGACCCGAAAAACAACCTAGCCTCATCTACACAGTGCTAGAGTTGGGCTCACTAGTATATTTAACTCCCATTGCACTCAACTGCACGTTGCCACTGAACATGTAAGTGGCCGGCCGGTGGTGCAGTGGTGAGGTCCGCACCTTCTGGGTCTGTGGCCCAGTATGGGCTGGGTGGAATCCTCGGTTTGGGCCTCCTCACCACTGCTTCAGTTGTTCTGGTGCAGGCGTCCGAGGTAGAGTAGAGGCAGATGGGAAGGGACGTTGGACAGGGCCAGACTTCCACAGCAAATACAGGAGCATTGCCAGCAGATGTGAGCACAGCAATGCACTTGTGCCAAAACAAAACCAATTAAAAGTTGCAAAGAATAGAAAAACTGAAGCTAAGGAAAAAAAAAACAAAAAAACAGGAGCTTGCCATTACGAAGAATAGGATCTCTGTGAATAACCTTAGCAAAACAGGTGAATTCTATGTTAATTCAAAAACTAGCAAACCTTTGGCGAAAGAAACTCAAGAAGACACAAGAAAAAAAAAGATATCGAGGGATCTAGGAATGGAAGGATTAACACACTTGAAAGGTTCATACCGCAGTAAGGAATCTCTGGATTCCATGCAATCCCAGTCAAAGTTGCAGCAGTATTTGCCACAGAGAAGAAGAGAGAATCCTGAAGTTTCTAGCCAGCAACACGAGACCCTGACTAGGCAAAGGAATCCTCAGGAAAACGAACAAAGCAGCACGTGTCACAATTTCTGATTTCAACATAGAGGACGAAGCGCGAGGTACCGAAACGGCACAGTCTGGGCCCCAAAACAGGCATGAAGACCCGTGCAAAACAATTGAGAGCCCAGAGCCCAACTCAAACTTACATGGACAGCCCATTTTGGACCAGGGAGCCAAGTGGAGACAGCGGAGAAAGGAGAGTCTCTACAATAAACGGTGCTGGGAAGCCTGCACAGCCACATGGAACACAACGAGAGTACACCATGATGTTACACCTGGCACACACACCACCTGAAATGGATTAAAGCCTTGAATGGCAGACTTGAAACCGTGAACCTTGTAGGAGAAGACCTAGGCAGAGTGCTCTTTGCCATCTGTCTGAGCCGCCTATTTGGAAGAAGCATGTCTGACTGGGCAAGGGCAACAAAGGAAACAAGAAACAAACGGGACCACATCAAATGCACACACTTCTGCCCACTCAAGGAAACCATCAACTGAATACTAAGACACCACAACAATTGGGAGAGGATGTTTGCAAACCACACATCGGACAAGGGGTGAAAAGCCCAAAGATACAATCAACTCGCACGTCTCCACAAGAAAAAAAACAAGCCAATGAAAACCTGGTCAAAAGATGGAAGCAGAGATTTCTCCGAAGAAGACAGAAAGAGGGCCAGTAGGTGCATGAAAACTTGTTCACCATCATGAAGTCTCAGGAAAATGCAAATCCAAACTGCAAGGCCATGGCAGCTCACTGTGGTCAGCATGGCTAGAAGGAAGCAGACAGGAAATAACAAGTGTCAGAGAGGAGGTGCAGAGAAGGGAAGCCTCCTGCACTGCTGGTGGGAGTGTAACCCGGTGCAGCCACGATGCCAAAGGTGTGGAACTGCCTCAGAAATTTAAGTATCCATGTCCCGTATGACCCAGCTATTAATCTGCCGCTTGCTTATCCAAAAAAGTCAGAAAGACTACCGCATAAAGACATGTGCATGGCTGTGTTCACCACAGTCTTACTCCTGATATCCAAGACTTGGAAAGCACCCTGGTGTCCAGCAAGGGATGATTGGAGAAGGAAGATGGGCTATAGCCACACAATGGTATACCACTCAGCCGGAACAAATGATGCAATCCAGCCATTTGTGACCACCAGAATGGCTGTGAGGGTTTTAGGGGAAGTGTAACAAGCCCCAGTGAGAAATTCAAATACCATAGAATCTCACTTACAAGGAGAAGAAAAAGCAAGCACTAACCAACAGGTGGCACTGAACATTTGTATGCGGGCTCCCAGAGGCAAAGAGGGGCGGTGACGGAGGGTGAAAGAGAAGATTAGGCACAAGTGTGTGGTGAGGGCCTGTGATTAGTCTTACACTGGTGAAGATGATGTAAGCTACACAGAAGTCTAAAGCAATGAGGATGTGAATCTGGAAGTTATAGTACGTTCTAATGCAGGGTCATGGCTATAAGTTCACCTCAAATCAAAAATCCAAAAAGGGGTCCAGAATGATGTCATAAAGCTTTGGGGGCGGAAAGAGTTTACGGAAGGTGAACTTCCAAGGATGGAAAATCACCTCCAAATGCTTACAGATGCTACAGAAAGGCAGACCATTCCAAATAGGTGAAGAGGAATACTACGAAGAGAACATGATCAGTCCTAAACCCATGAACGAACGGAAAATGTTACCGTCCATGATGTTATTACTAATCACCTTCACGAATAATCCAAACAGGCCCACGTCTTCCCAAGTTCAGGCAAAAGGTTGGTCCAAAAGTACAATTCAGGGCCGGCCCTGTGGTGGAGCAGGTAAGTGCCCACATTCCGCTTGGGCGGCCCGGGCCTCACTGTTTCACATTACGAGTGCATATCACATTAGTAGTGTTAGGAAATATAGATTTCATGGTATGGTGCGGGCAGAGATCATAAATAAGCAGCAATTGTGAGGATACGTTATCAATACGCACAAGAAAAGGAACCATAAGAATATTACAATCTATGGAAGTATCTGGTACACTTCCCAAAGGCAGAAGGAAGGAAAACTTGTGACCTGCCAAGGTGGAATTGGCAGAGTGCCACGAGATGACACCATCATCGTGCATCAGAACATTCCCTGGGCAACTTCAACTTGTGAGGGAGTCCAGGACTTTTTCTGGGTAAGGTCCACCCATTTTGCCATCTACCCAAGATATAAGAGATAAAACCCAGGATAATCTTACAGGAGTGACACCAGTGTCTAGAGAGAATGTAGGAGCCCTTTCGAAGTTCAAGGAGAAAGATAGAAACTGACAACAATTGCAGAAAAAGGAAAACTATCCTACCTAGACAGGGTGAGGAGTCAGACTGGTCTGAGATGGCTGTGAAACTCTGTGTGCACGGAGGTTGTCAGGACAACTTCGAATTTTGAGGTCGCTTATGACATCACGGTGAACATGTCCCCCAGGGTGGCCGCATGGTTACAGTCTGAGGATTGGCCTAGGCTAGGCTATTAAAGGGACAGATACCCAGAAACAGGTTTGGCAAACAGAAAGCAGGCACAGAAACTAGAAGAGATAAAACAGAGTCTGATGCAAGGGATAAGAAAGGAACCCTAGGCCACAAGTGAGAATAGAGGGACAGGCACGGAGAGGAGAACATTGTCATCTATTCAAGTCTATGGGGAGGTCATGCTGATTCAAGCTTGCAACTTCATTGGAAACAAGTGGCCGGACTTGGCGTTCATCACACCTACAGTGCCCTTGTGCCTTAAGCATAATGCAAAGTCAAGAAAGATGTCTTGAGGACATTGAAGAGAAGAATCGATGCCTCCTTTCCAAGGCCCATAGCATTCTTTGCAGGTCAGTCTCTTTTTCCGAAGCTCTGGTGTCACGTGGGCCCACTGGGCACATGGTAATGTGTCCCAAGAGATGTCTTGGAAGCCTTGAAGGAATGGAGCCCTGTCACGCTTGGGGTATGTCTCTTTGTTTGGAAGTGCTCTACAAGGGTGCTGAAAAGCACCCTCTTCCACAGGGCTTCGTTCCTTCGTGAAGGCTGCCCTCCCAGGCTAGTGTGCTCTGTTTGCCTCCATCGAAATTCTCTCCCCCTACCTCTTGCCGTAGAAGGATTATTGATTATGTGTTTTGACACCATATGTAAGGAAGTTGCACGAAAATTAGAACTTTACAGTTGTGTTTCAAGAAAAATAAACAGGCCAGGGTAGAGGATGTAGGGCAAACAAATGGCACACCCTATAAAAATTAAGTAAGCCCGTATCTGGACGGAATCTAGGGGAACGTTCAAGGATCAGGGGTCAAGTTCGAAACTTCCCAAATCCGGAAAAGAGACAGAAAAATATCTTTCCTGGAGAGTGGAATTCATCCGATTTGTCTAAGTTGTCTTGGAAACATTGTGTCCGTGAAGGGGGTTGCCAGGACCACCTCGAATTTGGAGTTTCTGATCTCAGGATGTCAAACCAACCCACATGACCACGTGTTCTCAGTGCTTAGTTTGACCTTGGCTAGGGTAGCCAAGAGTCCTACAAGTGACCGGTGCAAATTCAAGGACAACAACCAAGAGTCACGAAAGCACTCACACCTCACCCTAGAGAACATACAGCGATTAACGAAATACAAACTAATCCCTTGGAATGAAGGAGAACGGACTGATAAGCATGTCTAAGGGAGATAGCTGAGAAAGACCATGACGAGTATACTATGGAAAAGAAAAAGAGGACCCAGAAAATGGAAGGTGAACAGAAATCACACCTGAATTATCCACAATGAAAGATGATGTCCGTCTTTAGACAGACTCTGCTGGAACGTTTGAAAGTCAGAGAAATTCACAAGCCAAAAAACGGCAGCGAAGGTCAAGCATGGGCTAACTGGGAAGGGTGAGTTATGAGACTGCTCCAAGCAGGCTCTGAAACCTGTATCCAGGAAGCATGCTGGACCTCAGAGACACAATTATGACAAATCCTCTGACATCACAATGGACCCGAAAAACAACCTAGCCTCATCTACACAGTGCTAGAGTTGGGCTCACTAGTATATTTAACTCCCATTGCACTCAACTGCACGTTGCCACTGAACATGTAAGTGGCCGGCCGGTGGTGCAGTGGTGAGGTCCGCACCTTCTGGGTCTGTGGCCCAGTATGGGCTGGGTGGAATCCTCGGTTTGGGCCTCCTCACCACTGCTTCAGTTGTTCTGGTGCAGGCGTCCGAGGTAGAGTAGAGGCAGATGGGAAGGGACGTTGGACAGGGCCAGACTTCCACAGCAAATACAGGAGCATTGCCAGCAGATGTGAGCACAGCAATGCACTTGTGCCAAAACAAAACCAATTAAAAGTTGCAAAGAACAGAAAAACTGAAGCTAAGGAAAAAAAAAACAAAAAAACAGGAGCTTGCCATTACGAAGAATAGGATCTCTGTGAATAACCTTAGCAAAACAGGTGAATTCTATGTTAATTCAAAAACTAGCAAACCTTTGGGGAAAGAAACTCAAGAAGACACAAGAAAAAAAAAGATATCGAGGGATCTAGGAATGGAAGGATTAACACACTTGAAAGGTTCATACCGCAGTAAGGAATCTCTGGATTCCATGCAATCCCAGTCAAAGTTGCAGCAGTATTTGCCACAGAGAAGAAGAGAGAATCCTGAAGTTTCTAGCCAGCAACACGAGACCCTGACTAGGCAAAGGAATCCTCAGGAAAACGAACAAAGCAGCACGTGTCACAATTTCTGATTTCAACATAGAGGACGAAGCGCGAGGTACCGAAACGGCACAGTCTGGGCCCCAAAACAGGCATGAAGACCCGTGCAAAACAATTGAGAGCCCAGAGCCCAACTCAAACTTACATGGACAGCCCATTTTGGACCAGGGAGCCAAGTGGAGACAGCGGAGAAAGGAGAGTCTCTACAATAAACGGTGCTGGGAAGCCTGCACAGCCACATGGAACACAACGAGAGTACACCATGATGTTACACCTGGCACACACACCACCTGAAGTGGATTAAAGCCTTGAATGGCAGACTTGAAACCGTGAACCTTGTAGGAGAAGACCTAGGCAGAGTGCTCTTTGCCATCTGTCTGAGCCGCCTATTTGGAAGAAGCATGTCTGACTGGGCAAGGGCAACAAAGGAAACAAGAAACAAACGGGACCACATCAAATGCACACACTTCTGCCCACTCAAGGAAACCATCAACTGAATACTAAGACACCACAACAATTGGGAGAGGATGTTTGCAAACCACACATCGGACAAGGGGTGAAAAGCCCAAAGATACAATCAACTCGCACGTCTCCACAAGAAAAAAAACAAGCCAATGAAAACCTGGTCAAAAGATGGAAGCAGAGATTTCTCCGAAGAAGACAGAAAGAGGGCCAGTAGGTGCATGAAAACTTGTTCACCATCATGAAGTCTCAGGAAAATGCAAATCCAAACTGCAAGGCCATGGCAGCTCACTGTGGTCAGCATGGCTAGAAGGAAGCAGACAGGAAATAACAAGTGTCAGAGAGGAGGTGCAGAGAAGGGAAGCCTCCTGCACTGCTGGTGGGAGTGTAACCCGGTGCAGCCACGATGCCAAAGGTGTGGAACTGCCTCAGAAATTTAAGTATCCATGTCCCGTATGACCCAGCTATTAATCTGCCGCTTGCTTATCCAAAAAAGTCAGAAAGACTACCGCATAAAGACATGTGCATGGCTGTGTTCACCACAGTCTTACTCCTGATATCCAAGACTTGGAAAGCACCCTGGTGTCCAGCAAGGGATGATTGGAGAAGGAAGATGGGCTATAGCCACACAATGGTATACCACTCAGCCGGAACAAATGATGCAATCCAGCCATTTGTGACCACCAGAATGGCTGTGAGGGTTTTAGGGGAAGTGTAACAAGCCCCAGTGAGAAATTCAAATACCATAGAATCTCACTTACAAGGAGAAGAAAAAGCAAGCACTAACCAACAGGTGGCACTGAACATTTGTATGCGGGCTCCCAGAGGCAAAGAGGGGCGGTGACGGAGGGTGAAAGAGAAGATTAGGCACAAGTGTGTGGTGAGGGCCTGTGATTAGTCTTACACTGGTGAAGATGATGTAAGCTACACAGAAGTCTAAAGCAATGAGGATGTGAATCTGGAAGTTATAGTACGTTCTAATGCAGGGTCATGGCTATAAATTCACCTCAAATCAAAAATCCAAAAAGGGGTCCAGAATGATGTCATAAAGCTTTGGGGGCGGAAAGAGTTTACGGAAGGTGAACTTCCAAGGATGGAAAATCACCTCCAAATGCTTACAGATGCTACAGAAAGGCAGACCATTCCAAATAGGTGAAGAGGAATACTACGAAGAGAACATGATCAGTCCTAAACCCATGAACGAACGGAAAATGTTACCGTCCATGATGTTATTACTAATCACCTTCACGAATAATCCAAACAGGCCCACGTCTTCCCAAGTTCAGGCAAAAGGTTGGTCCAAAAGTACAATTCAGGGCCGGCCCTGTGGTGGAGCAGGTAAGTGCCCACATTCCGCTTGGGCGGCCCGGGCCTCACTGTTTCACATTACGAGTGCATATCACATTAGTAGTGTTAGGAAATATAGATTTCATGGTATGGTGCGGGCAGAGATCATAAATAAGCAGCAATTGTGAGGATACGTTATCAATACGCACAAGAAAAGGAACCATAAGAATATTACAATCTATGGAAGTATCTGGTACACTTCCCAAAGGCAGAAGGAAGGAAAACTTGTGACCTGCCAAGGTGGAATTGGCAGAGTGCCACGAGATGACACCATCATCGTGCATCAGAACATTCCCTGGGCAACTTCAACTTGTGAGGGAGTCCAGGACTTTTTCTGGGTAAGGTCCACCCATTTTGCCATCTACCCAAGATATAAGAGATAAAACCCAGGATAATCTTACAGGAGTGACACCAGTGTCTAGAGAGAATGTAGGAGCCCTTTCGAAGTTCAAGGAGAAAGATAGAAACTGACAACAATTGCAGAAAAAGGAAAACTATCCTACCTAGACAGGGTGAGGAGTCAGACTGGTCTGAGATGGCTGTGAAACTCTGTGTGCACGGAGGTTGTCAGGACAACTTCGAATTTTGAGGTCGCTTATGACATCACGGTGAACATGTCCCCCAGGGTGGCCGCATGGTTACAGTCTGAGGATTGGCCTAGGCTAGGCTATTAAAGGGACAGATACCCAGAAACAGGTTTGGCAAACAGAAAGCAGGCACAGAAACTAGAAGAGATAAAACAGAGTCTGATGCAAGGGATAAGAAAGGAACCCTAGGCCACAAGTGAGAATAGAGGGACAGGCACGGAGAGGAGAACATTGTCATCTATTCAAGTCTATGGGGAGGTCATGCTGATTCAAGCTTGCAACTTCATTGGAAACAAGTGGCCGGACTTGGCGTTCATCACACCTACAGTGCCCTCGTTCCTTAAGCATAATGCAAAGTCAAGAAAGATGTCTTGAGGACATTGAAGAGAAGAATCGATGCCTCCTTTCCAAGGCCCATAGCATTCTTTGAAGGTCAGTCTCTTTTTCCGAAGCTCTGGTGTCACGTGGGCCCACTGGGCACATGGTAATGTGTCCCAAGAGATGTCTTGGAAGCCTTGAAGGAATGGAGCCCTGTCACGCTTGGGGTATGTCTCTTTGTTTGGAAGTGCTCTACAAGGGTGCTGAAAAGCACCCTCTTCCACAGGGCTTCGTTCCTTCGTGAAGGCTGCCCTCCCAGGCTAGTGTGCTCTGTTTGCCTCCATCGAAATTCTCTCCCCCTACCTCTTGCCGTAGAAGGATTATTGATTATGTGTTTTGACACCATATGTAAGGAAGTTGCACGAAAATTAGAACTTTACAGTTGTGTTTCAAGAAAAATAAACAGGCCAGGGTAGAGGATGTAGGGCAAACAAATGGCACACCCTATAAAAATTAAGTAAGCCCGTATCTGGACGGAATCTAGGGGAACGTTCAAGGATCAGGGGTCAAGTTCGAAACTTCCCAAATCCGGAAAAGAGACAGAAAAATATCTTTCCTGGAGAGTGGAATTCATCCGATTTGTCTAAGTTGTCTTGGAAACATTGTGTCCGTGAAGGGGGTTGCCAGGACCACCTCGAATTTGGAGTTTCTGATCTCAGGATGTCAAACCAACCCACATGACCACGTGTTCTCAGTGCTTAGTTTGACCTAGGCTAGGGTAGCCAAGAGTCCTACAAGTGACCAGTGCAAATTCAAGGACAACAACCAAGAGTCACGAAAGCACTCACACCTCACCCTAGAGAACATACAGCGATTAACGAAATACAAACTAATCCCTTGGAATGAAGGAGAACGGACTGATAAGCATGTCTAAGGGAGATAGCTGAGAAAGACCATGACGAGTATACTATGGAAAAGAAAAAGAGGACCCAGAAAATGGAAGGTGAACAGAAATCACACCTGAATTATCCACAATGAAAGATGATGTCCGTCTTTAGACAGACTCTGCTGGAACGTTTGAAAGTCAGAGAAATTCACAAGCCAAAAAACGGCAGCGAAGGTCAAGCATGGGCTAACTGGGAAGGGTGAGTTATGAGACTGCTCCAAGCAGGCTCTGAAACCTGTATCCAGGAAGCATGCTGGACCTCAGAGACACAATTATGACAAATCCTCTGACATCACAATGGACCCGAAAAACAACCTAGCCTCATCTACACAGTGCTAGAGTTGGGCTCACTAGTATATTTAACTCCCATTGCACTCAACTGCACGTTGCCACTGAACATGTAAGTGGCCGGCCGGTGGTGCAGTGGTGAGGTCCGCACCTTCTGGGTCTGTGGCCCAGTATGGGCTGGGTGGAATCCTCGGTTTGGGCCTCCTCACCACTGCTTCAGTTGTTCTGGTGCAGGCGTCCGAGGTAGAGTAGAGGCAGATGGGAAGGGACGTTGGACAGGGCCAGACTTCCACAGCAAATACAGGAGCATTGCCAGCAGATGTGAGCACAGCAATGCACTTGTGCCAAAACAAAACCAATTAAAAGTTGCAAAGAATAGAAAAACTGAAGCTAAGGGAAAAAAAAACAAAAAAACAGGAGCTTGCCATTACGAAGAATAGGATCTCTGTGAATACCCTTAGCAAAACAGGTGAATTCTATGTTAATTCAAAAACTAGCAAACCTTTGGCGAAAGAAACTCAAGAAGACACAAGAAAAAAAAAGATATCGAGGGATCTAGGAATGGAAGGATTAACACACTTGAAAGGTTCATACCGCAGTAAGGAATCTCTGGATTCCATGCAATCCCAGTCAAAGTTGCAGCAGTATTTGCCACAGAGAAGAAGAGAGAATCCTGAAGTTTCTAGCCAGCAACACGAGACCCTGACTAGGCAAAGGAATCCTCAGGAAAACGAACAAAGCAGCACGTGTCACAATTTCTGATTTCAACATAGAGGACGAAGCGCTAGGTACCGAAACGGCACAGTCTGGGCCCCAAAACAGGCATGAAGACCCATGCAAAACAATTGAGAGCCCAGAGCCCAACTCAAACTTACATGGACAGCCCATTTTGGACCAGGGAGCCAAGTGGAGACAGCGGAGAAAGGAGAGTCTCTACAATAAATGGTGCTGGGAAGCCTGCACAGCCACATGGAACACAACGAGAGTACACCATGATGTTACACCTGGCACACACACCACCTGAAGTGGATTAAAGCCTTGAATGGCAGACTTGAAACCGTGAACCTTGTAGGAGAAGACCTAGGCAGAGTGCTCTTTGCCATCTGTCTGAGCCGCCTTTTTGGAAGAAGCATGTCTGACTGGGCAAGGGCAACAAAGGAAACAAGAAACAAACGGGACCACATCAAATGCACACACTTCTGCCCACTCAAGGAAACCATCAACTGAATACTAAGACACCACAACAATTGGGAGAGGATGTTTGCAAACCACACATCGGACAAGGGGTGAAAAGCCCAAAGATACAATCAACTCGCACGTCTCCACAAGAAAAAAAACAAGCCAATGAAAACCTGGTCAAAAGATGGAAGCAGAGATTTCTCCGAAGAAGACAGAAAGAGGGCCAGTAGGTGCATGAAAACTTGTTCACCATCATGAAGTCTCAGGAAAATGCAAATCCAAACTGCAAGGCCATGGCAGCTCACTGTGGTCAGCATGGCTAGAAGGAAGCAGACAGGAAATAACAAGTGTCAGAGAGGAGGTGCAGAGAAGGGAAGCCTCCTGCACTGCTGGTGGGAGTGTAACCCGGTGCAGCCACGATGCCAAAGGTGTGGAACTGCCTCAGAAATTTAAGTATCCATGTCCCGTATGACCCAGCTATTAATCTGCCGCTTGCTTATCCAAAAAAGTCAGAAAGACTACCGCATAAAGACATGTGCATGGCTGTGTTCACCACAGTCTTACTCCTGATATCCAAGACTTGGAAAGCACCCTGGTGTCCAGCAAGGGATGATTGGAGAAGGAAGATGGGCTATAGCCACACAATGGTATACCACTCAGCCGGAACAAATGATGCAATCCAGCCATTTGTGACCACCAGAATGGCTGTGAGGGTTTTAGGGGAAGTGTAACAAGCCCCAGTGAGAAATTCAAATACCATAGAATCTCACTTACAAGGAGAAGAAAAAGCAAGCACTAACCAACAGGTGGCACTGAACATTTGTATGCGGGCTCCCAGAGGCAAAGAGGGGCGGTGACGGAGGGTGAAAGAGAAGATTAGGCACAAGTGTGTGGTGAGGGCCTGTGATTAGTCTTACACTGGTGAAGATGATGTAAGCTACACAGAAGTCTAAAGCAATGAGGATGTGAATCTGGAAGTTATAGTACGTTCTAATGCAGGGTCATGGCTATAAATTCACCTCAAATCAAAAATCCAAAAAGGGGTCCAGAATGATGTCATAAAGCTTTGGGGGCGGAAAGAGTTTACGGAAGGTGAACTTCCAAGGATGGAAAATCACCTCCAAATGCTTACAGATGCTACAGAAAGGCAGACCATTCCAAATAGGTGAAGAGGAATACTACGAAGAGAACATGATCAGTCCTAAACCCATGAACGAACGGAAAATGTTACCGTCCATGATGTTATTACTAATCACCTTCACGAATAATCCAAACAGGCCCACGTCTTCCCAAGTTCAGGCAAAAGGTTGGTCCAAAAGTACAATTCAGGGCCGGCCCTGTGGTGGAGCAGGTAAGTGCCCACATTCCGCTTGGGCGGCCCGGGCCTCACTGTTTCACATTACGAGTGCATATCACATTAGTAGTGTTAGGAAATATAGATTTCATGGTATGGTGCGGGCAGAGATCATAAATAAGCAGCAATTGTGAGGATACGTTATCAATACGCACAAGAAAAGGAACCATAAGAATATTACAATCTATGGAAGTATCTGGTACACTTCCCAAAGGCAGAAGGAAGGAAAACTTGTGACCTGCCAAGGTGGAATTGGCAGAGTGCCACGAGATGACACCATCATCGTGCATCAGAACATTCCCTGGGCAACTTCAACTTGTGAGGGAGTCCAGGACTTTTTCTGGGTAAGGTCCACCCATTTTGCCATCTACCCAAGATATAAGAGATAAAACCCAGGATAATCTTACAGGAGTGACACCAGTGTCTAGAGAGAATGTAGGAGCCCTTTCGAAGTTCAAGGAGAAAGATAGAAACTGACAACAATTGCAGAAAAAGGAAAACTATCCTACCTAGACAGGGTGAGGAGTCAGACTGGTCTGAGATGGCTGTGAAACTCTGTGTGCACGGAGGTTGTCAGGACAACTTCGAATTTTGAGGTCGCTTATGACATCACGGTGAACATGTCCCCCAGGGTGGCCGCATGGTTACAGTCTGAGGATTGGCCTAGGCTAGGCTATTAAAGGGACAGATACCCAGAAACAGGTTTGGCAAACAGAAAGCAGGCACAGAAACTAGAAGAGATAAAACAGAGTCTGATGCAAGGGATAAGAAAGGAACCCTAGGCCACAAGTGAGAATAGAGGGACAGGCACGGAGAGGAGAACATTGTCATCTATTCAAGTCTATGGGGAGGTCATGCTGATTCAAGCTTGCAACTTCATTGGAAACAAGTGGCCGGACTTGGCGTTCATCACACCTACAGTGCCCTCGTTCCTTAAGCATAATGCAAAGTCAAGAAAGATGTCTTGAGGACATTGAAGAGAAGAATCGATGCCTCCTTTCCAAGGCCCATAGCATTCTTTGAAGGTCAGTCTCTTTTTCCGAAGCTCTGGTGTCACGTGGGCCCACTGGGCACATGGTAATGTGTCCCAAGAGATGTCTTGGAAGCCTTGAAGGAATGGAGCCCTGTCACGCTTGGGGTATGTCTCTTTGTTTGGAAGTGCTCTACAAGGGTGCTGAAAAGCACCCTCTTCCACAGGGCTTCGTTCCTTCGTGAAGGCTGCCCTCCCAGGCTAGTGTGCTCTGTTTGCCTCCATCGAAATTCTCTCCCCCTACCTCTTGCCGTAGAAGGATTATTGATTATGTGTTTTGACACCATATGTAAGGAAGTTGCACGAAAATTAGAACTTTACAGTTGTGTTTCAAGAAAAATAAACAGGCCAGGGTAGAGGATGTAGGGCAAACAAATGGCACACCCTATAAAAATTAAGTAAGCCCGTATCTGGACGGAATCTAGGGGAACGTTCAAGGATCAGGGGTCAAGTTCGAAACTTCCCAAATCCGGAAAAGAGACAGAAAAATATCTTTCCTGGAGAGTGGAATTCATCCGATTTGTCTAAGTTGTCTTGGAAACATTGTGTCCGTGAAGGGGGTTGCCAGGACCACCTCGAATTTGGAGTTTCTGATCTCAGGATGTCAAACCAACCCACATGACCACGTGTTCTCAGTGCTTAGTTTGACCTAGGCTAGGGTAGCCAAGAGTCCTACAAGTGACCGGTGCAAATTCAAGGACAACAACCAAGAGTCACGAAAGCACTCACACCTCACCCTAGAGAACATACAGCGATTAACGAAATACAAACTAATCCCTTGGAATGAAGGAGAACGGACTGATAAGCATGTCTAAGGGAGATAGCTGAGAAAGACCATGACGAGTATACTATGGAAAAGAAAAAGAGGACCCAGAAAATGGAAGGTGAACAGAAATCACACCTGAATTATCCACAATGAAAGATGATGTCCGTCTTTAGACAGACTCTGCTGGAACGTTTGAAAGTCAGAGAAATTCACAAGCCAAAAAACGGCAGCGAAGGTCAAGCATGGGCTAACTGGGAAGGGTGAGTTATGAGACTGCTCCAAGCAGGCTCTGAAACCTGTATCCAGGAAGCATGCTGGACCTCAGAGACACAATTATGACAAATCCTCTGACATCACAATGGACCCGAAAAACAACCTAGCCTCATCTACACAGTGCTAGAGTTGGGCTCACTAGTATATTTAACTCCCATTGCACTCAACTGCACGTTGCCACTGAACATGTAAGTGGCCGGCCGGTGGTGCAGTGGTGAGGTCCGCACCTTCTGGGTCTGTGGCCCAGTATGGGCTGGGTGGAATCCTCGGTTTGGGCCTCCTCACCACTGCTTCAGTTGTTCTGGTGCAGGCGTCCGAGGTAGAGTAGAGGCAGATGGGAAGGGACGTTGGACAGGGCCAGACTTCCACAGCAAATACAGGAGCATTGCCAGCAGATGTGAGCACAGCAATGCACTTGTGCCAAAACAAAACCAATTAAAAGTTGCAAAGAACAGAAAAACTGAAGCTAAGGAAAAAAAAACAAAAAAACAGGAGCTTGCCATTACGAAGAATAGGATCTCTGTGAATAACCTTAGCAAAACAGGTGAATTCTATGTTAATTCAAAAACTAGCAAACCTTTGGGGAAAGAAACTCAAGAAGACACAAGAAAAAAAAAGATATCGAGGGATCTAGGAATGGAAGGATTAACACACTTGAAAGGTTCATACCGCAGTAAGGAATCTCTGGATTCCATGCAATCCCAGTCAAAGTTGCAGCAGTATTTGCCACAGAGAAGAAGAGAGAATCCTGAAGTTTCTAGCCAGCAACACGAGACCCTGACTAGGCAAAGGAATCCTCAGGAAAACGAACAAAGCAGCACGTGTCACAATTTCTGATTTCAACATAGAGGACGAAGCGCTAGGTACCGAAACGGCACAGTCTGGGCCCCAAAACAGGCATGAAGACCCGTGCAAAACAATTGAGAGCCCAGAGCCCAACTCAAACTTACATGGACAGCCCATTTTGGACCAGGGAGCCAAGTGGAGACAGCGGAGAAAGGAGAGTCTCTACAATAAACGGTGCTGGGAAGCCTGCACAGCCACATGGAACACAACGAGAGTACACCATGATGTTACACCTGGCACACACACCACCTGAAATGGATTAAAGCCTTGAATGGCAGACTTGAAACCGTGAACCTTGTAGGAGAAGACCTAGGCAGAGTGCTCTTTGCCATCTGTCTGAGCCGCCTATTTGGAAGAAGCATGTCTGACTGGGCAAGGGCAACAAAGGAAACAAGAAACAAACGGGACCACATCAAATGCACACACTTCTGCCCACTCAAGGAAACCATCAACTGAATACTAAGACACCACAACAATTGGGAGAGGATGTTTGCAAACCACACATCGGACAAGGGGTGAAAAGCCCAAAGATACAATCAACTCGCACGTCTCCACAAGAAAAAAAACAAGCCAATGAAAACCTGGTCAAAAGATGGAAGCAGAGATTTCTCCGAAGAAGACAGAAAGAGGGCCAGTAGGTGCATGAAAACTTGTTCACCATCATGAAGTCTCAGGAAAATGCAAATCCAAACTGCAAGGCCATGGCAGCTCACTGTGGTCAGCATGGCTAGAAGGAAGCAGACAGGAAATAACAAGTGTCAGAGAGGAGGTGCAGAGAAGGGAAGCCTCCTGCACTGCTGGTGGGAGTGTAACCCGGTGCAGCCACGATGCCAAAGGTGTGGAACTGCCTCAGAAATTTAAGTATCCATGTCCCGTATGACCCAGCTATTAATCTGCCGCTTGCTTATCCAAAAAAGTCAGAAAGACTACCGCATAAAGACATGTGCATGGCTGTGTTCACCACAGTCTTACTCCTGATATCCAAGACTTGGAAAGCACCCTGGTGTCCAGCAAGGGATGATTGGAGAAGGAAGATGGGCTATAGCCACACAATGGTATACCACTCAGCCGGAACAAATGATGCAATCCAGCCATTTGTGACCACCAGAATGGCTGTGAGGGTTTTAGGGGAAGTGTAACAAGCCCCAGTGAGAAATTCAAATACCATAGAATCTCACTTACAAGGAGAAGAAAAAGCAAGCACTAACCAACAGGTGGCACTGAACATTTGTATGCGGGCTCCCAGAGGCAAAGAGGGGCGGTGACGGAGGGTGAAAGAGAAGATTAGGCACAAGTGTGTGGTGAGGGCCTGTGATTAGTCTTACACTGGTGAAGATGATGTAAGCTACACAGAAGTCTAAAGCAATGAGGATGTGAATCTGGAAGTTATAGTACGTTCTAATGCAGGGTCATGGCTATAAATTCACCTCAAATCAAAAATCCAAAAAGGGGTCCAGAATGATGTCATAAAGCTTTGGGGGCGGAAAGAGTTTACGGAAGGTGAACTTCCAAGGATGGAAAATCACCTCCAAATGCTTACAGATGCTACAGAAAGGCAGACCATTCCAAATAGGTGAAGAGGAATACTACGAAGAGAACATGATCAGTCCTAAACCCATGAACGAACGGAAAATGTTACCGTCCATGATGTTATTACTAATCACCTTCACGAATAATCCAAACAGGCCCACGTCTTCCCAAGTTCAGGCAAAAGGTTGGTCCAAAAGTACAATTCAGGGCCGGCCCTGTGGTGGAGCAGGTAAGTGCCCACATTCCGCTTGGGCGGCCCGGGCCTCACTGTTTCACATTACGAGTGCATATCACATTAGTAGTGTTAGGAAATATAGATTTCATGGTATGGTGCGGGCAGAGATCATAAATAAGCAGCAATTGTGAGGATACGTTATCAATACGCACAAGAAAAGGAACCATAAGAATATTACAATCTATGGAAGTATCTGGTACACTTCCCAAAGGCAGAAGGAAGGAAAACTTGTGACCTGCCAAGGTGGAATTGGCAGAGTGCCACGAGATGACACCATCATCGTGCATCAGAACATTCCCTGGGCAACTTCAACTTGTGAGGGAGTCCAGGACTTTTTCTGGGTAAGGTCCACCCATTTTGCCATCTACCCAAGATATAAGAGATAAAACCCAGGATAATCTTACAGGAGTGACACCAGTGTCTAGAGAGAATGTAGGAGCCCTTTCGAAGTTCAAGGAGAAAGATAGAAACTGACAACAATTGCAGAAAAAGGAAAACTATCCTACCTAGACAGGGTGAGGAGTCAGACTGGTCTGAGATGGCTGTGAAACTCTGTGTGCACGGAGGTTGTCAGGACAACTTCGAATTTTGAGGTCGCTTATGACATCACGGTGAACATGTCCCCCAGGGTGGCCGCATGGTTACAGTCTGAGGATTGGCCTAGGCTAGGCTATTAAAGGGACAGATACCCAGAAACAGGTTTGGCAAACAGAAAGCAGGCACAGAAACTAGAAGAGATAAAACAGAGTCTGATGCAAGGGATAAGAAAGGAACCCTAGGCCACAAGTGAGAATAGAGGGACAGGCACGGAGAGGAGAACATTGTCATCTATTCAAGTCTATGGGGAGGTCATGCTGATTCAAGCTTGCAACTTCATTGGAAACAAGTGGCCGGACTTGGCGTTCATCACACCTACAGTGCCCTCGTGCCTTAAGCATAATGCAAAGTCAAGAAAGATGTCTTGAGGACATTGAAGAGAAGAATCGATGCCTCCTTTCCAAGGCCCATAGCATTCTTTGAAGGTCAGTCTCTTTTTCCGAAGCTCTGGTGTCACGTGGGCCCACTGGGCACATGGTAATGTGTCCCAAGAGATGTCTTGGAAGCCTTGAAGGAATGGAGCCCTGTCACGCTTGGGGTATGTCTCTTTGTTTGGAAGTGCTCTACAAGGGTGCTGAAAAGCACCCTCTTCCACAGGGCTTCGTTCCTTCGTGAAGGCTGCCCTCCCAGGCTAGTGTGCTCTGTTTGCCTCCATCGAAATTCTCTCCCCCTACCTCTTGCCGTAGAAGGATTATTGATTATGTGTTTTGACACCATATGTAAGGAAGTTGCACGAAAATTAGAACTTTACAGTTGTGTTTCAAGAAAAATAAACAGGCCAGGGTAGAGGATGTAGGGCAAACAAATGGCACACCCTATAAAAATTAAGTAAGCCCGTATCTGGACGGAATCTAGGGGAACGTTCAAGGATCAGGGGTCAAGTTCGAAACTTCCCAAATCCGGAAAAGAGACAGAAAAATATCTTTCCTGGAGAGTGGAATTCATCCGATTTGTCTAAGTTGTCTTGGAAACATTGTGTCCGTGAAGGGGGTTGCCAGGACCACCTCGAATTTGGAGTTTCTGATCTCAGGATCTCAAACCAACCCACATGACCACGTGTTCTCAGTGCTTAGTTTGACCTAGGCTAGGGTAGCCAAGAGTCCTACAAGTGACCGGTGCAAATTCAAGGACAACAACCAAGAGTCACGAAAGCACTCACACCTCACCCTAGAGAACATACAGCGATTAACGAAATACAAACTAATCCCTTGGAATGAAGGAGAACGGACTGATAAGCATGTCTAAGGGAGATAGCTGAGAAAGACCATGACGAGTATACTATGGAAAAGAAAAAGAGGACCCAGAAAATGGAAGGTGAACAGAAATCACACCTGAATTATCCACAATGAAAGATGATGTCCGTCTTTAGACAGACTCTGCTGGAACGTTTGAAAGTCAGAGAAATTCACAAGCCAAAAAACGGCAGCGAAGGTCAAGCATGGGCTAACTGGGAAGGGTGAGTTATGAGACTGCTCCAAGCAGGCTCTGAAACCTGTATCCAGGAAGCATGCTGGACCTCAGAGACACAATTATGACAAATCCTCTGACATCACAATGGACCCGAAAAACAACCTAGCCTCATCTACACAGTGCTAGAGTTGGGCTCACTAGTATATTTAACTCCCATTGCACTCAACTGCACGTTGCCACTGAACATGTAAGTGGCCGGCCGGTGGTGCAGTGGTGAGGTCCGCACCTTCTGGGTCTGTGGCCCAGTATGGGCTGGGTGGAATCCTCGGTTTGGGCCTCCTCACCACTGCTTCAGTTGTTCTGGTGCAGGCGTCCGAGGTAGAGTAGAGGCAGATGGGAAGGGACGTTGGACAGGGCCAGACTTCCACAGCAAATACAGGAGCATTGCCAGCAGATGTGAGCACAGCAATGCACTTGTGCCAAAACAAAACCAATTAAAAGTTGCAAAGAACAGAAAAACTGAAGCTAAGGAAAAAAAAAACAAAAAAACAGGAGCTTGCCATTACGAAGAATAGGATCTCTGTGAATAACCTTAGCAAAACAGGTGAATTCTATGTTAATTCAAAAACTAGCAAACCTTTGGGGAAAGAAACTCAAGAAGACACAAGAAAAAAAAAGATATCGAGGGATCTAGGAATGGAAGGATTAACACACTTGAAAGGTTCATACCGCAGTAAGGAATCTCTGGATTCCATGCAATCCCAGTCAAAGTTGCAGCAGTATTTGCCACAGAGAAGAAGAGAGAATCCTGAAGTTTCTAGCCAGCAACACGAGACCCTGACTAGGCAAAGGAATCCTCAGGAAAACGAACAAAGCAGCACGTGTCACAATTTCTGATTTCAACATAGAGGACGAAGCGCTAGGTACCGAAACGGCACAGTCTGGGCCCCAAAACAGGCATGAAGACCCGTGCAAAACAATTGAGAGCCCAGAGCCCAACTCAAACTTACATGGACAGCCCATTTTGGACCAGGGAGCCAAGTGGAGACAGCGGAGAAAGGAGAGTCTCTACAATAAACGGTGCTGGGAAGCCTGCACAGCCACATGGAACACAACGAGAGTACACCATGATGTTACACCTGGCACACACACCACCTGAAATGGATTAAAGCCTTGAATGGCAGACTTGAAACCGTGAACCTTGTAGGAGAAGACCTAGGCAGAGTGCTCTTTGCCATCTGTCTGAGCCGCCTATTTGGAAGAAGCATGTCTGACTGGGCAAGGGCAACAAAGGAAACAAGAAACAAACGGGACCACATCAAATGCACACACTTCTGCCCACTCAAGGAAACCATCAACTGAATACTAAGACACCACAACAATTGGGAGAGGATGTTTGCAAACCACACATCGGACAAGGGGTGAAAAGCCCAAAGATACAATCAACTCGCACGTCTCCACAAGAAAAAAAACAAGCCAATGAAAACCTGGTCAAAAGATGGAAGCAGAGATTTCTCCGAAGAAGACAGAAAGAGGGCCAGTAGGTGCATGAAAACTTGTTCACCATCATGAAGTCTCAGGAAAATGCAAATCCAAACTGCAAGGCCATGGCAGCTCACTGTGGTCAGCATGGCTAGAAGGAAGCAGACAGGAAATAACAAGTGTCAGAGAGGAGGTGCAGAGAAGGGAAGCCTCCTGCACTGCTGGTGGGAGTGTAACCCGGTGCAGCCACGATGCCAAAGGTGTGGAACTGCCTCAGAAATTTAAGTATCCATGTCCCGTATGACCCAGCTATTAATCTGCCGCTTGCTTATCCAAAAAAGTCAGAAAGACTACCGCATAAAGACATGTGCATGGCTGTGTTCACCACAGTCTTACTCCTGATATCCAAGACTTGGAAAGCACCCTGGTGTCCAGCAAGGGATGATTGGAGAAGGAAGATGGGCTATAGCCACACAATGGTATACCACTCAGCCGGAACAAATGATGCAATCCAGCCATTTGTGACCACCAGAATGGCTGTGAGGGTTTTAGGGGAAGTGTAACAAGCCCCAGTGAGAAATTCAAATACCATAGAATCTCACTTACAAGGAGAAGAAAAAGCAAGCACTAACCAACAGGTGGCACTGAACATTTGTATGCGGGCTCCCAGAGGCAAAGAGGGGCGGTGACGGAGGGTGAAAGAGAAGATTAGGCACAAGTGTGTGGTGAGGGCCTGTGATTAGTCTTACACTGGTGAAGATGATGTAAGCTACACAGAAGTCTAAAGCAATGAGGATGTGAATCTGGAAGTTATAGTACGTTCTAATGCAGGGTCATGGCTATAAATTCACCTCAAATCAAAAATCCAAAAAGGGGTCCAGAATGATGTCATAAAGCTTTGGGGGCGGAAAGAGTTTACGGAAGGTGAACTTCCAAGGATGGAAAATCACCTCCAAATGCTTACAGATGCTACAGAAAGGCAGACCATTCCAAATAGGTGAAGAGGAATACTACGAAGAGAACATGATCAGTCCTAAACCCATGAACGAACGGAAAATGTTACCGTCCATGATGTTATTACTAATCACCTTCACGAATAATCCAAACAGGCCCACGTCTTCCCAAGTTCAGGCAAAAGGTTGGTCCAAAAGTACAATTCAGGGCCGGCCCTGTGGTGGAGCAGGTAAGTGCCCACATTCCGCTTGGGCGGCCCGGGCCTCACTGTTTCACATTACGAGTGCATATCACATTAGTAGTGTTAGGAAATATAGATTTCATGGTATGGTGCGGGCAGAGATCATAAATAAGCAGCAATTGTGAGGATACGTTATCAATACGCACAAGAAAAGGAACCATAAGAATATTACAATCTATGGAAGTATCTGGTACACTTCCCAAAGGCAGAAGGAAGGAAAACTTGTGACCTGCCAAGGTGGAATTGGCAGAGTGCCACGAGATGACACCATCATCGTGCATCAGAACATTCCCTGGGCAACTTCAACTTGTGAGGGAGTCCAGGACTTTTTCTGGGTAAGGTCCACCCATTTTGCCATCTACCCAAGATATAAGAGATAAAACCCAGGATAATCTTACAGGAGTGACACCAGTGTCTAGAGAGAATGTAGGAGCCCTTTCGAAGTTCAAGGAGAAAGATAGAAACTGACAACAATTGCAGAAAAAGGAAAACTATCCTACCTAGACAGGGTGAGGAGTCAGACTGGTCTGAGATGGCTGTGAAACTCTGTGTGCACGGAGGTTGTCAGGACAACTTCGAATTTTGAGGTCGCTTATGACATCACGGTGAACATGTCCCCCAGGGTGGCCGCATGGTTACAGTCTGAGGATTGGCCTAGGCTAGGCTATTAAAGGGACAGATACCCAGAAACAGGTTTGGCAAACAGAAAGCAGGCACAGAAACTAGAAGAGATAAAACAGAGTCTGATGCAAGGGATAAGAAAGGAACCCTAGGCCACAAGTGAGAATAGAGGGACAGGCACGGAGAGGAGAACATTGTCATCTATTCAAGTCTATGGGGAGGTCATGCTGATTCAAGCTTGCAACTTCATTGGAAACAAGTGGCCGGACTTGGCGTTCATCACACCTACAGTGCCCTCGTTCCTTAAGCATAATGCAAAGTCAAGAAAGATGTCTTGAGGACATTGAAGAGAAGAATCGATGCCTCCTTTCCAAGGCCCATAGCATTCTTTGAAGGTCAGTCTCTTTTTCCGAAGCTCTGGTGTCACGTGGGCCCACTGGGCACATGGTAATGTGTCCCAAGAGATGTCTTGGAAGCCTTGAAGGAATGGAGCCCTGTCACGCTTGGGGTATGTCTCTTTGTTTGGAAGTGCTCTACAAGGGTGCTGAAAAGCACCCTCTTCCACAGGGCTTCGTTCCTTCGTGAAGGCTGCCCTCCCAGGCTAGTGTGCTCTGTTTGCCTCCATCGAAATTCTCTCCCCCTACCTCTTGCCGTAGAAGGATTATTGATTATGTGTTTTGACACCATATGTAAGGAAGTTGCACGAAAATTAGAACTTTACAGTTGTGTTTCAAGAAAAATAAACAGGCCAGGGTAGAGGATGTAGGGCAAACAAATGGCACACCCTATAAAAATTAAGTAAGCCCGTATCTGGACGGAATCTAGGGGAACGTTCAAGGATCAGGGGTCAAGTTCGAAACTTCCCAAATCCGGAAAAGAGACAGAAAAATATCTTTCCTGGAGAGTGGAATTCATCCGATTTGTCTAAGTTGTCTTGGAAACATTGTGTCCGTGAAGGGGGTTGCCAGGACCACCTCGAATTTGGAGTTTCTGATCTCAGGATGTCAAACCAACCCACATGACCACGTGTTCTCAGTGCTTAGTTTGACCTAGGCTAGGGTAGCCAAGAGTCCTACAAGTGACCGGTGCAAATTCAAGGACAACAACCAAGAGTCACGAAAGCACTCACACCTCACCCTAGAGAACATACAGCGATTAACGAAATACAAACTAATCCCTTGGAATGAAGGAGAACGGACTGATAAGCATGTCTAAGGGAGATAGCTGAGAAAGACCATGACGAGTATACTATGGAAAAGAAAAAGAGGACCCAGAAAATGGAAGGTGAACAGAAATCACACCTGAATTATCCACAATGAAAGATGATGTCCGTCTTTAGACAGACTCTGCTGGAACGTTTGAAAGTCAGAGAAATTCACAAGCCAAAAAACGGCAGCGAAGGTCAAGCATGGGCTAACTGGGAAGGGTGAGTTATGAGACTGCTCCAAGCAGGCTCTGAAACCTGTATCCAGGAAGCATGCTGGACCTCAGAGACACAATTATGACAAATCCTCTGACATCACAATGGACCCGAAAAACAACCTAGCCTCATCTACACAGTGCTAGAGTTGGGCTCACTAGTATATTTAACTCCCATTGCACTCAACTGCACGTTGCCACTGAACATGTAAGTGGCCGGCCGGTGGTGCAGTGGTGAGGTCCGCACCTTCTGGGTCTGTGGCCCAGTATGGGCTGGGTGGAATCCTCGGTTTGGGCCTCCTCACCACTGCTTCAGTTGTTCTGGTGCAGGCGTCCGAGGTAGAGTAGAGGCAGATGGGAAGGGACGTTGGACAGGGCCAGACTTCCACAGCAAATACAGGAGCATTGCCAGCAGATGTGAGCACAGCAATGCACTTGTGCCAAAACAAAACCAATTAAAAGTTGCAAAGAACAGAAAAACTGAAGCTAAGGAAAAAAAAAACAAAAAAACAGGAGCTTGCCATTACGAAGAATAGGATCTCTGTGAATAACCTTAGCAAAACAGGTGAATTCTATGTTAATTCAAAAACTAGCAAACCTTTGGGGAAAGAAACTCAAGAAGACACAAGAAAAAAAAAGATATCGAGGGATCTAGGAATGGAAGGATTAACACACTTGAAAGGTTCATACCGCAGTAAGGAATCTCTGGATTCCATGCAATCCCAGTCAAAGTTGCAGCAGTATTTGCCACAGAGAAGAAGAGAGAATCCTGAAGTTTCTAGCCAGCAACACGAGACCCTGACTAGGCAAAGGAATCCTCAGGAAAACGAACAAAGCAGCACGTGTCACAATTTCTGATTTCAACATAGAGGACGAAGCGCTAGGTACCGAAACGGCACAGTCTGGGCCCCAAAACAGGCATGAAGACCCGTGCAAAACAATTGAGAGCCCAGAGCCCAACTCAAACTTACATGGACAGCCCATTTTGGACCAGGGAGCCAAGTGGAGACAGCGGAGAAAGGAGAGTCTCTACAATAAACGGTGCTGGGAAGCCTGCACAGCCACATGGAACACAACGAGAGTACACCATGATGTTACACCTGGCACACACACCACCTGAAATGGATTAAAGCCTTGAATGGCAGACTTGAAACCGTGAACCTTGTAGGAGAAGACCTAGGCAGAGTGCTCTTTGCCATCTGTCTGAGCCGCCTATTTGGAAGAAGCATGTCTGACTGGGCAAGGGCAACAAAGGAAACAAGAAACAAACGGGACCACATCAAATGCACACACTTCTGCCCACTCAAGGAAACCATCAACTGAATACTAAGACACCACAACAATTGGGAGAGGATGTTTGCAAACCACACATCGGACAAGGGGTGAAAAGCCCAAAGATACAATCAACTCGCACGTCTCCACAAGAAAAAAAACAAGCCAATGAAAACCTGGTCAAAAGATGGAAGCAGAGATTTCTCCGAAGAAGACAGAAAGAGGGCCAGTAGGTGCATGAAAACTTGTTCACCATCATGAAGTCTCAGGAAAATGCAAATCCAAACTGCAAGGCCATGGCAGCTCACTGTGGTCAGCATGGCTAGAAGGAAGCAGACAGGAAATAACAAGTGTCAGAGAGGAGGTGCAGAGAAGGGAAGCCTCCTGCACTGCTGGTGGGAGTGTAACCCGGTGCAGCCACGATGCCAAAGGTGTGGAACTGCCTCAGAAATTTAAGTATCCATGTCCCGTATGACCCAGCTATTAATCTGCCGCTTGCTTATCCAAAAAAGTCAGAAAGACTACCGCATAAAGACATGTGCATGGCTGTGTTCACCACAGTCTTACTCCTGATATCCAAGACTTGGAAAGCACCCTGGTGTCCAGCAAGGGATGATTGGAGAAGGAAGATGGGCTATAGCCACACAATGGTATACCACTCAGCCGGAACAAATGATGCAATCCAGCCATTTGTGACCACCAGAATGGCTGTGAGGGTTTTAGGGGAAGTGTAACAAGCCCCAGTGAGAAATTCAAATACCATAGAATCTCACTTACAAGGAGAAGAAAAAGCAAGCACTAACCAACAGGTGGCACTGAACATTTGTATGCGGGCTCCCAGAGGCAAAGAGGGGCGGTGACGGAGGGTGAAAGAGAAGATTAGGCACAAGTGTGTGGTGAGGGCCTGTGATTAGTCTTACACTGGTGAAGATGATGTAAGCTACACAGAAGTCTAAAGCAATGAGGATGTGAATCTGGAAGTTATAGTACGTTCTAATGCAGGGTCATGGCTATAAATTCACCTCAAATCAAAAATCCAAAAAGGGGTCCAGAATGATGTCATAAAGCTTTGGGGGCGGAAAGAGTTTACGGAAGGTGAACTTCCAAGGATGGAAAATCACCTCCAAATGCTTACAGATGCTACAGAAAGGCAGACCATTCCAAATAGGTGAAGAGGAATACTACGAAGAGAACATGATCAGTCCTAAACCCATGAACGAACGGAAAATGTTACCGTCCATGATGTTATTACTAATCACCTTCACGAATAATCCAAACAGGCCCACGTCTTCCCAAGTTCAGGCAAAAGGTTGGTCCAAAAGTACAATTCAGGGCCGGCCCTGTGGTGGAGCAGGTAAGTGCCCACATTCCGCTTGGGCGGCCCGGGCCTCACTGTTTCACATTACGAGTGCATATCACATTAGTAGTGTTAGGAAATATAGATTTCATGGTATGGTGCGGGCAGAGATCATAAATAAGCAGCAATTGTGAGGATACGTTATCAATACGCACAAGAAAAGGAACCATAAGAATATTACAATCTATGGAAGTATCTGGTACACTTCCCAAAGGCAGAAGGAAGGAAAACTTGTGACCTGCCAAGGTGGAATTGGCAGAGTGCCACGAGATGACACCATCATCGTGCATCAGAACATTCCCTGGGCAACTTCAACTTGTGAGGGAGTCCAGGACTTTTTCTGGGTAAGGTCCACCCATTTTGCCATCTACCCAAGATATAAGAGATAAAACCCAGGATAATCTTACAGGAGTGACACCAGTGTCTAGAGAGAATGTAGGAGCCCTTTCGAAGTTCAAGGAGAAAGATAGAAACTGACAACAATTGCAGAAAAAGGAAAACTATCCTACCTAGACAGGGTGAGGAGTCAGACTGGTCTGAGATGGCTGTGAAACTCTGTGTGCACGGAGGTTGTCAGGACAACTTCGAATTTTGAGGTCGCTTATGACATCACGGTGAACATGTCCCCCAGGGTGGCCGCATGGTTACAGTCTGAGGATTGGCCTAGGCTAGGCTATTAAAGGGACAGATACCCAGAAACAGGTTTGGCAAACAGAAAGCAGGCACAGAAACTAGAAGAGATAAAACAGAGTCTGATGCAAGGGATAAGAAAGGAACCCTAGGCCACAAGTGAGAATAGAGGGACAGGCACGGAGAGGAGAACATTGTCATCTATTCAAGTCTATGGGGAGGTCATGCTGATTCAAGCTTGCAACTTCATTGGAAACAAGTGGCCGGACTTGGCGTTCATCACACCTACAGTGCCCTCGTGCCTTAAGCATAATGCAAAGTCAAGAAAGATGTCTTGAGGACATTGAAGAGAAGAATCGATGCCTCCTTTCCAAGGCCCATAGCATTCTTTGCAGGTCAGTCTCTTTTTCCGAAGCTCTGGTGTCACGTGGGCCCACTGGGCACATGGTAATGTGTCCCAAGAGATGTCTTGGAAGCCTTGAAGGAATGGAGCCCTGTCACGCTTGGGGTATGTCTCTTTGTTTGGAAGTGCTCTACAAGGGTGCTGAAAAGCACCCTCTTCCACAGGGCTTCGTTCCTTCGTGAAGGCTGCCCTCCCAGGCTAGTGTGCTCTGTTTGCCTCCATCGAAATTCTCTCCCCCTACCTCTTGCCGTAGAAGGATTATTGATTATGTGTTTTGACACCATATGTAAGGAAGTTGCACGAAAATTAGAACTTTACAGTTGTGTTTCAAGAAAAATAAACAGGCCAGGGTAGAGGATGTAGGGCAAACAAATGGCACACCCTATAAAAATTAAGTAAGCCCGTATCTGGACGGAATCTAGGGGAACGTTCAAGGATCAGGGGTCAAGTTCGAAACTTCCCAAATCCGGAAAAGAGACAGAAAAATATCTTTCCTGGAGAGTGGAATTCATCCGATTTGTCTAAGTTGTCTTGGAAACATTGTGTCCGTGAAGGGGGTTGCCAGGACCACCTCGAATTTGGAGTTTCTGATCTCAGGATGTCAAACCAACCCACATGACCACGTGTTCTCAGTGCTTAGTTTGACCTAGGCTAGGGTAGCCAAGAGTCCTACAAGTGACCGGTGCAAATTCAAGGACAACAACCAAGAGTCACGAAAGCACTCACACCTCACCCTAGAGAACATACAGCGATTAACGAAATACAAACTAATCCCTTGGAATGAAGGAGAACGGACTGATAAGCATGTCTAAGGGAGATAGCTGAGAAAGACCATGACGAGTATACTATGGAAAAGAAAAAGAGGACCCAGAAAATGGAAGGTGAACAGAAATCACACCTGAATTATCCACAATGAAAGATGATGTCCGTCTTTAGACAGACTCTGCTGGAACGTTTGAAAGTCAGAGAAATTCACAAGCCAAAAAACGGCAGCGAAGGTCAAGCATGGGCTAACTGGGAAGGGTGAGTTATGAGACTGCTCCAAGCAGGCTCTGAAACCTGTATCCAGGAAGCATGCTGGACCTCAGAGACACAATTATGACAAATCCTCTGACATCACAATGGACCCGAAAAACAACCTAGCCTCATCTACACAGTGCTAGAGTTGGGCTCACTAGTATATTTAACTCCCATTGCACTCAACTGCACGTTGCCACTGAACATGTAAGTGGCCGGCCGGTGGTGCAGTGGTGAGGTCCGCACCTTCTGGGTCTGTGGCCCAGTATGGGCTGGGTGGAATCCTCGGTTTGGGCCTCCTCACCACTGCTTCAGTTGTTCTGGTGCAGGCGTCCGAGGTAGAGTAGAGGCAGATGGGAAGGGACGTTGGACAGGGCCAGACTTCCACAGCAAATACAGGAGCATTGCCAGCAGATGTGAGCACAGCAATGCACTTGTGCCAAAACAAAACCAATTAAAAGTTGCAAAGAACAGAAAAACTGAAGCTAAGGAAAAAAAAAACAAAAAAACAGGAGCTTGCCATTACGAAGAATAGGATCTCTGTGAATAACCTTAGCAAAACAGGTGAATTCTATGTTAATTCAAAAACTAGCAAACCTTTGGGGAAAGAAACTCAAGAAGACACAAGAAAAAAAAAGATATCGAGGGATCTAGGAATGGAAGGATTAACACACTTGAAAGGTTCATACCGCAGTAAGGAATCTCTGGATTCCATGCAATCCCAGTCAAAGTTGCAGCAGTATTTGCCACAGAGAAGAAGAGAGAATCCTGAAGTTTCTAGCCAGCAACACGAGACCCTGACTAGGCAAAGGAATCCTCAGGAAAACGAACAAAGCAGCACGTGTCACAATTTCTGATTTCAACATAGAGGACGAAGCGCTAGGTACCGAAACGGCACAGTCTGGGCCCCAAAACAGGCATGAAGACCCGTGCAAAACAATTGAGAGCCCAGAGCCCAACTCAAACTTACATGGACAGCCCATTTTGGACCAGGGAGCCAAGTGGAGACAGCGGAGAAAGGAGAGTCTCTACAATAAACGGTGCTGGGAAGCCTGCACAGCCACATGGAACACAACGAGAGTACACCATGATGTTACACCTGGCACACACACCACCTGAAATGGATTAAAGCCTTGAATGGCAGACTTGAAACCGTGAACCTTGTAGGAGAAGACCTAGGCAGAGTGCTCTTTGCCATCTGTCTGAGCCGCCTATTTGGAAGAAGCATGTCTGACTGGGCAAGGGCAACAAAGGAAACAAGAAACAAACGGGACCACATCAAATGCACACACTTCTGCCCACTCAAGGAAACCATCAACTGAATACTAAGACACCACAACAATTGGGAGAGGATGTTTGCAAACCACACATCGGACAAGGGGTGAAAAGCCCAAAGATACAATCAACTCGCACGTCTCCACAAGAAAAAAAACAAGCCAATGAAAACCTGGTCAAAAGATGGAAGCAGAGATTTCTCCGAAGAAGACAGAAAGAGGGCCAGTAGGTGCATGAAAACTTGTTCACCATCATTAAGTCTCAGGAAAATGCAAATCCAAACTGCAAGGCCATGGCAGCTCACTGTGGTCAGCATGGCTAGAAGGAAGCAGACAGGAAATAACAAGTGTCAGAGAGGAGGTGCAGAGAAGGGAAGCCTCCTGCACTGCTGGTGGGAGTGTAACCCGGTGCAGCCACGATGCCAAAGGTGTGGAACTGCCTCAGAAATTTAAGTATCCATGTCCCGTATGACCCAGCTATTAATCTGCCGCTTGCTTATCCAAAAAAGTCAGAAAGACTACCGCATAAAGACATGTGCATGGCTGTGTTCACCACAGTCTTACTCCTGATATCCAAGACTTGGAAAGCACCCTGGTGTCCAGCAAGGGATGATTGGAGAAGGAAGATGGGCTATAGCCACACAATGGTATACCACTCAGCCGGAACAAATGATGCAATCCAGCCATTTGTGACCACCAGAATGGCTGTGAGGGTTTTAGGGGAAGTGTAACAAGCCCCAGTGAGAAATTCAAATACCATAGAATCTCACTTACAAGGAGAAGAAAAAGCAAGCACTAACCAACAGGTGGCACTGAACATTTGTATGCGGGCTCCCAGAGGCAAAGAGGGGCGGTGACGGAGGGTGAAAGAGAAGATTAGGCACAAGTGTGTGGTGAGGGCCTGTGATTAGTCTTACACTGGTGAAGATGATGTAAGCTACACAGAAGTCTAAAGCAATGAGGATGTGAATCTGGAAGTTATAGTACGTTCTAATGCAGGGCCATGGCTATAAATTCACCTCAAATCAAAAATCCAAAAAGGGGTCCAGAATGATGTCATAAAGCTTTGGGGGCGGAAAGAGTTTACGGAAGGTGAACTTCCAAGGATGGAAAATCACCTCCAAATGCTTACAGATGCTACAGAAAGGCAGACCATTCCAAATAGGTGAAGAGGAATACTACGAAGAGAACATGATCAGTCCTAAACCCATGAACGAACGGAAAATGTTACCGTCCATGATGTTATTACTAATCACCTTCACGAATAATCCAAACAGGCCCACGTCTTCCCAAGTTCAGGCAAAAGGTTGGTCCAAAAGTACAATTCAGGGCCGGCCCTGTGGTGGAGCAGGTAAGTGCCCACATTCCGCTTGGGCGGCCCGGGCCTCACTGTTTCACATTACGAGTGCATATCACATTAGTAGTGTTAGGAAATATAGATTTCATGGTATGGTGCGGGCAGAGATCATAAATAAGCAGCAATTGTGAGGATACGTTATCAATACGCACAAGAAAAGGAACCATAAGAATATTACAATCTATGGAAGTATCTGGTACACTTCCCAAAGGCAGAAGGAAGGAAAACTTGTGACCTGCCAAGGTGGAATTGGCAGAGTGCCACGAGATGACACCATCATCGTGCATCAGAACATTCCCTGGGCAACTTCAACTTGTGAGGGAGTCCAGGACTTTTTCTGGGTAAGGTCCACCCATTTTGCCATCTACCCAAGATATAAGAGATAAAACCCAGGATAATCTTACAGGAGTGACACCAGTGTCTAGAGAGAATGTAGGAGCCCTTTCGAAGTTCAAGGAGAAAGATAGAAACTGACAACAATTGCAGAAAAAGGAAAACTATCCTACCTAGACAGGGTGAGGAGTCAGACTGGTCTGAGATGGCTGTGAAACTCTGTGTGCACGGAGGTTGTCAGGACAACTTCGAATTTTGAGGTCGCTTATGACATCACGGTGAACATGTCCCCCAGGGTGGCCGCATGGTTACAGTCTGAGGATTGGCCTAGGCTAGGCTATTAAAGGGACAGATACCCAGAAACAGGTTTGGCAAACAGAAAGCAGGCACAGAAACTAGAAGAGATAAAACAGAGTCTGATGCAAGGGATAAGAAAGGAACCCTAGGCCACAAGTGAGAATAGAGGGACAGGCACGGAGAGGAGAACATTGTCATCTATTCAAGTCTATGGGGAGGTCATGCTGATTCAAGCTTGCAACTTCATTGGAAACAAGTGGCCGGACTTGGCGTTCATCACACCTACAGTGCCCTCGTGCCTTAAGCATAATGCAAAGTCAAGAAAGATGTCTTGAGGACATTGAAGAGAAGAATCGATGCCTCCTTTCCAAGGCCCATAGCATTCTTTGCAGGTCAGTCTCTTTTTCCGAAGCTCTGGTGTCACGTGGGCCCACTGGGCACATGGTAATGTGTCCCAAGAGATGTCTTGGAAGCCTTGAAGGAATGGAGCCCTGTCACGCTTGGGGTATGTCTCTTTGTTTGGAAGTGCTCTACAAGGGTGCTGAAAAGCACCCTCTTCCACAGGGCTTCGTTCCTTCGTGAAGGCTGCCCTCCCAGGCTAGTGTGCTCTGTTTGCCTCCATCGAAATTCTCTCCCCCTACCTCTTGCCGTAGAAGGATTATTGATTATGTGTTTTGACACCATATGTAAGGAAGTTGCACGAAAATTAGAACTTTACAGTTGTGTTTCAAGAAAAATAAACAGGCCAGGGTAGAGGATGTAGGGCAAACAAATGGCACACCCTATAAAAATTAAGTAAGCCCGTATCTGGACGGAATCTAGGGGAACGTTCAAGGATCAGGGGTCAAGTTCGAAACTTCCCAAATCCGGAAAAGAGACAGAAAAATATCTTTCCTGGAGAGTGGAATTCATCCGATTTGTCTAAGTTGTCTTGGAAACATTGTGTCCGTGAAGGGGGTTGCCAGGACCACCTCGAATTTGGAGTTTCTGATCTCAGGATGTCAAACCAACCCACATGACCACGTGTTCTCAGTGCTTAGTTTGACCTAGGCTAGGGTAGCCAAGAGTCCTACAAGTGACCGGTGCAAATTCAAGGACAACAACCAAGAGTCACGAAAGCACTCACACCTCACCCTAGAGAACATACAGCGATTAACGAAATACAAACTAATCCCTTGGAATGAAGGAGAACGGACTGATAAGCATGTCTAAGGGAGATAGCTGAGAAAGACCATGACGAGTATACTATGGAAAAGAAAAAGAGGACCCAGAAAATGGAAGGTGAACAGAAATCACACCTGAATTATCCACAATGAAAGATGATGTCCGTCTTTAGACAGACTCTGCTGGAACGTTTGAAAGTCAGAGAAATTCACAAGCCAAAAAACGGCAGCGAAGGTCAAGCATGGGCTAACTGGGAAGGGTGAGTTATGAGACTGCTCCAAGCAGGCTCTGAAACCTGTATCCAGGAAGCATGCTGGACCTCAGAGACACAATTATGACAAATCCTCTGACATCACAATGGACCCGAAAAACAACCTAGCCTCATCTACACAGTGCTAGAGTTGGGCTCACTAGTATATTTAACTCCCATTGCACTCAACTGCACGTTGCCACTGAACATGTAAGTGGCCGGCCGGTGGTGCAGTGGTGAGGTCCGCACCTTCTGGGTCTGTGGCCCAGTATGGGCTGGGTGGAATCCTCGGTTTGGGCCTCCTCACCACTGCTTCAGTTGTTCTGGTGCAGGCGTCCGAGGTAGAGTAGAGGCAGATGGGAAGGGACGTTGGACAGGGCCAGACTTCCACAGCAAATACAGGAGCATTGCCAGCAGATGTGAGCACAGCAATGCACTTGTGCCAAAACAAAACCAATTAAAAGTTGCAAAGAACAGAAAAACTGAAGCTAAGGAAAAAAAAAACAAAAAAACAGGAGCTTCCCATTACGAAGAATAGGATTTCTGTGAATAACCTTAGCAAAACAGGTGAATTCTATGTTAATTCAAAAACTAGCAAACCTTTGGGGAAAGAAACTCAAGAAGACACAAGAAAAAAAAAGATATCGAGGGATCTAGGAATGGAAGGATTAACACACTTGAAAGGTTCATACCGCAGTAAGGAATCTCTGGATTCCATGCAATCCCAGTCAAAGTTGCAGCAGTATTTGCCACAGAGAAGAAGAGAGAATCCTGAAGTTTCTAGCCAGCAACACGAGACCCTGACTAGGCAAAGGAATCCTCAGGAAAACGAACAAAGCAGCACGTGTCACAATTTCTGATTTCAACATAGAGGACGAAGCGCTAGGTACCGAAACGGCACAGTCTGGGCCCCAAAACAGGCATGAAGACCCGTGCAAAACAATTGAGAGCCCAGAGCCCAACTCAAACTTACATGGACAGCCCATTTTGGACCAGGGAGCCAAGTGGAGACAGCGGAGAAAGGAGAGTCTCTACAATAAACGGTGCTGGGAAGCCTGCACAGCCACATGGAACACAACGAGAGTACACCATGATGTTACACCTGGCACACACACCACCTGAAATGGATTAAAGCCTTGAATGGCAGACTTGAAACCGTGAACCTTGTAGGAGAAGACCTAGGCAGAGTGCTCTTTGCCATCTGTCTGAGCCGCCTATTTGGAAGAAGCATGTCTGACTGGGCAAGGGCAACAAAGGAAACAAGAAACAAACGGGACCACATCAAATGCACACACTTCTGCCCACTCAAGGAAACCATCAACTGAATACTAAGACACCACAACAATTGGGAGAGGATGTTTGCAAACCACACATCGGACAAGGGGTGAAAAGCCCAAAGATACAATCAACTCGCACGTCTCCACAAGAAAAAAAACAAGCCAATGAAAACCTGGTCAAAAGATGGAAGCAGAGATTTCTCCGAAGAAGACAGAAAGAGGGCCAGTAGGTGCATGAAAACTTGTTCACCATCATGAAGTCTCAGGAAAATGCAAATCCAAACTGCAAGGCCATGGCAGCTCACTGTGGTCAGCATGGCTAGAAGGAAGCAGACAGGAAATAACAAGTGTCAGAGAGGAGGTGGAGAGAAGGGAAGCCTCCTGCACTGCTGGTGGGAGTGTAACCCGGTGCAGCCACGATGCCAAAGGTGTGGAACTGCCTCAGAAATTTAAGTATCCATGTCCCGTATGACCCAGCTATTAATCTGCCGCTTGCTTATCCAAAAAAGTCAGAAAGACTACCGCATAAAGACATGTGCATGGCTGTGTTCACCACAGTCTTACTCCTGATATCCAAGACTTGGAAAGCACCCTGGTGTCCAGCAAGGGATGATTGGAGAAGGAAGATGGGCTATAGCCACACAATGGTATACCACTCAGCCGGAACAAATGATGCAATCCAGCCATTTGTGACCACCAGAATGGCTGTGAGGGTTTTAGGGGAAGTGTAACAAGCCCCAGTGAGAAATTCAAATACCATAGAATCTCACTTACAAGGAGAAGAAAAAGCAAGCACTAACCAACAGGTGGCACTGAACATTTGTATGCGGGCTCCCAGAGGCAAAGAGGGGCGGTGACGGAGGGTGAAAGAGAAGATTAGGCACAAGTGTGTGGTGAGGGCCTGTGATTAGTCTTACACTGGTGAAGATGATGTAAGCTACACAGAAGTCTAAAGCAATGAGGATGTGAATCTGGAAGTTATAGTACGTTCTAATGCAGGGTCATGGCTATAAATTCACCTCAAATCAAAAATCCAAAAAGGGGTCCAGAATGATGTCATAAAGCTTTGGGGGCGGAAAGAGTTTACGGAAGGTGAACTTCCAAGGATGGAAAATCACCTCCAAATGCTTACAGATGCTACAGAAAGGCAGACCATTCCAAATAGGTGAAGAGGAATACTACGAAGAGAACATGATCAGTCCTAAACCCATGAACGAACGGAAAATGTTACCGTCCATGATGTTATTACTAATCACCTTCACGAATAATCCAAACAGGCCCACGTCTTCCCAAGTTCAGGCAAAAGGTTGGTCCAAAAGTACAATTCAGGGCCGGCCCTGTGGTGGAGCAGGTAAGTGCCCACATTCCGCTTGGGCGGCCCGGGCCTCACTGTTTCACATTACGAGTGCATATCACATTAGTAGTGTTAGGAAATATAGATTTCATGGTATGGTGCGGGCAGAGATCATAAATAAGCAGCAATTGTGAGGATACGTTATCAATACGCACAAGAAAAGGAACCATAAGAATATTACAATCTATGGAAGTATCTGGTACACTTCCCAAAGGCAGAAGGAAGGAAAACTTGTGACCTGCCAAGGTGGAATTGGCAGAGTGCCACGAGATGACACCATCATCGTGCATCAGAACATTCCCTGGGCAACTTCAACTTGTGAGGGAGTCCAGGACTTTTTCTGGGTAAGGTCCACCCATTTTGCCATCTACCCAAGATATAAGAGATAAAACCCAGGATAATCTTACAGGAGTGACACCAGTGTCTAGAGAGAATGTAGGAGCCCTTTCGAAGTTCAAGGAGAAAGATAGAAACTGACAACAATTGCAGAAAAAGGAAAACTATCCTACCTAGACAGGGTGAGGAGTCAGACTGGTCTGAGATGGCTGTGAAACTCTGTGTGCACGGAGGTTGTCAGGACAACTTCGAATTTTGAGGTCGCTTATGACATCACGGTGAACATGTCCCCCAGGGTGGCCGCATGGTTACAGTCTGAGGATTGGCCTAGGCTAGGCTATTAAAGGGACAGATACCCAGAAACAGGTTTGGCAAACAGAAAGCAGGCACAGAAACTAGAAGAGATAAAACAGAGTCTGATGCAAGGGATAAGAAAGGAACCCTAGGCCACAAGTGAGAATAGAGGGACAGGCACGGAGAGGAGAACATTGTCATCTATTCAAGTCTATGGGGAGGTCATGCTGATTCAAGCTTGCAACTTCATTGGAAACAAGTGGCCGGACTTGGCGTTCATCACACCTACAGTGCCCTCGTGCCTTAAGCATAATGCAAAGTCAAGAAAGATGTCTTGAGGACATTGAAGAGAAGAATCGATGCCTCCTTTCCAAGGCCCATAGCATTCTTTGAAGGTCAGTCTCTTTTTCCGAAGCTCTGGTGTCACGTGGGCCCACTGGGCACATGGTAATGTGTCCCAAGAGATGTCTTGGAAGCCTTGAAGGAATGGAGCCCTGTCACGCTTGGGGTATGTCTCTTTGTTTGGAAGTGCTCTACAAGGGTGCTGAAAAGCACCGTCTTCCACAGGGCTTCGTTCCTTCGTGAAGGCTGCCCTCCCAGGCTAGTGTGCTCTGTTTGCCTCCATCGAAATTCTCTCCCCCTACCTCTTGCCGTAGAAGGATTATTGATTATGTGTTTTGACACCATATGTAAGGAAGTTGCACGAAAATTAGAACTTTACAGTTGTGTTTCAAGAAAAATAAACAGGCCAGGGTAGAGGATGTAGGGCAAACAAATGGCACACCCTATAAAAATTAAGTAAGCCCGTATCTGGACGGAATCTAGGGGAACGTTCAAGGATCAGGGGTCAAGTTCGAAACTTCCCAAATCCGGAAAAGAGACAGAAAAATATCTTTCCTGGAGAGTGGAATTCATCCGATTTGTCTAAGTTGTCTTGGAAACATTGTGTCCGTGAAGGGGGTTGCCAGGACCACCTCGAATTTGGAGTTTCTGATCTCAGGATGTCAAACCAACCCACATGACCACGTGTTCTCAGTGCTTAGTTTGACCTAGGCTAGGGTAGCCAAGAGTCCTACAAGTGACCGGTGCAAATTCAAGGACAACAACCAAGAGTCACGAAAGCACTCACACCTCACCCTAGAGAACATACAGCGATTAAAGAAATACAAACTAATCCCTCGGAATGAAGGAGAACGGACTGATAAGCATGTCTAAGGGAGATAGCTGAGAAAGACCATGACGAGTATACTATGGAAAAGAAAAAGAGGACCCAGAAAATGGAAGGTGAACAGAAATCACACCTGAATTATCCACAATGAAAGATGATGTCCGTCTTTAGACAGACTCTGCTGGAACGTTTGAAAGTCAGAGAAATTCACAAGCCAAAAAACGGCAGCGAAGGTCAAGCATGGGCTAACTGGGAAGGGTGAGTTATGAGACTGCTCCAAGCAGGCTCTGAAACCTGTATCCAGGAAGCATGCTGGACCTCAGAGACACAATTATGACAAATCCTCTGACATCACAATGGACCCGAAAAACAACCTAGCCTCATCTACACAGTGCTAGAGTTGGGCTCACTAGTATATTTAACTCCCATTGCACTCAACTGCACGTTGCCACTGAACATGTAAGTGGCCGGCCGGTGGTGCAGTGGTGAGGTCCGCACCTTCTGGGTCTGTGGCCCAGTATGGGCTGGGTGGAATCCTCGGTTTGGGCCTCCTCACCACTGCTTCAGTTGTTCTGGTGCAGGCGTCCGAGGTAGAGTAGAGGCAGATGGGAAGGGACGTTGGACAGGGCCAGACTTCCACAGCAAATACAGGAGCATTGCCAGCAGATGTGAGCACAGCAATGCACTTGTGCCAAAACAAAACCAATTAAAAGTTGCAAAGAATAGAAAAACTGAAGCTAAGGAAAAAAAAAACAAAAAAACAGGAGCTTGCCATTACGAAGAATAGGATCTCTGTGAATAACCTTAGCAAAACAGGTGAATTCTATGTTAATTCAAAAACTAGCAAACCTTTGGCGAAAGAAACTCAAGAAGACACAAGAAAAAAAAAGATATCGAGGGATCTAGGAATGGAAGGATTAACACACTTGAAAGGTTCATACCGCAGTAAGGAATCTCTGGATTCCATGCAATCCCAGTCAAAGTTGCAGCAGTATTTGCCACAGAGAAGAAGAGAGAATCCTGAAGTTTCTAGCCAGCAACACGAGACCCTGACTAGGCAAAGGAATCCTCAGGAAAACGAACAAAGCAGCACGTGTCACAATTTCTGATTTCAACATAGAGGACGAAGCGCTAGGTACCGAAACGGCACAGTCTGGGCCCCAAAACAGGCATGAAGACCCGTGCAAAACAATTGAGAGCCCAGAGCCCAACTCAAACTTACATGGACAGCCCATTTTGGACCAGGGAGCCAAGTGGAGACAGCGGAGAAAGGAGAGTCTCTACAATAAACGGTGCTGGGAAGCCTGCACAGCCACATGGAACACAACGAGAGTACACCATGATGTTACACCTGGCACACACACCACCTGAAGTGGATTAAAGCCTTGAATGGCAGACTTGAAACCGTGAACCTTGTAGGAGAAGACCTAGGCAGAGTGCTCTTTGCCATCTGTCTGAGCCGCCTATTTGGAAGAAGCATGTCTGACTGGGCAAGGGCAACAAAGGAAACAAGAAACAAACGGGACCACATCAAATGCACACACTTCTGCCCACTCAAGGAAACCATCAACTGAATACTAAGACACCACAACAATTGGGAGAGGATGTTTGCAAACCACACATCGGACAAGGGGTGAAAAGCCCAAAGATACAATCAACTCGCACGTCTCCACAAGAAAAAAAACAAGCCAATGAAAACCTGGTCAAAAGATGGAAGCAGAGATTTCTCCGAAGAAGACAGAAAGAGGGCCAGTAGGTGCATGAAAACTTGTTCACCATCATGAAGTCTCAGGAAAATGCAAATCCAAACTGCAAGGCCATGGCAGCTCACTGTGGTCAGCATGGCTAGAAGGAAGCAGACAGGAAATAACAAGTGTCAGAGAGGAGGTGCAGAGAAGGGAAGCCTCCTGCACTGCTGGTGGGAGTGTAACCCGGTGCAGCCACGATGCCAAAGGTGTGGAACTGCCTCAGAAATTTAAGTATCCATGTCCCGTATGACCCAGCTATTAATCTGCCGCTTGCTTATCCAAAAAAGTCAGAAAGACTACCGCATAAAGACATGTGCATGGCTGTGTTCACCACAGACTTACTCCTGATATCCAAGACTTGGAAAGCACCCTGGTGTCCAGCAAGGGATGATTGGAGAAGGAAGATGGGCTATAGCCACACAATGGTATACCACTCAGCCGGAACAAATGATGCAATCCAGCCATTTGTGACCACCAGAATGGCTGTGAGGGTTTTAGGGGAAGTGTAACAAGCCCCAGTGAGAAATTCAAATACCATAGAATCTCACTTACAAGGCGAAGAAAAAGCAAGCACTAACCAACAGGTGGCACTGAACATTTGTATGCGGGCTCCCAGAGGCAAAGAGGGGCGGTGACGGAGGGTGAAAGAGAAGATTAGGCACAAGTGTGTGGTGAGGGCCTGTGATTAGTCTTACACTGGTGAAGATGATGTAAGCTACACAGAAGTCTAAAGCAATGAGGATGTGAATCTGGAAGTTATAGTACATTCTAATGCAGGGTCATGGCTATAAATTCACCTCAAATCAAAAATCCAAAAAGGGGTCCAGAATGATGTCATAAAGCTTTGGGGGCGGAAAGAGTTTACGGAAGGTGAACTTCCAAGGATGGAAAATCACCTCCAAATGCTTACAGATGCTACAGAAAGGCAGACCATTCCAAATAGGTGAAGAGGAATACTACGAAGAGAACATGATCAGTCCTAAACCCATGAACGAACGGAAAATGTTACCGTCCATGATGTTATTACTAATCACCTTCACGAATAATCCAAACAGGCCCACGTCTTCCCAAGTTCAGGCAAAAGGTTGGTCCAAAAGTACAATTCAGTGCCGGCCCTGTGGTGGAGCAGGTAAGTGCCCACATTCCGCTTGGGCGGCCCGGGCCTCACTGTTTCACATTACGAGTGCATATCACATTAGTAGTGTTAGGAAATATAGATTTCATGGTATGGTGCGGGCAGAGATCATAAATAAGCAGCAATTGTGAGGATACGTTATCAATACGCACAAGAAAAGGAACCATAAGAATATTACAATCTATGGAAGTATCTGGTACACTTCCCAAAGGCAGAAGGAAGGAAAACTTGTGACCTGCCATGGTGGAATTGGCAGAGTGCCACGAGATGACACCATCATCGTGCATCAGAACATTCCCTGGGCAACTTCAACTTGTGAGGGAGTCCAGGACTTTTTCTGGGTAAGGTCCACCCATTTTGCCATCTACCCAAGATATAAGAGATAAAACCCAGGATAATCTTACAGGAGTGACACCAGTGTCTAGAGAGAATGTAGGAGCCCTTTCGAAGTTCAAGGAGAAAGATAGAAACTGACAACAATTGCAGAAAAAGGAAAACTATCCTACCTAGACAGGGTGAGGAGTCAGACTGGTCTGAGATGGCTGTGAAACTCTGTGTGCACGGAGGTTGTCAGGACAACTTCGAATTTTGAGGTCGCTTATGACATCACGGTGAACATGTCCCCCAGGGTGGCCGCATGGTTACAGTCTGAGGATTGGCCTAGGCTAGGCTATTAAAGGGACAGATACCCAGAAACAGGTTTGGCAAACAGAAAGCAGGCACAGAAACTAGAAGAGATAAAACAGAGTCTGATGCAAGGGATAAGAAAGGAACCCTAGGCCACAAGTGAGAATAGAGGGACAGGCACGGAGAGGAGAACATTGTCATCTATTCAAGTCTATGGGGAGGTCATGCTGATTCAAGCTTGCAACTTCATTGGAAACAAGTGGCCGGACTTGGCGTTCATCACACCTACAGTGCCCTCGTGCCTTAAGCATAATGCAAAGTCAAGAAAGATGTCTTGAGGACATTGAAGAGAAGAATCGATGCCTCCTTTCCAAGGCCCATAGCATTCTTTGCAGGTCAGTCTCTTTTTCCGAAGCTCTGGTGTCACGTGGGCCCACTGGGCACATGGTAATGTGTCCCAAGAGATGTCTTGGAAGCCTTGAAGGAATGGAGCCCTGTCACGCTTGGGGTATGTCTCTTTGTTTGGAAGTGCTCTACAAGGGTGCTGAAAAGCACCCTCTTCCACAGGGCTTCGTTCCTTCGTGAAGGCTGCCCTCCCAGGCTAGTGTGCTCTGTTTGCCTCCATCGAAATTCTCTCCCCCTACCTCTTGCCGTAGAAGGATTATTGATTATGTGTTTTGACACCATATGTAAGGAAGTTGCACGAAAATTAGAACTTTACAGTTGTGTTTCAAGAAAAATAAACAGGCCAGGGTAGAGGATGTAGGGCAAACAAATGGCACACCCTATAAAAATTAAGTAAGCCCGTATCTGGACGGAATCTAGGGGAACGTTCAAGGATCAGGGGTCAAGTTCGAAACTTCCCAAATCCGGAAAAGAGACAGAAAAATATCTTTCCTGGAGAGTGGAATTCATCCGATTTGTCTAAGTTGTCTTGGAAACATTGTGTCCGTGAAGGGGGTTGCCAGGACCACCTCGAATTTGGAGTTTCTGATCTCAGGATGTCAAACCAACCCACATGACCACGTGTTCTCAGTGCTTAGTTTGACCTAGGCTAGGGTAGCCAAGAGTCCTACAAGTGACCGGTGCAAATTCAAGGACAACAACCAAGAGTCACGAAAGCACTCACACCTCACCCTAGAGAACATACAGCGATTAAAGAAATACAAACTAATCCCTCGGAATGAAGGAGAACGGACTGATAAGCATGTCTAAGGGAGATAGCTGAGAAAGACCATGACGAGTATACTATGGAAAAGAAAAAGAGGACCCAGAAAATGGAAGGTGAACAGAAATCACACCTGAATTATCCACAATGAAAGATGATGTCCGTCTTTAGACAGACTCTGCTGGAACGTTTGAAAGTCAGAGAAATTCACAAGCCAAAAAACGGCAGCGAAGGTCAAGCATGGGCTAACTGGGAAGGGTGAGTTATGAGACTGCTCCAAGCAGGCTCTGAAACCTGTATCCAGGAAGCATGCTGGACCTCAGAGACACAATTATGACAAATCCTCTGACATCACAATGGACCCGAAAAACAACCTAGCCTCATCTACACAGTGCTAGAGTTGGGCTCACTAGTATATTTAACTCCCATTGCACTCAACTGCACGTTGCCACTGAACATGTAAGTGGCCGGCCGGTGGTGCAGTGGTGAGGTCCGCACCTTCTGGGTCTGTGGCCCAGTATGGGCTGGGTGGAATCCTCGGTTTGGGCCTCCTCACCACTGCTTCAGTTGTTCTGGTGCAGGCGTCCGAGGTAGAGTAGAGGCAGATGGGAAGGGACGTTGGACAGGGCCAGACTTCCACAGCAAATACAGGAGCATTGCCAGCAGATGTGAGCACAGCAATGCACTTGTGCCAAAACAAAACCAATTAAAAGTTGCAAAGAATAGAAAAACTGAAGCTAAGGAAAAAAAAAACAAAAAAACAGGAGCTTGCCATTACGAAGAATAGGATCTCTGTGAATAACCTTAGCAAAACAGGTGAATTCTATGTTAATTCAAAAACTAGCAAACCTTTGGCGAAAGAAACTCAAGAAGACACAAGAAAAAAAAAGATATCGAGGGATCTAGGAATGGAAGGATTAACACACTTGAAAGGTTCATACCGCAGTAAGGAATCTCTGGATTCCATGCAATCCCAGTCAAAGTTGCAGCAGTATTTGCCACAGAGAAGAAGAGAGAATCCTGAAGTTTCTAGCCAGCAACACGAGACCCTGACTAGGCAAAGGAATCCTCAGGAAAACGAACAAAGCAGCACGTGTCACAATTTCTGATTTCAACATAGAGGACGAAGCGCTAGGTACCGAAACGGCACAGTCTGGGCCCCAAAACAGGCATGAAGACCCATGCAAAACAATTGAGAGCCCAGAGCCCAACTCAAACTTACATGGACAGCCCATTTTGGACCAGGGAGCCAAGTGGAGACAGCGGAGAAAGGAGAGTCTCTACAATAAACGGTGCTGGGAAGCCTGCACAGCCACATGGAACACAACGAGAGTACACCATGATGTTACACCTGGCACACACACCACCTGAAGTGGATTAAAGCCTTGAATGGCAGACTTGAAACCGTGAACCTTGTAGGAGAAGACCTAGGCAGAGTGCTCTTTGCCATCTGTCTGAGCCGCCTATTTGGAAGAAGCATGTCTGACTGGGCAAGGGCAACAAAGGAAACAAGAAACAAACGGGACCACATCAAATGCACACACTTCTGCCCACTCAAGGAAACCATCAACTGAATACTAAGACACCACAACAATTGGGAGAGGATGTTTGCAAACCACACATCGGACAAGGGGTGAAAAGCCCAAAGATACAATCAACTCGCACGTCTCCACAAGAAAAAAAACAAGCCAATGAAAACCTGGTCAAAAGATGGAAGCAGAGATTTCTCCGAAGAAGACAGAAAGAGGGCCAGTAGGTGCATGAAAACTTGTTCACCATCATGAAGTCTCAGGAAAATGCAAATCCAAACTGCAAGGCCATGGCAGCTCACTGTGGTCAGCATGGCTAGAAGGAAGCAGACAGGAAATAACAAGTGTCAGAGAGGAGGTGCAGAGAAGGGAAGCCTCCTGCACTGCTGGTGGGAGTGTAACCCGGTGCAGCCACGATGCCAAAGGTGTGGAACTGCCTCAGAAATTTAAGTATCCATGTCCCGTATGACCCAGCTATTAATCTGCCGCTTGCTTATCCAAAAAAGTCAGAAAGACTACCGCATAAAGACATGTGCATGGCTGTGTTCACCACAGTCTTACTCCTGATATCCAAGACTTGGAAAGCACCCTGGTGTCCAGCAAGGGATGATTGGAGAAGGAAGATGGGCTATAGCCACACAATGGTATACCACTCAGCCGGAACAAATGATGCAATCCAGCCATTTGTGACCACCAGAATGGCTGTGAGGGTTTTAGGGGAAGTGTAACAAGCCCCAGTGAGAAATTCAAATACCATAGAATCTCACTTACAAGGAGAAGAAAAAGCAAGCACTAACCAACAGGTGGCACTGAACATTTGTATGCGGGCTCCCAGAGGCAAAGAGGGGCGGTGACGGAGGGTGAAAGAGAAGATTAGGCACAAGTGTGTGGTGAGGGCCTGTGATTAGTCTTACACTGGTGAAGATGATGTAAGCTACACAGAAGTCTAAAGCAATGAGGATGTGAATCTGGAAGTTATAGTACGTTCTAATGCAGGGCCATGGCTATAAATTCACCTCAAATCAAAAATCCAAAAAGGGGTCCAGAATGATGTCATAAAGCTTTGGGGGCGGAAAGAGTTTACGGAAGGTGAACTTCCAAGGATGGAAAATCACCTCCAAATGCTTACAGATGCTACAGAAAGGCAGACCATTCCAAATAGGTGAAGAGGAATACTACGAAGAGAACATGATCAGTCCTAAACCCATGAACGAACGGAAAATGTTACCGTCCATGATGTTATTACTAATCACCTTGACGAATAATCCAAACAGGCCCACGTCTTCCCAAGTTCAGGCAAAAGGTTGGTCCAAAAGTACAATTCAGGGCCGGCCCTGTGGTGGAGCAGGTAAGTGCCCACATTCCGCTTGGGCGGCCCGGGCCTCACTGTTTCACATTACGAGTGCATATCACATTAGTAGTGTTAGGAAATATAGATTTCATGGTATGGTGCGGGCAGAGATCATAAATAAGCAGCAATTGTGAGGATACGTTATCAATACGCACAAGAAAAGGAACCATAAGAATATTACAATCTATGGAAGTATCTGGTACACTTCCCAAAGGCAGAAGGAAGGAAATCTTGTGACCTGCCAAGGTGGAATTGGCAGAGTGCCACGAGATGACACCATCATCGTGCATCAGAACATTCCCTGGGCAACTTCAACTTGTGAGGGAGTCCAGGACTTTTTCTGGGTAAGGTCCACCCATTTTGCCATCTACCCAAGATATAAGAGATAAAACCCAGGATAATCTTACAGGAGTGACACCAGTGTCTAGAGAGAATGTAGGAGCCCTTTCGAAGTTCAAGGAGAAAGATAGAAACTGACAACAATTGCAGAAAAAGGAAAACTATCCTACCTAGACAGGGTGAGGAGTCAGTCTGGTCTGAGATGGCTGTGAAACTCTGTGTGCACGGAGGTTGTCAGGACAACTTCGAATTTTGAGGTCGCTTATGACATCACGGTGAACATGTCCCCCAGGGTGGCCGCATGGTTACAGTCTGAGGATTGGCCTAGGCTAGGCTATTAAAGGGACAGATACCCAGAAACAGGTTTGGCAAACAGAAAGCAGGCACAGAAACTAGAAGAGATAAAACAGAGTCTGATGCAAGGGATAAGAAAGGAACCCTAGGCCACAAGTGAGAATAGAGGGACAGGCACGGAGAGGAGAACATTGTCATCTATTCAAGTCTATGGGGAGGTCATGCTGATTCAAGCTTGCAACTTCATTGGAAACAAGTGGCCGGACTTGGCGTTCATCACACCTACAGTGCCCTCGTGCCTTAAGCATAATGCAAAGTCAAGAAAGATGTCTTGAGGACATTGAAGAGAAGAATCGATGCCTCCTTTCCAAGGCCCATAGCATTCTTTGCAGGTCAGTCTCTTTTTCCGAAGCTCTGGTGTCACGTGGGCCCACTGGGCACATGGTAATGTGTCCCAAGAGATGTCTTGGAAGCCTTGAAGGAATGGAGCCCTGTCACGCTTGGGGTATGTCTCTTTGTTTGGAAGTGCTCTACAAGGGTGCTGAAAAGCACCGTCTTCCACAGGGCTTCGTTCCTTCGTGAAGGCTACCCTCCCAGGCTAGTGTGCTCTGTTTGCCTCCATCGAAATTCTCTCCCCCTACCTCTTGCCGTAGAAGGATTATTGATTATGTGTTTTGACACCATATGTAAGGAAGTTGCACGAAAATTAGAACTTTACAGTTGTGTTTCAAGAAAAATAAACAGGCCAGGGTAGAGGATGTAGGGCAAACAAATGGCACACCCTATAAAAATTAAGTAAGCCCGTATCTGGACGGAATCTAGGGGAACGTTCAAGGATCAGGGGTCAAGTTCGAAACTTCCCAAATCCGGAAAAGAGACAGAAAAATATCTTTCCTGGAGAGTGGAATTCATCCGATTTGTCTAAGTTGTCTTGGAATCATTGTGTCCGTGAAGGGGGTTGCCAGGACCACCTCGAATTTGGAGTTTCTGATCTCAGGATGTCAAACCAACCCACATGACCACGTGTTCTCAGTGCTTAGTTTGACCTAGGCTAGGGTAGCCAAGAGTCCTACAAGTGACCGGTGCAAATTCAAGGACAACAACCAAGAGTCACGAAAGCACTCACACCTCACCCTAGAGAACATACAGCGATTAAAGAAATACAAACTAATCCCTCGGAATGAAGGAGAACGGACTGATAAGCATGTCTAAGGGAGATAGCTGAGAAAGACCATGACGAGTATACTATGGAAAAGAAAAAGAGGACCCAGAAAATGGAAGGTGAACAGAAATCACACCTGAATTATCCACAATGAAAGATGATGTCCGTCTTTAGACAGACTCTGCTGGAACGTTTGAAAGTCAGAGAAATTCACAAGCCAAAAAACGGCAGCGAAGGTCAAGCATGGGCTAACTGGGAAGGGTGAGTTATGAGACTGCTCCAAGCAGGCTCTGAAACCTGTATCCAGGAAGCATGCTGGACCTCAGAGACACAATTATGACAAATCCTCTGACATCACAATGGACCCGAAAAACAACCTAGCCTCATCTACACAGTGCTAGAGTTGGGCTCACTAGTATATTTAACTCCCATTGCACTCAACTGCACGTTGCCACTGAACATGTAAGTGGCCGGCCGGTGGTGCAGTGGTGAGGTCCGCACCTTCTGGGTCTGTGGCCCAGTATGGGCTGGGTGGAATCCTCGGTTTGGGCCTCCTCACCACTGCTTCAGTTGTTCTGGTGCAGGCGTCCGAGGTAGAGTAGAGGCAGATGGGAAGGGACGTTGGACAGGGCCAGACTTCCACAGCAAATACAGGAGCATTGCCAGCAGATGTGAGCACAGCAATGCACTTGTGCCAAAACAAAACCAATTAAAAGTTGCAAAGAACAGAAAAACTGAAGCTAAGGAAAAAAGAAACAAAAAAACAGGAGCTTCCCATTACGAAGAATAGGATCTCTGTGAATAACCTTAGCAAAACAGGTGAATTCTATGTTAATTCAAAAACTAGCAAACCTTTGGGGAAAGAAACTCAAGAAGACACAAGAAAAAAAAAGATACCGAGGGATCTAGGAATGGAAGGATTAACACACTTGAAAGGTTCATACCGCAGTAAGGAATCTCTGGATTCCATGCAATCCCAGTCAAAGTTGCAGCAGTATTTGCCACAGAGAAGAAGAGAGAATCCTGAAGTTTCTAGCCAGCAACACGAGACCCTGACTAGGCAAAGGAATCCTCAGGAAAACGAACAAAGCAGCACGTGTCACAATTTCTGATTTCAACATAGAGGACGAAGCGCTAGGTACCGAAACGGCACAGTCTGGGCCCCAAAACAGGCATGAAGACCCGTGCAAAACAATTGAGAGCCCAGAGCCCAACTCAAACTTACATGGACAGCCCATTTTGGACCAGGGAGCCAAGTGGAGACAGCGGAGAAAGGAGAGTCTCTACAATAAACGGTGCTGGGAAGCCTGCACAGCCACATGGAACACAACGAGAGTACACCATGATGTTACACCTGGCACACACACCACCTGAAGTGGATTAAAGCCTTGAATGGCAGACTTGAAACCGTGAACCTTGTAGGAGAAGACCTAGGCAGAGTGCTCTTTGCCATCTGTCTGAGCCGCCTATTTGGAAGAAGCATGTCTGACTGGGCAAGGGCAACAAAGGAAACAAGAAACAAACGGGACCACATCAAATGCACACACTTCTGCCCACTCAAGGAAACCATCAACTGAATACTAAGACACCACAACAATTGGGAGAGGATGTTTGCAAACCACACATCGGACAAGGGGTGAAAAGCCCAAAGATACAATCAACTCGCACGTCTCCACAAGAAAAAAAACAAGCCAATGAAAACCTGGTCAAAAGATGGAAGCAGAGATTTCTCCGAAGAAGACAGAAAGAGGGCCAGTAGGTGCATGAAAACTTGTTCACCATCATTAAGTCTCAGGAAAATGCAAATCCAAACTGCAAGGCCATGGCAGCTCACTGTGGTCAGCATGGCTAGAAGGAAGCAGACAGGAAATAACAAGTGTCAGAGAGGAGGTGCAGAGAAGGGAAGCCTCCTGCACTGCTGGTGGGAGTGTAACCCGGTGCAGCCACGATGCCAAAGGTGTGGAACTGCCTCAGAAATTTAAGTATCCATGTCCCGTATGACCCAGCTATTAATCTGCCGCTTGCTTATCCAAAAAAGTCAGAAAGACTACCGCATAAAGACATGTGCATGGCTGTGTTCACCACAGTCTTACTCCTGATATCCAAGACTTGGAAAGCACCCTGGTGTCCAGCAAGGGATGATTGGAGAAGGAAGATGGGCTATAGCCACACAATGGTATACCACTCAGCCGGAACAAATGATGCAATCCAGCCATTTGTGACCACCAGAATGGCTGTGAGGGTTTTAGGGGAAGTGTAACAAGCCCCAGTGAGAAATTCAAATACCATAGAATCTCACTTACAAGGAGAAGAAAAAGCAAGCACTAACCAACAGGTGGCACTGAACATTTGTATGCGGGCTCCCAGAGGCAAAGAGGGGCGGTGACGGAGGGTGAAAGAGAAGATTAGGCACAAGTGTGTGGTGAGGGCCTGTGATTAGTCTTACACTGGTGAAGATGATGTAAGCTACACAGAAGTCTAAAGCAATGAGGATGTGAATCTGGAAGTTATAGTACGTTCTAATGCAGGGCCATGGCTATAAATTCACCTCAAATCAAAAATCCAAAAAGGGGTCCAGAATGATGTCATAAAGCTTTGGGGGCGGAAAGAGTTTACGGAAGGTGAACTTCCAAGGATGGAAAATCACCTCCAAATGCTTACAGATGCTACAGAAAGGCAGACCATTCCAAATAGGTGAAGAGGAATACTACGAAGAGAACATGATCAGTCCTAAACCCATGAACGAACGGAAAATGTTACCGTCCATGATGTTATTACTAATCACCTTCACGAATAATCCAAACAGGCCCACGTCTTCCCAAGTTCAGGCAAAAGGTTGGTCCAAAAGTACAATTCAGGGCCGGCCCTGTGGTGGAGCAGGTAAGTGCCCACATTCCGCTTGGGCGGCCCGGGCCTCACTGTTTCACATTACGAGTGCATATCACATTAGTAGTGTTAGGAAATATAGATTTCATGGTATGGTGCGGGCAGAGATCATAAATAAGCAGCAATTGTGAGGATACGTTATCAATACGCACAAGAAAAGGAACCATAAGAATATTACAATCTATGGAAGTATCTGGTACACTTCCCAAAGGCAGAAGGAAGGAAAACTTGTGACCTGCCAAGGTGGAATTGGCAGAGTGCCACGAGATGACACCATCATCGTGCATCAGAACATTCCCTGGGCAACTTCAACTTGTGAGGGAGTCCAGGACTTTTTCTGGGTAAGGTCCACCCATTTTGCCATCTACCCAAGATATAAGAGATAAAACCCAGGATAATCTTACAGGAGTGACACCAGTGTCTAGAGAGAATGTAGGAGCCCTTTCGAAGTTCAAGGAGAAAGATAGAAACTGACAACAATTGCAGAAAAAGGAAAACTATCCTACCTAGACAGGGTGAGGAGTCAGACTGGTCTGAGATGGCTGTGAAACTCTGTGTGCACGGAGGTTGTCAGGACAACTTCGAATTTTGAGGTCGCTTATGACATCACGGTGAACATGTCCCCCAGGGTGGCCGCATGGTTACAGTCTGAGGATTGGCCTAGGCTAGGCTATTAAAGGGACAGATACCCAGAAACAGGTTTGGCAAACAGAAAGCAGGCACAGAAACTAGAAGAGATAAAACAGAGTCTGATGCAAGGGATAAGAAAGGAACCCTAGGCCACAAGTGAGAATAGAGGGACAGGCACGGAGAGGAGAACATTGTCATCTATTCAAGTCTATGGGGAGGTCATGCTGATTCAAGCTTGCAACTTCATTGGAAACAAGTGGCCGGACTTGGCGTTCATCACACCTACAGTGCCCTCGTGCCTTAAGCATAATGCAAAGTCAAGAAAGATGTCTTGAGGACATTGAAGAGAAGAATCGATGCCTCCTTTCCAAGGCCCATAGCATTCTTTGCAGGTCAGTCTCTTTTTCCGAAGCTCTGGTGTCACGTGGGCCCACTGGGCACATGGTAATGTGTCCCAAGAGATGTCTTGGAAGCCTTGAAGGAATGGAGCCCTGTCACGCTTGGGGTATGTCTCTTTGTTTGGAAGTGCTCTACAAGGGTGCTGAAAAGCACCGTCTTCCACAGGGCTTCGTTCCTTCGTGAAGGCTACCCTCCCAGGCTAGTGTGCTCTGTTTGCCTCCATCGAAATTCTCTCCCCCTACCTCTTGCCGTAGAAGGATTATTGATTATGTGTTTTGACACCATATGTAAGGAAGTTGCACGAAAATTAGAACTTTACAGTTGTGTTTCAAGAAAAATAAACAGGCCAGGGTAGAGGATGTAGGGCAAACAAATGGCACACCCTATAAAAATTAAGTAAGCCCGTATCTGGACGGAATCTAGGGGAACGTTCAAGGATCAGGGGTCAAGTTCGAAACTTCCCAAATCCGGAAAAGAGACAGAAAAATATCTTTCCTGGAGAGTGGAATTCATCCGATTTGTCTAAGTTGTCTTGGAAACATTGTGTCCGTGAAGGGGGTTGCCAGGACCACCTCGAATTTGGAGTTTCTGATCTCAGGATGTCAAACCAACCCACATGACCACGTGTTCTCAGTGCTTAGTTTGACCTAGGCTAGGGTAGCCAAGAGTCCTACAAGTGACCGGTGCAAATTCAAGGACAACAACCAAGAGTCACGAAAGCACTCACACCTCACCCTAGAGAACATACAGCGATTAAAGAAATACAAACTAATCCCTCGGAATGAAGGACAACGGACTGATAAGCATGTCTAAGGGAGATAGCTGAGAAAGACCATGACGAGTATACTATGGAAAAGAAAAAGAGGACCCAGAAAATGGAAGGTGAACAGAAATCACACCTGAATTATCCACAATGAAAGATGATGTCCGTCTTTAGACAGACTCTGCTGGAACGTTTGAAAGTCAGAGAAATTCACAAGCCAAAAAACGGCAGCGAAGGTCAAGCATGGGCTAACTGGGAAGGGTGAGTTATGAGACTGCTCCAAGCAGGCTCTGAAACCTGTATCCAGGAAGCATGCTGGACCTCAGAGACACAATTATGACAAATCCTCTGACATCACAATGGACCCGAAAAACAACCTAGCCTCATCTACACAGTGCTAGAGTTGGGCTCACTAGTATATTTAACTCCCATTGCACTCAACTGCACGTTGCCACTGAACATGTAAGTGGCCGGCCGGTGGTGCAGTGGTGAGGTCCGCACCTTCTGGGTCTGTGGCCCAGTATGGGCTGGGTGGAATCCTCGGTTTGGGCCTCCTCACCACTGCTTCAGTTGTTCTGGTGCAGGCGTCCGAGGTAGAGTAGAGGCAGATGGGAAGGGACGTTGGACAGGGCCAGACTTCCACAGCAAATACAGGAGCATTGCCAGCAGATGTGAGCACAGCAATGCACTTGTGCCAAAACAAAACCAATTAAAAGTTGCAAAGAACAGAAAAACTGAAGCTAAGGAAAAAAAAAACAAAAAAACAGGAGCTTCCCATTACGAAGAATAGGATCTCTGTGAATAACCTTAGCAAAACAGGTGAATTCTATGTTAATTCAAAAACTAGCAAACCTTTGGGGAAAGAAACTCAAGAAGACACAAGAAAAAAAAAGATACCGAGGGATCTAGGAATGGAAGGATTAACACACTTGAAAGGTTCATACCGCAGTAAGGAATCTCTGGATTCCATGCAATCCCAGTCAAAGTTGCAGCAGTATTTGCCACAGAGAAGAAGAGAGAATCCTGAAGTTTCTAGCCAGCAACACGAGACCCTGACTAGGCAAAGGAATCCTCAGGAAAACGAACAAAGCAGCACGTGTCACAATTTCTGATTTCAACATAGAGGACGAAGCGCTAGGTACCGAAACGGCACAGTCTGGGCCCCAAAACAGGCATGAAGACCCGTGCAAAACAATTGAGAGCCCAGAGCCCAACTCAAACTTACATGGACAGCCCATTTTGGACCAGGGAGCCAAGTGGAGACAGCGGAGAAAGGAGAGTCTCTACAATAAACGGTGCTGGGAAGCCTGCACAGCCACATGGAACACAACGAGAGTACACCATGATGTTACACCTGGCACACACACCACCTGAAGTGGATTAAAGCCTTGAATGGCAGACTTGAAACCGTGAACCTTGTAGGAGAAGACCTAGGCAGAGTGCTCTTTGCCATCTGTCTGAGCCGCCTATTTGGAAGAAGCATGTCTGACTGGGCAAGGGCAACAAAGGAAACAAGAAACAAACGGGACCACATCAAATGCACACACTTCTGCCCACTCAAGGAAACCATCAACTGAATACTAAGACACCACAACAATTGGGAGAGGATGTTTGCAAACCACACATCGGACAAGGGGTGAAAAGCCCAAAGATACAATCAACTCGCACGTCTCCACAAGAAAAAAAACAAGCCAATGAAAACCTGGTCAAAAGATGGAAGCAGAGATTTCTCCGAAGAAGACAGAAAGAGGGCCAGTAGGTGCATGAAAACTTGTTCACCATCATGAAGTCTCAGGAAAATGCAAATCCAAACTGCAAGGCCATGGCAGCTCACTGTGGTCAGCATGGCTAGAAGGAAGCAGACAGGAAATAACAAGTGTCAGAGAGGAGGTGCAGAGAAGGGAAGCCTCCTGCACTGCTGGTGGGAGTGTAACCCGGTGCAGCCACGATGCCAAAGGTGTGGAACTGCCTCAGAAATTTAAGTATCCATGTCCCGTATGACCCAGCTATTAATCTGCCGCTTGCTTATCCAAAAAAGTCAGAAAGACTACCGCATAAAGACATGTGCATGGCTGTGTTCACCACAGTCTTACTCCTGATATCCAAGACTTGGAAAGCACCCTGGTGTCCAGCAAGGGATGATTGGAGAAGGAAGATGGGCTATAGCCACACAATGGTATACCACTCAGCCGGAACAAATGATGCAATCCAGCCATTTGTGACCACCAGAATGGCTGTGAGGGTTTTAGGGGAAGTGTAACAAGCCCCAGTGAGAAATTCAAATACCATAGAATCTCACTTACAAGGAGAAGAAAAAGCAAGCACTAACCAACAGGTGGCACTGAACATTTGTATGCGGGCTCCCAGAGGCAAAGAGGGGCGGTGACGGAGGGTGAAAGAGAAGATTAGGCACAAGTGTGTGGTGAGGGCCTGTGATTAGTCTTACACTGGTGAAGATGATGTAAGCTACACAGAAGTCTAAAGCAATGAGGATGTGAATCTGGAAGTTATAGTACGTTCTAATGCAGGGCCATGGCTATAAATTCACCTCAAATCAAAAATCCAAAAAGGGGTCCAGAATGATGTCATAAAGCTTTGGGGGCGGAAAGAGTTTACGGAAGGTGAACTTCCAAGGATGGAAAATCACCTCCAAATGCTTACAGATGCTACAGAAAGGCAGACCATTCCAAATAGGTGAAGAGGAATACTACGAAGAGAACATGATCAGTCCTAAACCCATGAACGAACGGAAAATGTTACCGTCCATGATGTTATTACTAATCACCTTGACGAATAATCCAAACAGGCCCACGTCTTCCCAAGTTCAGGCAAAAGGTTGGTCCAAAAGTACAATTCAGGGCCGGCCCTGTGGTGGAGCAGGTAAGTGCCCACATTCCGCTTGGGCGGCCCGGGCCTCACTGTTTCACATTACGAGTGCATATCACATTAGTAGTGTTAGGAAATATAGATTTCATGGTATGGTGCGGGCAGAGATCATAAATAAGCAGCAATTGTGAGGATACGTTATCAATACGCACAAGAAAAGGAACCATAAGAATATTACAATCTATGGAAGTATCTGGTACACTTCCCAAAGGCAGAAGGAAGGAAATCTTGTGACCTGCCAAGGTGGAATTGGCAGAGTGCCACGAGATGACACCATCATCGTGCATCAGAACATTCCCTGGGCAACTTCAACTTGTGAGGGAGTCCAGGACTTTTTCTGGGTAAGGTCCACCCATTTTGCCATCTACCCAAGATATAAGAGATAAAACCCAGGATAATCTTACAGGAGTGACACCAGTGTCTAGAGAGAATGTAGGAGCCCTTTCGAAGTTCAAGGAGAAAGATAGAAACTGACAACAATTGCAGAAAAAGGAAAACTATCCTACCTAGACAGGGTGAGGAGTCAGACTGGTCTGAGATGGCTGTGAAACTCTGTGTGCACGGAGGTTGTCAGGACAACTTCGAATTTTGAGGTCGCTTATGACATCACGGTGAACATGTCCCCCAGGGTGGCCGCATGGTTACAGTCTGAGGATTGGCCTAGGCTAGGCTATTAAAGGGACAGATACCCAGAAACAGGTTTGGCAAACAGAAAGCAGGCACAGAAACTAGAAGAGATAAAACAGAGTCTGATGCAAGGGATAAGAAAGGAACCCTGGGCCACAAGTGAGAATAGAGGGACAGGCACGGAGAGGAGAACATTGTCATCTATTCAAGTCTATGGGGAGGTCATGCTGATTCAAGCTTGCAACTTCATTGGAAACAAGTGGCCGGACTTGGCGTTCATCACACCTACAGTGCCCTTGTGCCTTAAGCATAATGCAAAGTCAAGAAAGATGTCTTGAGGACATTGAAGAGAAGAATCGATGCCTCCTTTCCAAGGCCCATAGCATTCTTTGAAGGTCAGTCTCTTTTTCCGAAGCTCTGGTGTCACGTGGGCCCACTGGGCACATGGTAATGTGTCCCAAGAGATGTCTTGGAAGCCTTGAAGGAATGGAGCCCTGTCACGCTTGGGATATGTCTCTTTGTTTGGAAGTGCTCTACAAGGGTGCTGAAAAGCACCCTCTTCCACAGGGCTTCGTTCCTTCGTGAAGGCTGCCCTCCCAGGCTAGTGTGCTCTGTTTGCCTCCATCGAAATTCTCTCCCCCTACCTCCTGCCGTAGAAGGATTATTGATTATGTGTTTTGACACCACATGTAAGGAAGTTGCACGAAAATTAGAACTTTACAGTTGTGTTTCAAGAAAAATAAACAGGCCAGGGTAGAGGATGTAGGGCAAACAAATGGCACACCCTATAAAAATTAAGTAAGCCCGTATCTGGACGGAATCTAGGGGAACGTTCAAGGATCAGGGGTCAAGTTCGAAACTTCCCAAATCCGGAAAAGAGACAGAAAAATATCTTTCCTGGAGAGTGGAATTCATCCGATTTGTCTAAGTTGTCTTGGAAACATTGTGTCCGTGAAGGGGGTTGCCAGGACCACCTCGAATTTGGAGTTTCTGATCTCAGGATGTCAAACCAACCCACATGACCACGTGTTCTCAGTGCTTAGTTTGACCTAGGCTAGGGTAGCCAAGAGTCCTACAAGTGACCGGTGCAAATTCAAGGACAACAACCAAGAGTCACGAAAGCACTCACACCTCACCCTAGAGAACATACAGCGATTAAAGAAATACAAACTAATCCCTTGGAATGAAGGAGAACGGACTGATAAGCATGTCTAAGGGAGATAGCTGAGAAAGACCATGACGAGTATACTATGGAAAAGAAAAAGAGGACCCAGAAAATGGAAGGTGAACAGAAATCACACCTGAATTATCCACAATGAAAGATGATGTCCGTCTTTAGACAGACTCTGCTGGAACGTTTGAAAGTCAGAGAAATTCACAAGCCAAAAAACGGCAGTGAAGGTCAAGCATGGGCTAACTGGGAAGGGTGAGTTATGAGACTGCTCCAAGCAGGCTCTGAAACCTGTATCCAGGAAGCATGCTGGACCTCAGAGACACAATTATGACAAATCCTCTGACATCACAATGGACCCGAAAAACAACCTAGCCTCATCTACACAGTGCTAGAGTTGGGCTCACTAGTATATTTAACTCCCATTGCACTCAACTGCACGTTGCCACTGAACATGTAAGTGGCCGGCCGGTGGTGCAGTGGTGAGGTCCGCACCTTCTGGGTCTGTGGCCCAGTATGGGCTGGGTGGAATCCTCGGTTTGGGCCTCCTCACCACTGCTTCAGTTGTTCTGGTGCAGGCGTCCGAGGTAGAGTAGAGGCAGATGGGAAGGGACGTTGGACAGGGCCAGACTTCCACAGCAAATACAGGAGCATTGCCAGCAGATGTGAGCACAGCAATGCACTTGTGCCAAAACAAAACCAATTAAAAGTTGCAAAGAATAGAAAAACTGAAGCTAAGGAAAAAAAAAACAAAAAAACAGGAGCTTGCCATTACGAAGAATAGGATCTCTGTGAATAACCTTAGCAAAACAGGTGAATTCTATGTTAATTCAAAAACTAGCAAACCTTTGGGGAAAGAAACTCAAGAAGACACAAGAAAAAAAAAGATACCGAGGGATCTAGGAATGGAAGGATTAACACACTTGAAAGGTTCATACCGCAGTAAGGAATCTCTGGATTCCATGCAATCCCAGTCAAAGTTGCAGCAGTATTTGCCACAGAGAAGAAGAGAGAATCCTGAAGTTTCTAGCCAGCAACACGAGACCCTGACTAGGCAAAGGAATCCTCAGGAAAACGAACAAAGCAGCACGTGTCACAATTTCTGATTTCAACATAGAGGACGAAGCGCTAGGTACCGAAACGGCACAGTCTGGGCCCCAAAACAGGCATGAAGACCCATGCAAAACAATTGAGAGCCCAGAGCCCAACTCAAACTTACATGGACAGCCCATTTTGGACCAGGGAGCCAAGTGGAGACAGCGGAGAAAGGAGAGTCTCTACAATAAACGGTGCTGGGAAGCCTGCACAGCCACATGGAACACAACGAGAGTACACCATGATGTTACACCTGGCACACACACCACCTGAAGTGGATTAAAGCCTTGAATGGCAGACTTGAAACCGTGAACCTTGTAGGAGAAGACCTAGGCAGAGTGCTCTTTGCCATCTGTCTGAGCCGCCTATTTGGAAGAAGCATGTCTGACTGGGCAAGGGCAACAAAGGAAACAAGAAACAAACGGGACCACATCAAATGCACACACTTCTGCCCACTCAAGGAAACCATCAACTGAATACTAAGACACCACAACAATTGGGAGAGGATGTTTGCAAACCACACATCGGACAAGGGGTGAAAAGCCCAAAGATACAATCAACTCGCACGTCTCCACAAGAAAAAAAACAAGCCAATGAAAACCTGGTCAAAAGATGGAAGCAGAGATTTCTCCGAAGAAGACAGAAAGAGGGCCAGTAGGTGCATGAAAACTTGTTCACCATCATTAAGTCTCAGGAAAATGCAAATCCAAACTGCAAGGCCATGGCAGCTCACTGTGGTCAGCATGGCTAGAAGGAAGCAGACAGGAAATAACAAGTGTCAGAGAGGAGGTGCAGAGAAGGGAAGCCTCCTGCACTGCTGGTGGGAGTGTAACCCGGTGCAGCCACGATGCCAAAGGTGTGGAACTGCCTCAGAAATTTAAGTATCCATGTCCCGTATGACCCAGCTATTAATCTGCCGCTTGCTTATCCAAAAAAGTCAGAAAGACTACCGCATAAAGACATGTGCATGGCTGTGTTCACCACAGTCTTACTCCTGATATCCAAGACTTGGAAAGCACCCTGGTGTCCAGCAAGGGATGATTGGAGAAGGAAGATGGGCTATAGCCACACAATGGTATACCACTCAGCCGGAACAAATGATGCAATCCAGCCATTTGTGACCACCAGAATGGCTGTGAGGGTTTTAGGGGAAGTGTAACAAGCCCCAGTGAGAAATTCAAATACCATAGAATCTCACTTACAAGGAGAAGAAAAAGCAAGCACTAACCAACAGGTGGCACTGAACATTTGTATGCGGGCTCCCAGAGGCAAAGAGGGGCGGTGACGGAGGGTGAAAGAGAAGATTAGGCACAAGTGTGTGGTGAGGGCCTGTGATTAGTCTTACACTGGTGAAGATGATGTAAGCTACACAGAAGTCTAAAGCAATGAGGATGTGAATCTGGAAGTTATAGTACGTTCTAATGCAGGGCCATGGCTATAAATTCACCTCAAATCAAAAATCCAAAAAGGGGTCCAGAATGATGTCATAAAGCTTTGGGGGCGGAAAGAGTTTACGGAAGGTGAACTTCCAAGGATGGAAAATCACCTCCAAATGCTTACAGATGCTACAGAAAGGCAGACCATTCCAAATAGGTGAAGAGGAATACTACGAAGAGAACATGATCAGTCCTAAACCCATGAACGAACGGAAAATGTTACCGTCCATGATGTTATTACTAATCACCTTCACGAATAATCCAAACAGGCCCACGTCTTCCCAAGTTCAGGCAAAAGGTTGGTCCAAAAGTACAATTCAGGGCCGGCCCTGTGGTGGAGCAGGTAAGTGCCCACATTCCGCTTGGGCGGCCCGGGCCTCACTGTTTCACATTACGAGTGCATATCACATTAGTAGTGTTAGGAAATATAGATTTCATGGTATGGTGCGGGCAGAGATCATAAATAAGCAGCAATTGTGAGGATACGTTATCAATACGCACAAGAAAAGGAACCATAAGAATATTACAATCTATGGAAGTATCTGGTACACTTCCCAAAGGCAGAAGGAAGGAAAACTTGTGACCTGCCATGGTGGAATTGGCAGAGTGCCACGAGATGACACCATCATCGTGCATCAGAACATTCCCTGGGCAACTTCAACTTGTGAGGGAGTCCAGGACTTTTTCTGGGTAAGGTCCACCCATTTTGCCATCTACCCAAGATATAAGAGATAAAACCCAGGATAATCTTACAGGAGTGACACCAGTGTCTAGAGAGAATGTAGGAGCCCTTTCGAAGTTCAAGGAGAAAGATAGAAACTGACAACAATTGCAGAAAAAGGAAAACTATCCTACCTAGACAGGGTGAGGAGTCAGACTGGTCTGAGATGGCTGTGAAACTCTGTGTGCACGGAGGTTGTCAGGACAACTTCGAATTTTGAGGTCGCTTATGACATCACGGTGAACATGTCCCCCAGGGTGGCCGCATGGTTACAGTCTGAGGATTGGCCTAGGCTAGGCTATTAAAGGGACAGATACCCAGAAACAGGTTTGGCAAACAGAAAGCAGGCACAGAAACTAGAAGAGATAAAACAGAGTCTGATGCAAGGGATAAGAAAGGAACCCTGGGCCACAAGTGAGAATAGAGGGACAGGCACGGAGAGGAGAACATTGTCATCTATTCAAGTCTATGGGGAGGTCATGCTGATTCAAGCTTGCAACTTCATTGGAAACAAGTGGCCGGACTTGGCGTTCATCACACCTACAGTGCCCTCGTGCCTTAAGCATAATGCAAAGTCAAGAAAGATGTCTTGAGGACATTGAAGAGAAGAATCGATGCCTCCTTTCCAAGGCCCATAGCATTCTTTGAAGGTCAGTCTCTTTTTCCGAAGCTCTGGTGTCACGTGGGCCCACTGGGCACATGGTAATGTGTCCCAAGAGATGTCTTGGAAGCCTTGAAGGAATGGAGCCCTGTCACGCTTGGGATATGTCTCTTTGTTTGGAAGTGCTCTACAAGGGTGCTGAAAAGCACCCTCTTCCACAGGGCTTCGTTCCTTCGTGAAGGCTGCCCTCCCAGGCTAGTGTGCTCTGTTTGCCTCCATCGAAATTCTCTCCCCCTACCTCCTGCCGTAGAAGGATTATTGATTATGTGTTTTGACACCACATGTAAGGAAGTTGCACGAAAATTAGAACTTTACAGTTGTGTTTCAAGAAAAATAAACAGGCCAGGGTAGAGGATGTAGGGCAAACAAATGGCACACCCTATAAAAATTAAGTAAGCCCGTATCTGGACGGAATCTAGGGGAACGTTCAAGGATCAGGGGTCAAGTTCGAAACTTCCCAAATCCGGAAAAGAGACAGAAAAATATCTTTCCTGGAGAGTGGAATTCATCCGATTTGTCTAAGTTGTCTTGGAAACATTGTGTCCGTGAAGGGGGTTGCCAGGACCACCTCGAATTTGGAGTTTCTGATCTCAGGATGTCAAACCAACCCACATGACCACGTGTTCTCAGTGCTTAGTTTGACCTAGGCTAGGGTAGCCAAGAGTCCTACAAGTGACCGGTGCAAATTCAAGGACAACAACCAAGAGTCACGAAAGCACTCACACCTCACCCTAGAGAACATACAGCGATTAAAGAAATACAAACTAATCCCTTGGAATGAAGGAGAACGGACTGATAAGCATGTCTAAGGGAGATAGCTGAGAAAGACCATGACGAGTATACTATGGAAAAGAAAAAGAGGACCCAGAAAATGGAAGGTGAACAGAAATCACACCTGAATTATCCACAATGAAAGATGATGTCCGTCTTTAGACAGACTCTGCTGGAACGTTTGAAAGTCAGAGAAATTCACAAGCCAAAAAACGGCAGTGAAGGTCAAGCATGGGCTAACTGGGAAGGGTGAGTTATGAGACTGCTCCAAGCAGGCTCTGAAACCTGTATCCAGGAAGCATGCTGGACCTCAGAGACACAATTATGACAAATCCTCTGACATCACAATGGACCCGAAAAACAACCTAGCCTCATCTACACAGTGCTAGAGTTGGGCTCACTAGTATATTTAACTCCCATTGCACTCAACTGCACGTTGCCACTGAACATGTAAGTGGCCGGCCGGTGGTGCAGTGGTGAGGTCCGCACCTTCTGGGTCTGTGGCCCAGTATGGGCTGGGTGGAATCCTCGGTTTGGGCCTCCTCACCACTGCTTCAGTTGTTCTGGTGCAGGCGTCCGAGGTAGAGTAGAGGCAGATGGGAAGGGACGTTGGACAGGGCCAGACTTCCACAGCAAATACAGGAGCATTGCCAGCAGATGTGAGCACAGCAATGCACTTGTGCCAAAACAAAACCAATTAAAAGTTGCAAAGAATAGAAAAACTGAAGCTAAGGAAAAAAAAAACAAAAAAACAGGAGCTTGCCATTACGAAGAATAGGATCTCTGTGAATAACCTTAGCAAAACAGGTGAATTCTATGTTAATTCAAAAACTAGCAAACCTTTGGCGAAAGAAACTCAAGAAGACACAAGAAAAAAAAAGATACCGAGGGATCTAGGAATGGAAGGATTAACACACTTGAAAGGTTCATACCGCAGTAAGGAATCTCTGGATTCCATGCAATCCCAGTCAAAGTTGCAGCAGTATTTGCCACAGAGAAGAAGAGAGAATCCTGAAGTTTCTAGCCAGCAACACGAGACCCTGACTAGGCAAAGGAATCCTCAGGAAAACGAACAAAGCAGCACGTGTCACAATTTCTGATTTCAACATAGAGGACGAAGCGCTAGGTACCGAAACGGCACAGTCTGGGCCCCAAAACAGGCATGAAGACCCATGCAAAACAATTGAGAGCCCAGAGCCCAACTCAAACTTACATGGACAGCCCATTTTGGACCAGGGAGCCAAGTGGAGACAGCGGAGAAAGGAGAGTCTCTACAATAAACGGTGCTGGGAAGCCTGCACAGCCACATGGAACACAACGAGAGTACACCATGATGTTACACCTGGCACACACACCACCTGAAGTGGATTAAAGCCTTGAATGGCAGACTTGAAACCGTGAACCTTGTAGGAGAAGACCTAGGCAGAGTGCTCTTTGCCATCTGTCTGAGCCGCCTATTTGGAAGAAGCATGTCTGACTGGGCAAGGGCAACAAAGGAAACAAGAAACAAACGGGACCACATCAAATGCACACACTTCTGCCCACTCAAGGAAACCATCAACTGAATACTAAGACACCACAACAATTGGGAGAGGATGTTTGCAAACCACACATCGGACAAGGGGTGAAAAGCCCAAAGATACAATCAACTCGCACGTCTCCACAAGAAAAAAAACAAGCCAATGAAAACCTGGTCAAAAGATGGAAGCAGAGATTTCTCCGAAGAAGACAGAAAGAGGGCCAGTAGGTGCATGAAAACTTGTTCACCATCATGAAGTCTCAGGAAAATGCAAATCCAAACTGCAAGGCCATGGCAGCTCACTGTGGTCAGCATGGCTAGAAGGAAGCAGACAGGAAATAACAAGTGTCAGAGAGGAGGTGCAGAGAAGGGAAGCCTCCTGCACTGCTGGTGGGAGTGTAACCCGGTGCAGCCACGATGCCAAAGGTGTGGAACTGCCTCAGAAATTTAAGTATCCATGTCCCGTATGACCCAGCTATTAATCTGCCGCTTGCTTATCCAAAAAAGTCAGAAAGACTACCGCATAAAGACATGTGCATGGCTGTGTTCACCACAGTCTTACTCCTGATATCCAAGACTTGGAAAGCACCCTGGTGTCCAGCAAGGGATGATTGGAGAAGGAAGATGGGCTATAGCCACACAATGGTATACCACTCAGCCGGAACAAATGATGCAATCCAGCCATTTGTGACCACCAGAATGGCTGTGAGGGTTTTAGGGGAAGTGTAACAAGCCCCAGTGAGAAATTCAAATACCATAGAATCTCACAAGGAGAAGAAAAAGCAAGCACTAACCAACAGGTGGCACTGAACATTTGTATGCGGGCTCCCAGAGGCAAAGAGGGGCGGTGACGGAGGGTGAAAGAGAAGATTAGGCACAAGTGTGTGGTGAGGGCCTGTGATTAGTCTTACACTGGTGAAGATGATGTAAGCTACACAGAAGTCTAAAGCAATGAGGATGTGAATCTGGAAGTTATAGTACGTTCTAATGCAGGGCCATGGCTATAAATTCACCTCAAATCAAAAATCCAAAAAGGGGTCCAGAATGATGTCATAAAGCTTTGGGGGCGGAAAGAGTTTACGGAAGGTGAACTTCCAAGGATGGAAAATCACCTCCAAATGCTTACAGATGCTACAGAAAGGCAGACCATTCCAAATAGGTGAAGAGGAATACTACGAAGAGAACATGATCAGTCCTAAACCCATGAACGAACGGAAAATGTTACCGTCCATGATGTTATTACTAATCACCTTCACGAATAATCCAAACAGGCCCACGTCTTCCCAAGTTCAGGCAAAAGGTTGGTCCAAAAGTACAATTCAGGGCCGGCCCTGTGGTGGAGCAGGTAAGTGCCCACATTCCGCTTGGGCGGCCCGGGCCTCACTGTTTCACATTACGAGTGCATATCACATTAGTAGTGTTAGGAAATATAGATTTCATGGTATGGTGCGGGCAGAGATCATAAATAAGCAGCAATTGTGAGGATACGTTATCAATACGCACAAGAAAAGGAACCATAAGAATATTACAATCTATGGAAGTATCTGGTACACTTCCCAAAGGCAGAAGGAAGGAAAACTTGTGACCTGCCATGGTGGAATTGGCAGAGTGCCACGAGATGACACCATCATCGTGCATCAGAACATTCCCTGGGCAACTTCAACTTGTGAGGGAGTCCAGGACTTTTTCTGGGTAAGGTCCACCCATTTTGCCATCTACCCAAGATATAAGAGATAAAACCCAGGATAATCTTACAGGAGTGACACCAGTGTCTAGAGAGAATGTAGGAGCCCTTTCGAAGTTCAAGGAGAAAGATAGAAACTGACAACAATTGCAGAAAAAGGAAAACTATCCTACCTAGACAGGGTGAGGAGTCAGACTGGTCTGAGATGGCTGTGAAACTCTGTGTGCACGGAGGTTGTCAGGACAACTTCGAATTTTGAGGTCGCTTATGACATCACGGTGAACATGTCCCCCAGGGTGGCCGCATGGTTACAGTCTGAGGATTGGCCTAGGCTAGGCTATTAAAGGGACAGATACCCAGAAACAGGTTTGGCAAACAGAAAGCAGGCACAGAAACTAGAAGAGATAAAACAGAGTCTGATGCAAGGGCTAAGAAAGGAACTCTAGGCCACAAGTGAGAATAGAGGGACAGGCACGGAGAGGAGAACATTGTCATCTATTCAAGTCTATGGGGAGGTCATGCTGATTCAAGCTTGCAACTTCATTGGAAACAAGTGGCCGGACTTGGCGTTCATCACACCTACAGTGCCCTTGTGCCTTAAGCATAATGCAAAGTCAAGAAAGATGTCTTGAGGACATTGAAGAGAAGAATCGATGCCTCCTTTCCAAGGCCCATAGCATTCTTTGCAGGTCAGTCTCTTTTTCCGAAGCTCTGGTGTCACGTGGGCCCACTGGGCACATGGTAATGTGTCCCAAGAGATGTCTTGGAAGCCTTGAAGGAATGGAGCCCTGTCACGCTTGGGGTATGTCTCTTTGTTTGGAAGTGCTCTACAAGGGTGCTGAAAAGCACCCTCTTCCACAGGGCTTCGTTCCTTCGTGAAGGCTGCCCTCCCAGGCTAGTGTGCTCTGTTTGCCTCCATCGAAATTCTCTCCCCCTACCTCTTGCCGTAGAAGGATTATTGATTATGTGTTTTGACACCATATGTAAGGAAGTTGCACGAAAATTAGAACTTTACAGTTGTGTTTCAAGAAAAATAAACAGGCCAGGGTAGAGGATGTAGGGCAAACAAATGGCACACCCTATAAAAATTAAGTAAGCCCGTATCTGGACGGAATCTAGGGGAACGTTCAAGGATCAGGGGTCAAGTTCGAAACTTCCCAAATCCGGAAAAGAGACAGAAAAATATCTTTCCTGGAGAGTGGAATTCATCCGATTTGTCTAAGTTGTCTTGGAAACATTGTGTCCGTGAAGGGGGTTGCCAGGACCACCTCGAATTTGGAGTTTCTGATCTCAGGATGTCAAAGCAACCCACATGACCACGTGTTCTCAGTGCTTAGTTTGACCTAGGCTAGGATAGCCAAGAGTCCTACAAGTGACCGGTGCAAATTCAAGGACAACAACCAAGAGTCACGAAAGCACTCACACCTCACCCTAGAGAACATACAGCGATTAAAGAAATACAAACTAATCCCTTGGAATGAAGGAGAACGGACTGATAAGCATGTCTAAGGGAGATAGCTGAGAAAGACCATGACGAGTATACTATGGAAAAGAAAAAGAGGACCCAGAAAATGGAAGGTGAACAGAAATCACACCTGAATTATCCACAATGAAAGATGATGTCCGTCTTTAGACAGACTCTGCTGGAACGTTTGAAAGTCAGAGAAATTCACAAGCCAAAAAACGGCAGCGAAGGTCAAGCATGGGCTAACTGGGAAGGGTGAGTTATGAGACTGCTCCAAGCAGGCTCTGAAACCTGTATCCAGGAAGCATGCTGGACCTCAGAGACACAATTATGACAAATCCTCTGACATCACAATGGACCCGAAAAACAACCTAGCCTCATCTACACAGTGCTAGAGTTGGGCTCACTAGTATATTTAACTCCCATTGCACTCAACTGCACGTTGCCACTGAACATGTAAGTGGCCGGCCGGTGGTGCAGTGGTGAGGTCCGCACCTTCTGGGTCTGTGGCCCAGTATGGGCTGGGTGGAATCCTCGGTTTGGGCCTCCTCACCACTGCTTCAGTTGTTCTGGTGCAGGCGTCCGAGGTAGAGTAGAGGCAGATGGGAAGGGACGTTGGACAGGGCCAGACTTCCACAGCAAATACAGGAGCATTGCCAGCAGATGTGAGCACAGCAATGCACTTGTGCCAAAACAAAACCAATTAAAAGTTGCAAAGAATAGAAAAACTGAAGCTAAGGAAAAAAAAAACAAAAAAACAGCAGCTTGCCATTACGAAGAATAGGATCTCTGTGAATAACCTTAGCAAAACAGGTGAATTCTATGTTAATTCAAAAACTAGCAAACCTTTGGCGAAAGAAACTCAAGAAGACACAAGAAAAAAAAAGATATCGAGGGATCTAGGAATGGAAGGATTAACACACTTGAAAGGTTCATACCGCAGTAAGGAATCTCTGGATTCCATGCAATCCCAGTCAAAGTTGCAGCAGTATTTGCCACAGAGAAGAAGAGAGAATCCTGAAGTTTCTAGCCAGCAACACGAGACCCTGACTAGGCAAAGGAATCCTCAGGAAAACGAACAAAGCAGCACGTGTCACAATTTCTGATTTCAACATAGAGGACGAAGCGCTAGGTACCGAAACGGCACAGTCTGGGCCCCAAAACAGGCATGAAGACCCATGCAAAACAATTGAGAGCCCAGAGCCCAACTCAAACTTACATGGACAGCCCATTTTGGACCAGGGAGCCAAGTGGAGACAGCGGAGAAAGGAGAGTCTCTACAATAAACGGTGCTGGGAAGCCTGCACAGCCACATGGAACACAACGAGAGTACACCATGATGTTACACCTGGCACACACACCACCTGAAGTGGATTAAAGCCTTGAATGGCAGACTTGAAACCGTGAACCTTGTAGGAGAAGACCTAGGCAGAGTGCTCTTTGCCATCTGTCTGAGCCGCCTATTTGGAAGAAGCATGTCTGACTGGGCAAGGGCAACAAAGGAAACAAGAAACAAACGGGACCACATCAAATGCACACACTTCTGCCCACTCAAGGAAACCATCAACTGAATACTAAGACACCACAACAATTGGGAGAGGATGTTTGCAAACCACACATCGGACAAGGGGTGAAAAGCCCAAAGATACAATCAACTCGCACGTCTCCACAAGAAAAAAAACAAGCCAATGAAAACCTGGTCAAAAGATGGAAGCAGAGATTTCTCCGAAGAAGACAGAAAGAGGGCCAGTAGGTGCATGAAAACTTGTTCACCATCATGAAGTCTCAGGAAAATGCAAATCCAAACTGCAAGGCCATGGCAGCTCACTGTGGTCAGCATGGCTAGAAGGAAGCAGACAGGAAATAACAAGTGTCAGAGAGGAGGTGCAGAGAAGGGAAGCCTCCTGCACTGCTGGTGGGAGTGTAACCCGGTGCAGCCACGATGCCAAAGGTGTGGAACTGCCTCAGAAATTTAAGTATCCATGTCCCGTATGACCCAGCTATTAATCTGCCGCTTGCTTATCCAAAAAAGTCAGAAAGACTACCGCATAAAGACATGTGCATGGCTGTGTTCACCACAGTCTTACTCCTGATATCCAAGACTTGGAAAGCACCCTGGTGTCCAGCAAGGGATGATTGGAGAAGGAAGATGGGCTATAGCCACACAATGGTATACCACTCAGCCGGAACAAATGATGCAATCCAGCCATTTGTGACCACCAGAATGGCTGTGAGGGTTTTAGGGGAAGTGTAACAAGCCCCAGTGAGAAATTCAAATACCATAGAATCTCACTTACAAGGAGAAGAAAAAGCAAGCACTAACCAACAGGTGGCACTGAACATTTGTATGCGGGCTCCCAGAGGCAAAGAGGGGCGGTGACGGAGGGTGAAAGAGAAGATTAGGCACAAGTGTGTGGTGAGGGCCTGTGATTAGTCTTACACTGGTGAAGATGATGTAAGCTACACAGAAGTCTAAAGCAATGAGGATGTGAATCTGGAAGTTATAGTACGTTCTAATGCAGGGCCATGGCTATAAATTCACCTCAAATCAAAAATCCAAAAAGGGGTCCAGAATGATGTCATAAAGCTTTGGGGGCGGAAAGAGTTTACGGAAGGTGAACTTCCAAGGATGGAAAATCACCTCCAAATGCTTACAGATGCTACAGAAAGGCAGACCATTCCAAATAGGTGAAGAGGAATACTACGAAGAGAACATGATCAGTCCTAAACCCATGAACGAACGGAAAATGTTACCGTCCATGATGTTATTACTAATCACCTTCACGAATAATCCAAACAGGCCCACGTCTTCCCAAGTTCAGGCAAAAGGTTGGTCCAAAAGTACAATTCAGGGCCGGCCCTGTGGTGGAGCAGGTAAGTGCCCACATTCCGCTTGGGCGGCCCGGGCCTCACTGTTTCACATTACGAGTGCATATCACATTAGTAGTGTTAGGAAATATAGATTTCATGGTATGGTGCGGGCAGAGATCATAAATAAGCAGCAATTGTGAGGATACGTTATCAATACGCACAAGAAAAGGAACCATAAGAATATTACAATCTATGGAAGTATCTGGTACACTTCCCAAAGGCAGAAGGAAGGAAATCTTGTGACCTGCCAAGGTGGAATTGGCAGAGTGCCACGAGATGACACCATCATCGTGCATCAGAACATTCCCTGGGCAACTTCAACTTGTGAGGGAGTCCAGGACTTTTTCTGGGTAAGGTCCACCCATTTTGCCATCTACCCAAGATATAAGAGATAAAACCCAGGATAATCTTACAGGAGTGACACCAGTGTCTAGAGAGAATGTAGGAGCCCTTTCGAAGTTCAAGGAGAAAGATAGAAACTGACAACAATTGCAGAAAAAGGAAAACTATCCTACCTAGACAGGGTGAGGAGTCAGACTGGTCTGAGATGGCTGTGAAACTCTGTGTGCACGGAGGTTGTCAGGACAACTTCGAATTTTGAGGTCGCTTATGACATCACGGTGAACATGTCCCCCAGGGTGGCCGCATGGTTACAGTCTGAGGATTGGCCTAGGCTAGGCTATTAAAGGGACAGATACCCAGAAACAGGTTTGGCAAACAGAAAGCAGGCACAGAAACTAGAAGAGATAAAACAGAGTCTGATGCAAGGGATAAGAAAGGAACCCTAGGCCACAAGTGAGAATAGAGGGACAGGCACGGAGAGGAGAACATTGTCATCTATTCAAGTCTATGGGGAGGTCATGCTGATTCAAGCTTGCAACTTCATTGGAAACAAGTGGCCGGACTTGGCGTTCATCACACCTACAGTGCCCTTGTGCCTTAAGCATAATGCAAAGTCAAGAAAGATGTCTTGAGGACATTGAAGAGAAGAATCGATGCCTCCTTTCCAAGGCCCATAGCATTCTTTGAAGGTCAGTCTCTTTTTCCGAAGCTCTGGTGTCACGTGGGCCCACTGGGCACATGGTAATGTGTCCCAAGAGATGTCTTGGAAGCCTTGAAGGAATGGAGCCCTGTCACGCTTGGGATATGTCTCTTTGTTTGGAAGTGCTCTACAAGGGTGCTGAAAAGCACCCTCTTCCACAGGGCTTCGTTCCTTCGTGAAGGCTGCCCTCCCAGGCTAGTGTGCTCTGTTTGCCTCCATCGAAATTCTCTCCCCCTACCTCCTGCCGTAGAAGGATTATTGATTATGTGTTTTGACACCACATGTAAGGAAGTTGCACGAAAATTAGAACTTTACAGTTGTGTTTCAAGAAAAATAAACAGGCCAGGGTAGAGGATGTAGGGCAAACAAATGGCACACCCTATAAAAATTAAGTAAGCCCGTATCTGGACGGAATCTAGGGGAACGTTCAAGGATCAGGGGTCAAGTTCGAAACTTCCCAAATCCGGAAAAGAGACAGAAAAATATCTTTCCTGGAGAGTGGAATTCATCCGATTTGTCTAAGTTGTCTTGGAAACATTGTGTCCGTGAAGGGGGTTGCCAGGACCACCTCGAATTTGGAGTTTCTGATCTCAGGATGTCAAAGCAACCCACATGACCACGTGTTCTCAGTGCTTAGTTTGACCTAGGCTAGGATAGCCAAGAGTCCTACAAGTGACCGGTGCAAATTCAAGGACAACAACCAAGAGTCACGAAAGCACTCACACCTCACCCTAGAGAACATACAGCGATTAAAGAAATACAAACTAATCCCTTGGAATGAAGGAGAACGGACTGATAAGCATGTCTAAGGGAGATAGCTGAGAAAGACCATGACGAGTATACTATGGAAAAGAAAAAGAGGACCCAGAAAATGGAAGGTGAACAGAAATCACACCTGAATTATCCACAATGAAAGATGATGTCCGTCTTTAGACAGACTCTGCTGGAACGTTTGAAAGTCAGAGAAATTCACAAGCCAAAAAACGGCAGTGAAGGTCAAGCATGGGCTAACTGGGAAGGGTGAGTTATGAGACTGCTCCAAGCAGGCTCTGAAACCTGTATCCAGGAAGCATGCTGGACCTCAGAGACACAATTATGACAAATCCTCTGACATCACAATGGACCCGAAAAACAACCTAGCCTCATCTACACAGTGCTAGAGTTGGGCTCACTAGTATATTTAACTCCCATTGCACTCAACTGCACGTTGCCACTGAACATGTAAGTGGCCGGCCGGTGGTGCAGTGGTGAGGTCCGCACCTTCTGGGTCTGTGGCCCAGTATGGGCTGGGTGGAATCCTCGGTTTGGGCCTCCTCACCACTGCTTCAGTTGTTCTGGTGCAGGCGTCCGAGGTAGAGTAGAGGCAGATGGGAAGGGACGTTGGACAGGGCCAGACTTCCACAGCAAATACAGGAGCATTGCCAGCAGATGTGAGCACAGCAATGCACTTGTGCCAAAACAAAACCAATTAAAAGTTGCAAAGAATAGAAAAACTGAAGCTAAGGAAAAAAAAAACAAAAAAACAGGAGCTTGCCATTACGAAGAATAGGATCTCTGTGAATAACCTTAGCAAAACAGGTGAATTCTATGTTAATTCAAAAACTAGCAAACCTTTGGCGAAAGAAACTCAAGAAGACACAAGAAAAAAAAAGATACCGAGGGATCTAGGAATGGAAGGATTAACACACTTGAAAGGTTCATACCGCAGTAAGGAATCTCTGGATTCCATGCAATCCCAGTCAAAGTTGCAGCAGTATTTGCCACAGAGAAGAAGAGAGAATCCTGAAGTTTCTAGCCAGCAACACGAGACCCTGACTAGGCAAAGGAATCCTCAGGAAAACGAACAAAGCAGCACGTGTCACAATTTCTGATTTCAACATAGAGGACGAAGCGCTAGGTACCGAAACGGCACAGTCTGGGCCCCAAAACAGGCATGAAGACCCATGCAAAACAATTGAGAGCCCAGAGCCCAACTCAAACTTACATGGACAGCCCATTTTGGACCAGGGAGCCAAGTGGAGACAGCGGAGAAAGGAGAGTCTCTACAATAAACGGTGCTGGGAAGCCTGCACAGCCACATGGAACACAACGAGAGTACACCATGATGTTACACCTGGCACACACACCACCTGAAGTGGATTAAAGCCTTGAATGGCAGACTTGAAACCGTGAACCTTGTAGGAGAAGACCTAGGCAGAGTGCTCTTTGCCATCTGTCTGAGCCGCCTATTTGGAAGAAGCATGTCTGACTGGGCAAGGGCAACAAAGGAAACAAGAAACAAACGGGACCACATCAAATGCACACACTTCTGCCCACTCAAGGAAACCATCAACTGAATACTAAGACACCACAACAATTGGGAGAGGATGTTTGCAAACCACACATCGGACAAGGGGTGAAAAGCCCAAAGATACAATCAACTCGCACGTCTCCACAAGAAAAAAAACAAGCCAATGAAAACCTGGTCAAAAGATGGAAGCAGAGATTTCTCCGAAGAAGACAGAAAGAGGGCCAGTAGGTGCATGAAAACTTGTTCACCATCATTAAGTCTCAGGAAAATGCAAATCCAAACTGCAAGGCCATGGCAGCTCACTGTGGTCAGCATGGCTAGAAGGAAGCAGACAGGAAATAACAAGTGTCAGAGAGGAGGTGCAGAGAAGGGAAGCCTCCTGCACTGCTGGTGGGAGTGTAACCCGGTGCAGCCACGATGCCAAAGGTGTGGAACTGCCTCAGAAATTTAAGTATCCATGTCCCGTATGACCCAGCTATTAATCTGCCGCTTGCTTATCCAAAAAAGTCAGAAAGACTACCGCATAAAGACATGTGCATGGCTGTGTTCACCACAGTCTTACTCCTGATATCCAAGACTTGGAAAGCACCCTGGTGTCCAGCAAGGGATGATTGGAGAAGGAAGATGGGCTATAGCCACACAATGGTATACCACTCAGCCGGAACAAATGATGCAATCCAGCCATTTGTGACCACCAGAATGGCTGTGAGGGTTTTAGGGGAAGTGTAACAAGCCCCAGTGAGAAATTCAAATACCATAGAATCTCACTTACAAGGAGAAGAAAAAGCAAGCACTAACCAACAGGTGGCACTGAACATTTGTATGCGGGCTCCCAGAGGCAAAGAGGGGCGGTGACGGAGGGTGAAAGAGAAGATTAGGCACAAGTGTGTGGTGAGGGCCTGTGATTAGTCTTACACTGGTGAAGATGATGTAAGCTACACAGAAGTCTAAAGCAATGAGGATGTGAATCTGGAAGTTATAGTACGTTCTAATGCAGGGCCATGGCTATAAATTCACCTCAAATCAAAAATCCAAAAAGGGGTCCAGAATGATGTCATAAAGCTTTGGGGGCGGAAAGAGTTTACGGAAGGTGAACTTCCAAGGATGGAAAATCACCTCCAAATGCTTACAGATGCTACAGAAAGGCAGACCATTCCAAATAGGTGAAGAGGAATACTACGAAGAGAACATGATCAGTCCTAAACCCATGAACGAACGGAAAATGTTACCGTCCATGATGTTATTACTAATCACCTTCACGAATAATCCAAACAGGCCCACGTCTTCCCAAGTTCAGGCAAAAGGTTGGTCCAAAAGTACAATTCAGGGCCGGCCCTGTGGTGGAGCAGGTAAGTGCCCACATTCCGCTTGGGCGGCCCGGGCCTCACTGTTTCACATTACGAGTGCATATCACATTAGTAGTGTTAGGAAATATAGATTTCATGGTATGGTGCGGGCAGAGATCATAAATAAGCAGCAATTGTGAGGATACGTTATCAATACGCACAAGAAAAGGAACCATAAGAATATTACAATCTATGGAAGTATCTGGTACACTTCCCAAAGGCAGAAGGAAGGAAATCTTGTGACCTGCCAAGGTGGAATTGGCAGAGTGCCACGAGATGACACCATCATCGTGCATCAGAACATTCCCTGGGCAACTTCAACTTGTGAGGGAGTCCAGGACTTTTTCTGGGTAAGGTCCACCCATTTTGCCATCTACCCAAGATATAAGAGATAAAACCCAGGATAATCTTACAGGAGTGACACCAGTGTCTAGAGAGAATGTAGGAGCCCTTTCGAAGTTCAAGGAGAAAGATAGAAACTGACAACAATTGCAGAAAAAGGAAAACTATCCTACCTAGACAGGGTGAGGAGTCAGACTGGTCTGAGATGGCTGTGAAACTCTGTGTGCACGGAGGTTGTCAGGACAACTTCGAATTTTGAGGTCGCTTATGACATCACGGTGAACATGTCCCCCAGGGTGGCCGCATGGTTACAGTCTGAGGATTGGCCTAGGCTAGGCTATTAAAGGGACAGATACCCAGAAACAGGTTTGGCAAACAGAAAGCAGGCACAGAAACTAGAAGAGATAAAACAGAGTCTGATGCAAGGGATAAGAAAGGAACCCTAGGCCACAAGTGAGAATAGAGGGACAGGCACGGAGAGGAGAACATTGTCATCTATTCAAGTCTATGGGGAGGTCATGCTGATTCAAGCTTGCAACTTCATTGGAAACAAGTGGCCGGACTTGGCGTTCATCACACCTACAGTGCCCTTGTGCCTTAAGCATAATGCAAAGTCAAGAAAGATGTCTTGAGGACATTGAAGAGAAGAATCGATGCCTCCTTTCCAAGGCCCATAGCATTCTTTGAAGGTCAGTCTCTTTTTCCGAAGCTCTGGTGTCACGTGGGCCCACTGGGCACATGGTAATGTGTCCCAAGAGATGTCTTGGAAGCCTTGAAGGAATGGAGCCCTGTCACGCTTGGGGTATGTCTCTTTGTTTGGAAGTGCTCTACAAGGGTGCTGAAAAGCACCCTCTTCCACAGGGCTTCGTTCCTTCGTGAAGGCTGCCCTCCCAGGCTAGTGTGCTCTGTTTGCCTCCATCGAAATTCTCTCCCCCTACCTCTTGCCGTAGAAGGATTATTGATTATGTGTTTTGACACCATATGTAAGGAAGTTGCACGAAAATTAGAACTTTACAGTTGTGTTTCAAGAAAAATAAACAGGCCAGGGTAGAGGATGTAGGGCAAACAAATGGCACACCCTATAAAAATTAAGTAAGCCCGTATCTGGACGGAATCTAGGGGAACGTTCAAGGATCAGGGGTCAAGTTCGAAACTTCCCAAATCCGGAAAAGAGACAGAAAAATATCTTTCCTGGAGAGTGGAATTCATCCGATTTGTCTAAGTTGTCTTGGAAACATTGTGTCCGTGAAGGGGGTTGCCAGGACCACCTCGAATTTGGAGTTTCTGATCTCAGGATGTCAAACCAACCCACATGACCACGTGTTCTCAGTGCTTAGTTTGACCTAGGCTAGGGTAGCCAAGAGTCCTACAAGTGACCGGTGCAAATTCAAGGACAACAACCAAGAGTCACGAAAGCACTCACACCTCACCCTAGAGAACATACAGCGATTAAAGAAATACAAACTAATCCCTTGGAATGAAGGAGAACGGACTGATAAGCATGTCTAAGGGAGATAGCTGAGAAAGACCATGACGAGTATACTATGGAAAAGAAAAAGAGGACCCAGAAAATGGAAGGTGAACAGAAATCACACCTGAATTATCCACAATGAAAGATGATGTCCGTCTTTAGACAGACTCTGCTGGAACGTTTGAAAGTCAGAGAAATTCACAAGCCAAAAAACGGCAGCGAAGGTCAAGCATGGGCTAACTGGGAAGGGTGAGTTATGAGACTGCTCCAAGCAGGCTCTGAAACCTGTATCCAGGAAGCATGCTGGACCTCAGAGACACAATTATGACAAATCCTCTGACATCACAATGGACCCGAAAAACAACCTAGCCTCATCTACACAGTGCTAGAGTTGGGCTCACTAGTATATTTAACTCCCATTGCACTCAACTGCACGTTGCCACTGAACATGTAAGTGGCCGGCCGGTGGTGCAGTGGTGAGGTCCGCACCTTCTGGGTCTGTGGCCCAGTATGGGCTGGGTGGAATCCTCGGTTTGGGCCTCCTCACCACTGCTTCAGTTGTTCTGGTGCAGGCGTCCGAGGTAGAGTAGAGGCAGATGGGAAGGGACGTTGGACAGGGCCAGACTTCCACAGCAAATACAGGAGCATTGCCAGCAGATGTGAGCACAGCAATGCACTTGTGCCAAAACAAAACCAATTAAAAGTTGCAAAGAATAGAAAAACTGAAGCTAAGGAAAAAAAAAACAAAAAAACAGGAGCTTGCCATTACGAAGAATAGGATCTCTGTGAATAACCTTAGCAAAACAGGTGAATTCTATGTTAATTCAAAAACTAGCAAACCTTTGGCGAAAGAAACTCAAGAAGACACAAGAAAAAAAAAGATATCGAGGGATCTAGGAATGGAAGGATTAACACACTTGAAAGGTTCATACCGCAGTAAGGAATCTCTGGATTCCATGCAATCCCAGTCAAAGTTGCAGCAGTATTTGCCACAGAGAAGAAGAGAGAATCCTGAAGTTTCTAGCCAGCAACACGAGACCCTGACTAGGCAAAGGAATCCTCAGGAAAACGAACAAAGCAGCACGTGTCACAATTTCTGATTTCAACATAGAGGACGAAGCGCTAGGTACCGAAACGGCACAGTCTGGGCCCCAAAACAGGCATGAAGACCCATGCAAAACAATTGAGAGCCCAGAGCCCAACTCAAACTTACATGGACAGCCCATTTTGGACCAGGGAGCCAAGTGGAGACAGCGGAGAAAGGAGAGTCTCTACAATAAACGGTGCTGGGAAGCCTGCACAGCCACATGGAACACAACGAGAGTACACCATGATGTTACACCTGGCACACACACCACCTGAAGTGGATTAAAGCCTTGAATGGCAGACTTGAAACCGTGAACCTTGTAGGAGAAGACCTAGGCAGAGTGCTCTTTGCCATCTGTCTGAGCCGCCTATTTGGAAGAAGCATGTCTGACTGGGCAAGGGCAACAAAGGAAACAAGAAACAAACGGGACCACATCAAATGCACACACTTCTGCCCACTCAAGGAAACCATCAACTGAATACTAAGACACCACAACAATTGGGAGAGGATGTTTGCAAACCACACATCGGACAAGGGGTGAAAAGCCCAAAGATACAATCAACTCGCACGTCTCCACAAGAAAAAAAACAAGCCAATGAAAACCTGGTCAAAAGATGGAAGCAGAGATTTCTCCGAAGAAGACAGAAAGAGGGCCAGTAGGTGCATGAAAACTTGTTCACCATCATTAAGTCTCAGGAAAATGCAAATCCAAACTGCAAGGCCATGGCAGCTCACTGTGGTCAGCATGGCTAGAAGGAAGCAGACAGGAAATAACAAGTGTCAGAGAGGAGGTGCAGAGAAGGGAAGCCTCCTGCACTGCTGGTGGGAGTGTAACCCGGTGCAGCCACGATGCCAAAGGTGTGGAACTGCCTCAGAAATTTAAGTATCCATGTCCCGTATGACCCAGCTATTAATCTGCCGCTTGCTTATCCAAAAAAGTCAGAAAGACTACCGCATAAAGACATGTGCATGGCTGTGTTCACCACAGTCTTACTCCTGATATCCAAGACTTGGAAAGCACCCTGGTGTCCAGCAAGGGATGATTGGAGAAGGAAGATGGGCTATAGCCACACAATGGTATACCACTCAGCCGGAACAAATGATGCAATCCAGCCATTTGTGACCACCAGAATGGCTGTGAGGGTTTTAGGGGAAGTGTAACAAGCCCCAGTGAGAAATTCAAATACCATAGAATCTCACTTACAAGGAGAAGAAAAAGCAAGCACTAACCAACAGGTGGCACTGAACATTTGTATGCGGGCTCCCAGAGGCAAAGAGGGGCGGTGACGGAGGGTGAAAGAGAAGATTAGGCACAAGTGTGTGGTGAGGGCCTGTGATTAGTCTTACACTGGTGAAGATGATGTAAGCTACACAGAAGTCTAAAGCAATGAGGATGTGAATCTGGAAGTTATAGTACGTTCTAATGCAGGGCCATGGCTATAAATTCACCTCAAATCAAAAATCCAAAAAGGGGTCCAGAATGATGTCATAAAGCTTTGGGGGCGGAAAGAGTTTACGGAAGGTGAACTTCCAAGGATGGAAAATCACCTCCAAATGCTTACAGATGCTACAGAAAGGCAGACCATTCCAAATAGGTGAAGAGGAATACTACGAAGAGAACATGATCAGTCCTAAACCCATGAACGAACGGAAAATGTTACCGTCCATGATGTTATTACTAATCACCTTCACGAATAATCCAAACAGGCCCACGTCTTCCCAAGTTCAGGCAAAAGGTTGGTCCAAAAGTACAATTCAGGGCCGGCCCTGTGGTGGAGCAGGTAAGTGCCCACATTCCGCTTGGGCGGCCCGGGCCTCACTGTTTCACATTACGAGTGCATATCACATTAGTAGTGTTAGGAAATATAGATTTCATGGTATGGTGCGGGCAGAGATCATAAATAAGCAGCAATTGTGAGGATACGTTATCAATACGCACAAGAAAAGGAACCATAAGAATATTACAATCTATGGAAGTATCTGGTACACTTCCCAAAGGCAGAAGGAAGGAAAACTTGTGACCTGCCAAGGTGGAATTGGCAGAGTGCCACGAGATGACACCATCATCGTGCATCAGAACATTCCCTGGGCAACTTCAACTTGTGAGGGAGTCCAGGACTTTTTCTGGGTAAGGTCCACCCATTTTGCCATCTACCCAAGATATAAGAGATAAAACCCAGGATAATCTTACAGGAGTGACACCAGTGTCTAGAGAGAATGTAGGAGCCCTTTCGAAGTTCAAGGAGAAAGATAGAAACTGACAACAATTGCAGAAAAAGGAAAACTATCCTACCTAGACAGGGTGAGGAGTCAGACTGGTCTGAGATGGCTGTGAAACTCTGTGTGCACGGAGGTTGTCAGGACAACTTCGAATTTTGAGGTCGCTTATGACATCACGGTGAACATGTCCCCCAGGGTGGCCGCATGGTTACAGTCTGAGGATTGGCCTAGGCTAGGCTATTAAAGGGACAGATACCCAGAAACAGGTTTGGCAAACAGAAAGCAGGCACAGAAACTAGAAGAGATAAAACAGAGTCTGATGCAAGGGATAAGAAAGGAACCCTAGGCCACAAGTGAGAATAGAGGGACAGGCACGGAGAGGAGAACATTGTCATCTATTCAAGTCTATGGGGAGGTCATGCTGATTCAAGCTTGCAACTTCATTGGAAACAAGTGGCCGGACTTGGCGTTCATCACACCTACAGTGCCCTTGTGCCTTAAGCATAATGCAAAGTCAAGAAAGATGTCTTGAGGACATTGAAGAGAAGAATCGATGCCTCCTTTCCAAGGCCCATAGCATTCTTTGCAGGTCAGTCTCTTTTTCCGAAGCTCTGGTGTCACGTGGGCCCACTGGGCACATGGTAATGTGTCCCAAGAGATGTCTTGGAAGCCTTGAAGGAATGGAGCCCTGTCACGCTTGGGGTATGTCTCTTTGTTTGGAAGTGCTCTACAAGGGTGCTGAAAAGCACCCTCTTCCACAGGGCTTCGTTCCTTCGTGAAGGCTGCCCTCCCAGGCTAGTGTGCTCTGTTTGCCTCCATCGAAATTCTCTCCCCCTACCTCTTGCCGTAGAAGGATTATTGATTATGTGTTTTGACACCACATGTAAGGAAGTTGCAGGAAAATTAGAACTTTACAGTTGTGTTTCAAGAAAAATAAACAGGCCAGGGTAGAGGATGTAGGGCAAACAAATGGCACACCCTATAAAAATTAAGTAAGCCCGTATCTGGACGGAATCTAGGGGAACGTTCAAGGATCAGGGGTCAAGTTCGAAACTTCCCAAATCCGGAAAAGAGACAGAAAAATATCTTTCCTGGAGAGTGGAATTCATCCGATTTGTCTAAGTTGTCTTGGAAACATTGTGTCCGTGAAGGGGGTTGCCAGGACCACCTCGAATTTGGAGTTTCTGATCTCAGGATGTCAAACCAACCCACATGACCACGTGTTCTCAGTGCTTAGTTTGACCTAGGCTAGGGTAGCCAAGAGTCCTACAAGTGACCGGTGCAAATTCAAGGACAACAACCAAGAGTCACGAAAGCACTCACACCTCACCCTAGAGAACATACAGCGATTAAAGAAATACAAACTAATCCCTTGGAATGAAGGAGAACGGACTGATAAGCATGTCTAAGGGAGATAGCTGAGAAAGACCATGACGAGTATACTATGGAAAAGAAAAAGAGGACCCAGAAAATGGAAGGTGAACAGAAATCACACCTGAATTATCCACAATGAAAGATGATGTCCGTCTTTAGACAGACTCTGCTGGAACGTTTGAAAGTCAGAGAAATTCACAAGCCAAAAAACGGCAGCGAAGGTCAAGCATGGGCTAACTGGGAAGGGTGAGTTATGAGACTGCTCCAAGCAGGCTCTGAAACCTGTATCCAGGAAGCATGCTGGACCTCAGAGACACAATTATGACAAATCCTCTGACATCACAATGGACCCGAAAAACAACCTAGCCTCATCTACACAGTGCTAGAGTTGGGCTCACTAGTATATTTAACTCCCATTGCACTCAACTGCACGTTGCCACTGAACATGTAAGTGGCCGGCCGGTGGTGCAGTGGTGAGGTCCGCACCTTCTGGGTCTGTGGCCCAGTATGGGCTGGGTGGAATCCTCGGTTTGGGCCTCCTCACCACTGCTTCAGTTGTTCTGGTGCAGGCGTCCGAGGTAGAGTAGAGGCAGATGGGAAGGGACGTTGGACAGGGCCAGACTTCCACAGCAAATACAGGAGCATTGCCAGCAGATGTGAGCACAGCAATGCACTTGTGCCAAAACAAAACCAATTAAAAGTTGCAAAGAATAGAAAAACTGAAGCTAAGGAAAAAAAAAACAAAAAAACAGGAGCTTGCCATTACGAAGAATAGGATCTCTGTGAATAACCTTAGCAAAACAGGTGAATTCTATGTTAATTCAAAAACTAGCAAACCTTTGGCGAAAGAAACTCAAGAAGACACAAGAAAAAAAAAGATATCGAGGGATCTAGGAATGGAAGGATTAACACACTTGAAAGGTTCATACCGCAGTAAGGAATCTCTGGATTCCATGCAATCCCAGTCAAAGTTGCAGCAGTATTTGCCACAGAGAAGAAGAGAGAATCCTGAAGTTTCTAGCCAGCAACACGAGACCCTGACTAGGCAAAGGAATCCTCAGGAAAACGAACAAAGCAGCACGTGTCACAATTTCTGATTTCAACATAGAGGACGAAGCGCTAGGTACCGAAACGGCACAGTCTGGGCCCCAAAACAGGCATGAAGACCCATGCAAAACAATTGAGAGCCCAGAGCCCAACTCAAACTTACATGGACAGCCCATTTTGGACCAGGGAGCCAAGTGGAGACAGCGGAGAAAGGAGAGTCTCTACAATAAACGGTGCTGGGAAGCCTGCACAGCCACATGGAACACAACGAGAGTACACCATGATGTTACACCTGGCACACACACCACCTGAAGTGGATTAAAGCCTTGAATGGCAGACTTGAAACCGTGAACCTTGTAGGAGAAGACCTAGGCAGAGTGCTCTTTGCCATCTGTCTGAGCCGCCTATTTGGAAGAAGCATGTCTGACTGGGCAAGGGCAACAAAGGAAACAAGAAACAAACGGGACCACATCAAATGCACACACTTCTGCCCACTCAAGGAAACCATCAACTGAATACTAAGACACCACAACAATTGGGAGAGGATGTTTGCAAACCACACATCGGACAAGGGGTGAAAAGCCCAAAGATACAATCAACTCGCACGTCTCCACAAGAAAAAAAACAAGCCAATGAAAACCTGGTCAAAAGATGGAAGCAGAGATTTCTCCGAAGAAGACAGAAAGAGGGCCAGTAGGTGCATGAAAACTTGTTCACCATCATTAAGTCTCAGGAAAATGCAAATCCAAACTGCAAGGCCATGGCAGCTCACTGTGGTCAGCATGGCTAGAAGGAAGCAGACAGGAAATAACAAGTGTCAGAGAGGAGGTGCAGAGAAGGGAAGCCTCCTGCACTGCTGGTGGGAGTGTAACCCGGTGCAGCCACGATGCCAAAGGTGTGGAACTGCCTCAGAAATTTAAGTATCCATGTCCCGTATGACCCAGCTATTAATCTGCCGCTTGCTTATCCAAAAAAGTCAGAAAGACTACCGCATAAAGACATGTGCATGGCTGTGTTCACCACAGTCTTACTCCTGATATCCAAGACTTGGAAAGCACCCTGGTGTCCAGCAAGGGATGATTGGAGAAGGAAGATGGGCTATAGCCACACAATGGTATACCACTCAGCCGGAACAAATGATGCAATCCAGCCATTTGTGACCACCAGAATGGCTGTGAGGGTTTTAGGGGAAGTGTAACAAGCCCCAGTGAGAAATTCAAATACCATAGAATCTCACTTACAAGGAGAAGAAAAAGCAAGCACTAACCAACAGGTGGCACTGAACATTTGTATGCGGGCTCCCAGAGGCAAAGAGGGGCGGTGACGGAGGGTGAAAGAGAAGATTAGGCACAAGTGTGTGGTGAGGGCCTGTGATTAGTCTTACACTGGTGAAGATGATGTAAGCTACACAGAAGTCTAAAGCAATGAGGATGTGAATCTGGAAGTTATAGTACGTTCTAATGCAGGGCCATGGCTATAAATTCACCTCAAATCAAAAATCCAAAAAGGGGTCCAGAATGATGTCATAAAGCTTTGGGGGCGGAAAGAGTTTACGGAAGGTGAACTTCCAAGGATGGAAAATCACCTCCAAATGCTTACAGATGCTACAGAAAGGCAGACCATTCCAAATAGGTGAAGAGGAATACTACGAAGAGAACATGATCAGTCCTAAACCCATGAACGAACGGAAAATGTTACCGTCCATGATGTTATTACTAATCACCTTCACGAATAATCCAAACAGGCCCACGTCTTCCCAAGTTCAGGCAAAAGGTTGGTCCAAAAGTACAATTCAGGGCCGGCCCTGTGGTGGAGCAGGTAAGTGCCCACATTCCGCTTGGGCGGCCCGGGCCTCACTGTTTCACATTACGAGTGCATATCACATTAGTAGTGTTAGGAAATATAGATTTCATGGTATGGTGCGGGCAGAGATCATAAATAAGCAGCAATTGTGAGGATACGTTATCAATACGCACAAGAAAAGGAACCATAAGAATATTACAATCTATGGAAGTATCTGGTACACTTCCCAAAGGCAGAAGGAAGGAAAACTTGTGACCTGCCAAGGTGGAATTGGCAGAGTGCCACGAGATGACACCATCATCGTGCATCAGAACATTCCCTGGGCAACTTCAACTTGTGAGGGAGTCCAGGACTTTTTCTGGGTAAGGTCCACCCATTTTGCCATCTACCCAAGATATAAGAGATAAAACCCAGGATAATCTTACAGGAGTGACACCAGTGTCTAGAGAGAATGTAGGAGCCCTTTCGAAGTTCAAGGAGAAAGATAGAAACTGACAACAATTGCAGAAAAAGGAAAACTATCCTACCTAGACAGGGTGAGGAGTCAGACTGGTCTGAGATGGCTGTGAAACTCTGTGTGCACGGAGGTTGTCAGGACAACTTCGAATTTTGAGGTCGCTTATGACATCACGGTGAACATGTCCCCCAGGGTGGCCGCATGGTTACAGTCTGAGGATTGGCCTAGGCTAGGCTATTAAAGGGACAGATACCCAGAAACAGGTTTGGCAAACAGAAAGCAGGCACAGAAACTAGAAGAGATAAAACAGAGTCTGATGCAAGGGATAAGAAAGGAACCCTAGGCCACAAGTGAGAATAGAGGGACAGGCACGGAGAGGAGAACATTGTCATCTATTCAAGTCTATGGGGAGGTCATGCTGATTCAAGCTTGCAACTTCATTGGAAACAAGTGGCCGGACTTGGCGTTCATCACACCTACAGTGCC